>NC_040080.1:1200000-1500000 GCF_003369695.1 Bos indicus x Bos taurus | reverse complement strand
ACCAGACACGTCTACCCCGGGCCAAGCGTCTGGGTTTGCACGACAAAGCACGTGGTCACCCTCACCAGGTCTGCTCCGCGGTGCTGCAGGGCCGGCCTCGGGGGCTCCAGATGCAGGGGCCCCGGGAGGAGGGGTGGCTCCCGGTCAGCCCACCTGTTTGCCGAGAGGCGCTGGGCCCATCTCCCCTCTTCCACGGTTCAGCCTCCTGCTTTGTTTTGTAGAGTCTGTCTCTCCTCCCAGCAGAGCTGGAAGCAGGTATCCTGGTGACTGTATATTGAAACAGCTGATGTTGTTAAAAAAAAAACAAACAAAACAACCCCTTGACCTCACATGCCACAGATTAGCACAGATTAATGGAGTGTGGGTGGGGTCAGCCCTCCCTGGCCCTCCCCAGGGGCCCAATCAGGAGCAACTGGGGCAGCTGGGCAGGGGCAACGTCTGCAGCCCCTCTCCCCAGGCAGTCACCCCACCGGCCCCTCTGTTTCATCACCAGCGGAGGACACTGCCCTCAACCCAGGACGCTGGACACTGACCCCTCCCCCCCAGCGCCCAGGATGCCGCTGGGGGGGCCTCCTAGACGCTGGGGTGGGGGTGGGGCTTTGGAGAGCGGATGGCCTCTTTCCCACCCCCTAAGGAGACACCGCTGGGAGATCTCACTTCTGTTTCAAACCAAAACAACAAAAAAATACAGAAAGATGAAAACCTGAAAGTTTCTCCTTATTTCAGCTAAAATAAACATTTTAGAGTTTGAGGTATAAGGTAAGTCAAATAAAGTCCCTGGGTTATATTAAAAATAAACCCTCGGTGCTAATTATAATTATTGTTTCCTGTTAAGGATGCACAAAGGTATCCGTGTCCACATGCGTGCATGCTAAGTCACTTCAGCCGTGTCTGACTCTTTGGGATCCTATGGGCCGTAGTCTGCCAGGCTCCTCTGTCCGTGGGATTCTCCAGTAAGAACACTGGAGTGGGTTGCCGTGCCCTCGTCCAGGGGATCTTTGTGGCCCAGGATGGAGCCCAGGTCTCTTATGTCCCCTGAATCAGCGGGCAGGTCACCAGTGCCACATGGGAAGCCCCCTGAGTGCTTATATCTATTTATGGACAAAATACCAAGCACTGCACGGACTCGCCCTGGCGCTGCTCTGACGCAGATCCACTTGTTTTGAGTCTTTGCTGTAAGAGTGTTGCATCACCCACGTGTGCCTGGTTGGTGGAGCCAGCTCGCTGGGTTGGCCGCCTTCCCATCGGCCCTCACACAAGGTCAAGTGCACTGACCGCTCACAGGGTCAAAGGCACAGAAGGGAACCATGACCTGCCAGTGAGACCCAGGCAGGCGTGCTGGAGAGACGGGGCGCTGAGATCTGCTCCTGCCTTCGTGTGGCCACAGCCCCTGTGGCGTCGGGCCCCCGTCACTGGAGATCACGCCCTTCACCAGCTCTCTGCCTGGGCCCCCCTGTGCCCGCAGCCATCCCTGCGAAGAGGCCTGGCCTGGCCTGTGCATCTCCTTCGCTGTCCACGCTGCCTCACGTGGGCTCCTGCCCTACTGCTGCGTCTGATTCTCTGGGGGTCATGCTGTCTTTCATCACGAGGGGCATTAAGGGGGGTGGCGTCGAGAGGAAAGCCTGCACCCCCTTGCTTCCTCGGTGACATCAGGAGAGGGACACAGACGTGGCTGCCCAGATGCGGTGAGCACACGCACCCACTGCACCCCGGGCACCTGAAGGCCACGTGCACAGGAACTGGAGCCTTGGGGGCTGCGTCTCCTGTGGGAAGTAGGCTGGTGGAGGACCCAGCCTCCTTGTGCTCCAAACACCACTGAAATCCTGTCTTTAGGGCTCACAGCTGCCTGCAGCTGATCCTGTCACACTGCTTTTGCTAACAAAGATCCCCCAGGACAGCGCAGCAGGCCCAGAATTACCCAGGGACAGAAATGGGCGTCCCCGAGGCCGAGTTCCCGTCCAGTTCTGAGATTCCTTCTGCTCCAAGTGACGAGGGACCCGCAGGTGGCCCTGGAGGTGTGGCACACCCACCCTGCAGCGAGGGGTCCACTCCCTGGATAGAGACGAGGTGAGCGGGTTTCTGGCCACCCGGTCTGGGCCTCTGGGAGAGGAGACACTCCCCGAGCTGTCCCTGAACTGACCTCCGGGAACTGGGCCTCAGGCGGCAGGTCAGGCTGGGAGGGGGCCACCCTTAGTGTCCCTGAGCACTTCCTCCAGGGCAGCTTCTGCAGTCACGAGGGGCCAGACCAGTTCTGGGTGGGGATGCCCACAAAACATGTCTATCTGTCCATCCATCATTCATTCTGTTCATCCATCCATCCATCATTCATCCATCATTCTATCTACTCACCATCCACCCATCCATCCACTCACCCATCCATCCATCATCCATCTATCTATCCTTCCATCCATCCACTCATCCATCCATCCATCCATCCACCCACACATCCATCTATCCTTCCATCCATCCACCCACCCATCCATCCATCTACCCATCCATCCATCATCCATCTATCCATTCATTCATCCATCATTCTATCTACCCACCATCCATCCATCTATCCATCAATCCATCTATCCATTCATTCATCCACCCACCCACCCATCCAACCACCCACCCACCCATCCATCCATCCATCCATCCATCCACCCACCCACCCACCCATCCATCCACCCACCCACCCACCCACCCATCCATCCATCCACCCACCCACCCATCCACCCACCCATCCATCCACCCATCCATCCACCCACCCACCCATCCATCCACCCATCCATCCACCCACCCACCCATCCACCCACCCATCCACCCATCCATCCATCCACCCACCCACCCACCCATCCATCCATCCACCCACCCATCCATCCATCCACCCACCCACCCACCCACCCATCCATCCATCCACCCACCCATCCATCCATCCACCCACCCATCCACCCACCCATCCATCCATCCATCCACCCACCCATCCATCCATCCACCCACCCACCCACCCATCCACCCATCCATCCACCCACCCATCCACCCACCCATCCATCCACCCACCCATCCATCCATCCATCCATCCATCCACCCATCCACCTACCCATCCATCCATCCATCCATCCACCCACCCATCCACCCATCCACCCATCCATCCACCCACCCATCCATCCATCCATCCACCCACCCACCCACCCATCTACCCATCCATCCACCCACCCATCCATCCACCCATCCATCCATCCACCCACCCACCCACCCATCCATCCACCCACCCACCCATCCATCCATCCATCCACCCACCCACCCATCCATCCACCCACCCACCCACCCACCCACCCACCCATCCACCCATCCACCCACCCATCCACCCATCCATCCACCCACCCACCCACCCACCCACCCATCCACCCACCCATCCACCCATCTACCCATCCACCCACCCACCCATCCACCCATCCACCCATCCACCCACCCACCCACCCACCCATCCATCCACCCACCCACCCATCCACCCACCCATCCATCCATCCACCCACCCATCCATCCATCCATCCATCCACTCATCCATCAGACACTCACTCACCACCATCTGTGCTCTGTCAGCTGTGCTTCACCCTGGGGCAGTGCCATACCTCTGCTGTCCAGAAAGACCTTCACACCTCCCAGCTCCACTGACCCTAAGTGGCTTCTCTGAATTACTAAGATGGATCTCCCTGATTTCGGATGCACTCAGCAGTAAACGGCAGCTTGCAGCAAGCAGCAGCTGGAAGCAGGGTCTTAGTTTCCAGGACTGGGAGTCCTAAACACTAGACCGCAGGGACCAGCAGTTAGGGCTGAGGTCCTGGGTCCTCACTTGCCTAGTCAAGAACAAATTCAGGCAAGGAGGCAGAAGGTACAGAGTAAAGTAAGAAGTTTATTGAAAATAAAATTACATGCGGAAAGATACACTGGCAAGCTCAGAGAGAGTTGCGCCTTTGGGAAGTTTAAATCCTTTATAAGAGGGCAGCTTGTCGAGTCACTGTCTTCCCTCAAGCCAATCATCTTGCTTTGCGGCCTTGTTGATTACTTTGTCTCAGGACCCACCCCAGGGGTGCACACCCATCCCTCAGCCAAGACGGATCTCAAAGTAAAGGCTTCTGGGAGGAGCAAGAGTCATTATGGCCTGGAATTATCCTCTGACTTTTGACTTCAAGGAGCCTTTCTGCACGTGTGTGCTGTCTCTCTTGCTCTAAAAGAAAGCCGGGGAGCGGAGATCTCTTAATCCTTTACTCGGACAGGGTTTTGCCTCTCTTTGCCCTTGCCATGATTGTTACCTTGGGAAGTTTACAAGAGGGGAAGACTGAGTATTAACCCTGTTTTTGTTGCTACTTCTGTTTTGGAGGGCACACAGGAGGCTGGCTGTAAATTCCTTGACTGGAGCCCACCTCTCTCTTGCCTCAGGGAATGCAAACAGGAGCCTAGTTGTAAACGACCAACCTGGAGCCCATCCATCTCCTTACCTCATCCCCACACCCCAGTTTTCACATAAAGGGATGGGAAGCTAGAGATGATGCCCGATCTCACAGCTAGTCAGGAAGGCCTGATTCTGAGCCATTTGGTTTGGATCAAAACTCAGTGGCTTTGTCCTGGATCACATAGACCCATCCTTCAGTGATGTAGGAAATGCCCGCTGTGAACCTGGGGGTCCAGGTGGATGAGGAGACCCCTCCCGGCTGCACCCACACGAGTCCAGGAAGGGCCCAGAGGGACAGGGTTCTGGGAGGGGCGGCAGGACAGCAGGGGCTTCTGGGCATTTTTAGGACCTGGGAGGGGGCCGGTGGGATAGGACGTGGGAGGCGCTGAGGTCAGGAGGGGGCAGGAGGGCAGTGTCAGACGCCAGGTGTGCAGGGATCCTCGGGGGCTCAGAGACCTGTGGGCGCCTCCTGTGAGCCCCGCTGGGCTGTGTGGACGTCACTGATAGGATCCTCCTACTATAAAGAGCTTTAGAACCTAACAGGTAAGCGCCACGTGGGTGGAGTCATAGTCAGGGATGCACGCAGATATACAATCTCAACCTTAGACTACGCGGGAGGGCGCGCGGCCCTCGGAAGCCACAACCCAGACCAGCCCAGCTGGTTGGTTCCAGTTAAGTCCACTGATTGAGAAGGGTGCGTGCAGCCCCGGCCCGCGGTGAGGTCACCTGTGCACTCAGGACAGCCCCTTGGAGAAGGGGCTCGGGAGGGACAGGTTGAGG
Source organism: Bos indicus x Bos taurus (assembly GCF_003369695.1). Lineage (NCBI taxonomy): Eukaryota > Metazoa > Chordata > Mammalia > Artiodactyla > Bovidae > Bos > Bos indicus x Bos taurus. The sequence goes on along the minus strand of NC_040080.1, from coordinate 1,494,782 downwards.
ATGAGCACAGGACAGGCGGTCCAAGGTGGGTTAGGGGGCGTGGGCGTGGGGGCGGTCCAGGCGCTGAGGAGCCCACACAGGAGAGAGGGACAGAGCGATGGGGTGCGGGGCGGGAGAAGCGGGGCCCCGCCCCCCGACAGACGAGGGCGGGTGGACGTGATCCTGGGAGAGACGGCCCTCAAGGCGCAAGCGGCTGGCCTGGTGGGAGGGACGTCGGGCAGACCCTGAAATGACGGGTTATGACAAGAGATGGGCAGGATTAAGAGCCAGGAGCCAGAATGGCGGGGATGGGCTCTGCGAGACCTCCGAACAGCTGCGGGTGAAATACGTGCTCCAGGCCCTAAAGGAGGCGATGACTTCGCCCACACCCCGACTGCCCGGTGTCCAGGAGCCGCCAGCACCCGCTCCATCTAATGAAGATGCGGATGCTGGCGGGGGCAGAGGTTTCCGTCCGGGGGCGGACGACAAGCTCACTTTTCTTCTCGGCAGTGAAATGGGAAAGCGTCAGTTTTCCACTCTTTCCAAGATGAATGTCCCCACCTGAGACTGCTTGGGGCTTCAGCGCCTGTCTGCCTAACAAGCAATGCCATCTTGAAAGGTCCTCGTAACAGAGACGTTCAACCCGCGGCACGCGTGGTCCTGCACCCCGGGAGGCAGCGCCCAGACGCAAGGCGACAGCCAGTCCCCGATTCCCCCCACCCAAAAGAGACACTCCGGCTGCAGGCGTCACACAGTGGGGAGGGGGTCCCCAGCTGAATGGGAGGTTGCAAACCCCCAAATCCTTGGCTGTCTCCCGATGGAGCCTGCAAGGCGGCCCCACGCAGAGGGGGTCTGACTTGCTCAAGTCAGACAATAAATGGCGTTTGAAAAATTAGTCCCACAGGTCAAGTGAGAGTCTCCTTCAAATGCCCATGTTTCACACTAACTACTTCAATTTCCTCTGAAGTTATTATATTCGCAGGCCTGTGGATGCACCTCAGGCAGAACAAATGGGCGGCGTCTGCCGCAGCATGAAAGGCGGAGGGGTAAAATCCATCATGGCAGCAGGCAGCCCGCAGCCCGGCCTCCCGGCCCCTGAGGCTGACAGCCGCCTTTGCATGGATTTAAACGTGGACAACCGGGCTTGTCCAGGATGGAGCTGGGAGGGAGACACACGCATGGCCTTTCCCGCCAGGCCCGAGGCGGGCAGCGGGGCTGAGTGGAGTCTAGAAGGTTCTGGGGCATCCTGCCCTGTGCCTGGCAATGCTGGGGCTCCTGCGGGGTCCCGGGGGTCCTTCTGGAGAAGGTCTGGATGCAGTTCCTGGAGGCGGCTGCCTGGGAACTGGCCTAGCCTTCCCAGGACCCTTCATGTGGTGCCTGGTTCAAAGGAGACTGAGTCCCCCACCTGACTCTGTGCCGAGGAGGTGCTGACCCCCAGGGAGGGTGCAGCATTCTTGCAGAATGGTTTTGTAGGGTTTTGTACCCAGATCTGGGGCCAGGGTAACAGAGGGCTGTAAGCCTTCTTGCTGTGATGGTTTTGTTTGAAGCCCTTTTCTCTCTCCACCAGCCCCGCAAACCCAGGGGGCTTCCCTTCTCAAGGGTCCGGCGGCCAGAGGTCTGGGGGGTGAGTATCCGGGGCCTCAGAGGACCTCGAGCCCTTTCCTCTCCATACACATGGCCGGAAGACGGGCTTCGGGCCTCCTGTGTGAATCCAGCCTGGGATGCGCCTCCCGGAAGCCTCTCCTGAAGCAGACACGTGGTGGGGCAGGGCCCCTGGGACCCCGCTCAGAGAGCAGGCTGGGCCTCCCCGCACCCCTTCCATCTCCCCGGTGCCCCAAGCCTGCTGCTTCTGCCAGGCCCTGGAGGTGGGGGCTGGTCCCTGCCGACAGGGGCCATCTGTTTGTCTCTCTGATTCCCCCATCTGTCTGGTCCCTTCCTTCTGTTAGCAAAGCGTTGGCCTGTGCTCCCTCCAGGACCAAACTTGACCATCCGTAACCCCCATCATCCTGTCTGCCCCACTTCCCAGGAGAGGGGGGCGCAGTTCAGTTCAGTTCAGTCGCTCAGTCGTGTCCGACTCTTTGCGACCCCATGAATCGCAGCACACCAGGCCTCCCTGTCCACCACCAACCCCCGGAGTTCACGCAGACTCACATCCATCGAGTCAGTGATGCCATCCAGCCGTCTCATCCTCTGTCGTCCCCTTCTCCTCCTGCCCCCAGTCCCTCCCAGCATCAGAGTCTTTTCCAGTGAGTCAACTCTTGCCATGAGGTGGCCAAAGTACTGGAGTTTCAGCTTTAGCATCATTCCTTCCAAAGAAATCCCAAGGCTGATGTCCTTCAGAATGGACTGGTTAGATCTCCTTGCAGTCCAAGGGACTCTCAAGAGTCTTCTCCAACACCACAGTTCAAAAGCATCAATTCTTCGGCGCTCAGCCTTCTTCACAGGAAAAACCATAGCCTTGACTAGATGGACCTTTGTTGGCAAAGTAATGTCTCTGCTTTTGAATATGCTATTTAGGTTGGTCATAACTTTCCTTCCAAGGAGTAAGCGTCTTTTAATTTCATGGCTGAAGTCACCACCTGCAGTGATTTTGGAGCCCAAAAAAATAAAGTCTGATATGGTTTGCACTGTTTCCCCATCTATTTGCCATGAAGTGATGGGACCGGATGCCATGATCTTCGTTTTCTGAATGTTGAGCTTTAAGCCAACTTTTTCACTCTCCACTTTCACTTTCATCAAGAGGCTTTTTAGTTCCTCTTCACTTTCTGCCATAAGGGTGGTGTCATCTGCATATCTGAGGTTATTGATATTTCTCCCGGCAATCTTGATTCCAGCTTGTGTTTCTTCCAGTCCAGCGCTTCTCATGATGTACTCTGCATAGAAGTTAAATAAGCAGGGTGACAATATACAGCCTTGATGTACTCCTTTTCCTATTTGGAACCAGTCTATTGTTCCATGTCCAGTTCTAACTGTTGCTTCCTGACCTGCATACAGGTTTCTCAAGAAGCAGGTCAGGTGGTTTGGTATTTTCATCTCTTTCAGAATTTTCCACAGTTTATTGTGATCCACAACAGTCAATAAAGCAGAAATAGATGTTTTTCTGGAACTCTCTTGCTTTTTCCATGATCCAGCAGATGTTGGCAATTTGATCTCTGGTTCCTCTGCCTTTTCTAAAATCAGCTTGAACATCTGGAAGTTCACGGTTCACATACTGCTGAAGCCTGGCTTGGAGAATTTTGAGCATTATTTTATTAGCATGTGAGATGAGTGCAATTGTGCGATAGTTTGAGCATTCTTTGGCATTGCCTTTCTTTGGGATTGGAATGAAAACTGACCTTTTCCAGTCCTGTGACCACTGCTGAGTTTTCCAAATATGCTGGCATATTGAGTGCAGCACTTTCACAGCATCATCTTTCAGGATTTGAAATAGCTCAGCTGGAATTCCATCACCTCCACTAGCTTTGTTCGTAGTGATGCTTTCTAAGGCCCACTTGACTTCACATTCCAGGATGTCTGGCTCTAGGTCAGTGATCACACCATTGTGATCATCTGGGTCATGAAGATCTTTTTTGTACAGTTCTTCTGTGTATTCTTGCCACCTCTTCTTAATATCTTCTGCTTCTGTTAGGTCCATACCATTTCTGTCCTTTATCGAGCCCATCTTTGCATGAAATGTTCCCTTGGTATCTCTGATTTTCTTGAAGAGATCCCTAGTCTTTCCCATTCTGTTGTTGTCCTCTATTTCTTTGCATTGATCGCTGAAGAAGGCTTTCTTATCTCTTCTTGCTATTCTTTGGAACTCTGCATTCAGATGTTTATATCTTTCCTTCTCTCCTTTGCTTTTTGCTTCTCTTCTTTTCACAGCTATTTGTAAGGCCTCCCCAGACAGCCATTTTGCTTTTTTGCATTTCTTTTCCGTGGGGATGGTCTTGATCCCTGTCTCCGGTACAATGTCACGAACCTCATTCCATAGTTCATCAGGCACTCTATCTATCAGATCTAGGTCCTTAAATCTATTTCTCACTTCCACTGTATAATCATAAGGGATTTGATTAAGGTCATACCTGAATGGTCTAGTGGTTTTCCCTACTTTCTTCAATTTAAGTCTGAATTTGGCAATAAGGAGCTCATGATCTGAGCCACAGTCAGCTCCCAGTCTTGTTTTTACTGACTGTATAGAGCTTCTCCCTCTTTGGCTGCAAAGAATATAATCAATCTGATTTTGGTGTTGACCATCTGGTGATGTCCATGTATAGAGTCTTCTCTTGTGTTGTTGGAAGAGGGTGTTTGCTATGACCAGTGCATTTTCTTGGCAAAACTCTATTAGTCTTTGCCCTACTTCATTCCGTATTCCAAGGCCAAATTTGCCTGTTACTCCAGGTGTTTCTTGACTTCCTACTTTTGCATTCCAGTCCCCTATAATGAAAAGGACACCTTTTTTGGGTGTTAGTTCTAAAAGGTCTTGTAGGTCTTCATAGAACTGTTCAACTTCAGCTTCTTCAGCATTACTGGTTGGGGCATAGACTTGGATTACTGTGATATTGAATGGTTTGCCTTGGAAACAAAGAGAGATCATTCTGTCGTTTTTGAGATTGCATCCAAGTACTGCATTTCGGACTCTTTTGTTGACCATGATGGCTACTCCATTTCTTCTGAGGGATTCCTGCCCACAGTAGTAGATATAATGGTCATCTGAGTTAAATTCACCCATTCCAGTCCATTTTAGTTCGCTGATTCCTAGAATGTCGACATTCACTCTTGCCATCTCTTGTTTGATCACTTCCAGTTTGCCTTGATTCATGGACCTGACATTCCAGGTTCCTATGCAATATTGCTCTTTACAGCATCGGACCTTGCTTCTATCACCAGTCACATCCACCGCTGGGTATTGTTTTTGCTTTGGCTCCATCCCTTCATTCTTTCTGGAAATATTTCTCCACTGATCTCCAGCAGCATATTGGGCACCTACTGACCTGGGGAGTTCCTCTTTCTGTATCCTATCATTTTGCCTTTTCATACTGTTCATGGGGTTCTCAAGGCAAGAGGGGGGGCGCAGCGGCTTTCAAAATCGTGACTTGCAGCCCACCCTGAGAGAGAGGACGACCGTGAATTCAGTTTGCATCCTTTCCTGTTAATGTCGCAGCATCTGGGTGGGGTGGGGCGTGGGCGGGGCGGGGCGTGGGTGGGGCGGGCAGTCGTGGGTGGGGCGTGGGTGAGGCATGGGCGGGGGCGGGCGTGGGCGAGGGAAGGGAGGGGCGTGGGCGGGGCGTGGGCGGGGCAGGACGGGGTCGGGAAGTCTGCAGCCGTGGGCATGGGCAGGGTAGGTGTCTGCAGGGTGAGATGCTGTTTTCTCACTGGAGATATGTGCTCCTTCCCCCAGGCAGTTTTAAAATTCTAATCCTTCATATTCCGAGAAACATGATGATGAGAAACACACATGAATTCGCCCTCGGCAGCTCAGTCTCTGTTCCAGAGGACTCGGAGTTTTCTGAGGCAGCTCCATCCACAGGTGACACAGGGCTCCTCACTGGGCGGCCAGGGCCTCCTGGTGGCACTGGGCTGGCCCCCGTCTCGCCAGATGGGCCAAGGACAGTCTCACACAGACTTGCGGACCCAGCTCTGGGGACAGGGGCCACCGATGAGCTCAGCCACGGGGGCTACCCTTGGGGGCGACTGGCCTCGGGACAAGCCGCCTGGGACCCAGGCCCTGGGGCGTGTCTCTGAGTGCCAGGCCGCCTGCTCCTCCCCTTTCCTGACTGCACTCTTTGGACGGGAGCCGCTGCAGCCAGCCCACCCGGCAGCAGGGTGGGGGTGGGGAGAAGGCTCTGCCTGGCTCTGCCCGGCTCTCAGCCCCTGGTGAGGATGCCTTGACTCAGGAAGATCCCCTGGAGGAGGAAATGGCAGCCCACTCCAGTGTCCTCGCCTGGGAAATCCCATGGATGGAGGAGCCTGGCGGGCTGCAGTCGGAGTTGCAAAGAGTTGTTCATGACTAGCACACGTGCACACCCCACCCCCTGGAATTTGCTGTACTTTCTGTCTGGACCTCCACACAGCTGATAGACACCGGAGGCCCAGCGCACATCTAGACACAGGTAGGGACTTGGCGGGAGCCTGTGAAGTCCCTGACAGGGAGGCGCTCTAGCTTCTTCAAGTCGGGCCCTGAGAGGTCAGAGACGCCCTTTGTATGCCCAGCACAGAGGCAGGGTCGCGGGCGCCCCCTGCCTGAGACTGGCCGTCTTGGTGGCGACAGGAGACGGATGGGGTGACGGCGTCAGGGGAGGCAGACGATGGGTGTGTGCGGCGTCGTCTCCACAGGCGGAAAGGCCCCCACTCTGCCCTTCCCACCGCCCCCCAACTGCCCTGACCAGAGCCGCGTGGCTCCGGCCGATGGGAGAGCGTAAGCCGTTAAGGAGAACCATGAGACTTGGGGGAGAGCACACCGTCCCTCCAACTCCTCCAATGAAGAGACGGATCCAGTTGGCAGACGATTAGGATGCTTACATGGAAATAAAATAAAACCCAGAATTCCTTGGTGACCCGGGCTCTCTCGCTTAACCCCGTTCCAGTGCAGCTTCAGTGTTCCATTTTTTTAATTGCTTATTGGAAAATGAAACACCTTCTGCCCATTATGCTCTGGAATGGAGCCCGTCTGGGGGCAGAGGGCAGCGGGGGCACGACTGTTGCGGACGCATAGGGCAGCTTCCTGCCCGCCTGGGAGACCCCTCATTCTCTGCGTGAGAGGAAGACAGGGCTCTCTTCGTGGTGACTGAGCAGAACTCAGCATCAGACCCCGGATCCCGTGCCCGGGTGTCTCAGGACACACGGCGGTGTCCAGGGCACCCGGGCCGCGGGAGGCTGAGCCCAGGAAGCCCACCACCTTGTGTGTTTCTGATGCTCTCAGCAGCTCAGAGATGTGCATAAGATGACACGTGTTTTAGGCGGAAAGCCTGAGACTGGGGACCCTGGGGTGGGGGTGGGTGGCCGCAGTCCAGCCCCCTTTGGGGAACAGGCCTTGGGCTCCAGGGAACACGGGCCAACTCTTTGTGAAGTGATATCACCTCCATATGGGTGGGACTCTGGTCCTCCACCAGGACTGGGGACCAAACGCACCGTCGGAGACAGTCAAGGGCACAGCCTCATTTCCTCACCACAGTCTGGAGGCAGACAAGCCTCAGGGGAGGGCCTGGAGGCCAGCCCTGCACCTGACCCCAGGCTCCTGGCCCTGCTGAGCTCACAGAGCACCCACCACGTCCAGGCAGAAGCTCTGAGGACCAGCCGTGGCCACAGTGACCCCTGCGGTGGCCCAGTGCCTCGGTGTGAGGTGTGGTTGCCGTGGCAAGGACGCTGCTGGGCCAGGAGGACGCTGCTGGGCCGGTCACAGCCCGTCCACGCCCGTGCCCAGGTGGACCCTAAGCCCAGTGTCCTCCCCACTCCTCTTGTCCACTTGTCCAGAGCCCACGGCAGCCTGTGTCCTGCACAGACTGGTTAGGACTCCGTGGTAACGGCACAGCGTTGCTGGGACCTACAGGGCCCTGGGTCTGGACCGACCAGGGACCACGTGCATTCTTCCTTCAGGAATTGGCCCCCCAGAGAATCTGAAGGAGCCCGTCTCCCCTCCTAACGCCTGGGCTGAGTGGCCGGGAGTGGGGGCCCCCCCGGGGGTGGGGGGCATTGCAGAGCCGGGGCCAGAGCTCCAAGGGCAGTGCAGACTGAGGTGCTGGCGGAAGCACGGGCCTGGGGCTGGGCTGAGGGCCCAGGAGGCTGCTGTAAGTCCCGTCCTTGGGGCGCCAGGGCTGGAGTCTGAGAGCAGAGGCTCTCTCAGCAGTGGGGCTGTTCCCAGGCGAGGTGAGTGGGCAGGAGAGGCGTGAAGGTGGGCGGCTTCTGTAAGGAGGGTCCTGGGGCAGAGAAAGGCAATCAGAGCGGGCAGCTGTCGGGGGTCCCGTGTGGGGGCACCGGGGCCCTCACTCCGGGCCGGGCAGGGTCCCCGGCCTGCGTCCCTCCCTGGGCCATCAGGCCGGGGGGCCGGGGCAGCACCTCGTCTGTGGTCCCTGATGAGCCGCAGCCGCACGGAATACGGGGAGGACGGTGGATTGCAGCCACGGCCGACCCTGCTCCGCTGCAGTGGCCCTGTGGGCCGATCCCTCCCGCCTGCCCTCTGCCGGAATCTTCCCATCCTGCCCTGTGGAGGCAAACTCACTTGGAAAGAGGGTCTTGGCAGAAAAATTCGCTAAGGGGAAGCGAGGGTTCCGCTAGCCCAGTAGGCCGATGTCCTTGTACAAAGGGGAAGTTTAGACCCAGAGACAGACACACGCAAAGGCAGGATGTGTGGAGCTGGGAGGAAGACCATCCATGTGTCAGGAAGTGCCTGTGCAGAAGCAGGAGTGGGGACGGGCCGGACCTCCCACAGCCCGAGGGACCCGCCCTGCCCACACGGGGTTCTGGACAGCCAGCCTCCAGACGGCGGGGGAACTCGATTCTGCTGTTAAAACCCCTCAGTCTTCCGCCTTCGTTACGACAGCCCTAAGACACAAACACAGATAAATTGGGGAGGAAATTCGCATCTTATAAATGTCATCTTCCAGTCTCAACAAGATAAATCTGTCCGCGTTTACGTCTTCTTCATTGTCAATCACCTTTTACAGTTTCTATCATAGAGACCTGCACGTCTCTCCTCAGATTTATTCCTCCATGCTACGAATGTAATAAAAGTTTGGTTCACACTGGAGAGAATCTGCCTGCAATGCCAGAGACTCGGGTTCAGTTCCTGGATCACAAAGATTCCCCTGGAGAAAGGAATGGCTACCCACCCTGGTGTTCTTGCCTGGAGAGTCCCATGGACAGAGGAGTCTGGCGGGCTACAGTCCATGGGTCACCAAGAGATGGGCACAACTGAGTGACTAACACTTTTTCATGCTATGTATTTAATGAAATTTCAAATAGAAATAGTATTTAAAATTTTTCCTTTTCCTTTCTTTGTTTCTAATGTATAGAACTGTAATTGAAATTTGTAACTAATACATCTTACAAAGTTGAACTCCTTTATTTTTCTTCTTAAAGCTATGAGTATTGTGATGGATTTTTAAATTCTTGGTAATGATGTATTATTGCCAGATATACTGGAGGATTTTACTTGCTAGTATTTTGTTTGGAATTTTCTGCTCCGCTTTCACTGGGAATAGAGGTCTCTAATTCTATTTCCTTGAAATATCTGTGTCGGGTTTTAGTATCAGACCAACACTAGACTTGTAGATTGAGTGGGGGAGAGTTTCCTTCTTTATTCTTTTGAAGAGTTTCTGCACAATTGGTGTTATTTCTTAAATGGATGTTCGAAGGCTCTAACACAGCATGAGTTTCTAGACACTTTTTTTGTTGTTGGAAAAGTTTTTTATTCACATTTTTTATTTCATTTGTTAGTTTTGATAAATTGTGCTTTTCACATATTTTTTCCACCTTAGCTAAGTTGTACAATGTATTGGCAAAAGTTGTTCATGATATCTTTCTATTATACTTTTATTGAGTGGCTAAGTCCTTTCATTCTTGATGGGTAATTTGTGTTTTGTAACATTTTAATTCATTAACTTATCTAGGAGTTTATCAATTATACTTACCTTTTCAAATAACCTTCTGACTCTGTCCATTTTCTCTAGTGTCTGCTTTTTTTTTTTTTTTTAATTTCATCCATTGCTACTGCGATCTTGAATATTTTCTTTCTGCTGTTCTTTGGTTTAATTTGCTTTACTCTGTGTGTGTTGTGTGTTAGTCGCTCAGTCGTGTCCAACTGTTTGCGACCCCATGGACTGTAGCCCACCGGGCTCCTTTGTCCATGGGATTCTCCAGGCAAGAATACTGAAGTGGGTTGCCATTTCCTTCTCCAGCTTTATTCTGTAATTCCTTTAAATAACATTACATATAATTGAATTCAGCATTTCTTCTTTATAAATTGAAAATTTTTTTTCTTGTTATTCTGTCTTGTTTCACTACACACCTTTTATTTTTTAATGCGATTTTTAGAAGTTGCACTTTAAATCTATAGAATTCCCTCTAAGTACAGACATAAAGAATCTGCCTGGAATGCGGGAGACCCAGGTTCAATCTCTTGGTCTGAAAGATCTCCTGGAGAAGGGAAGGGCAACCCACTCCAGTATTCTTGGCTGGAGAACTCCATGGACGACGGAGGAGTCTGGCGGGCTACAGTCCACGCGGTCGCAAAGAGTCAGACACAGCTGAGTGACTAACTCTTTCACAGAGTTAACATCCCTCCTCCCTGATTTGTTTATGCTTTATGCTCATTACTACTGGGCTTAATTTCCTTTAGTATTCCTTTGGATTTTCCTCTCTGACTCATGAATTATGTCGAGGTGAGTTATTTGCCTTCCACATATATGGCTATTTATATATAGCAATCTTATAATTAATTTTAAGTTTAATTCTTCTGTGCTTAGCAAATATAACTGGGGGACTTCCCTGGCGGTCCAGTGGTTAAGAATGGACCTGCCAACGCAGGGGACACGGGTTTGACCCCTGATCGGAAAACTTAGATCCCACACGGCGTGAGGCAACTAAGCCCGAGTCCTGCGGTGAGAGAAGGCCCCGCAATTGGAGAAGGCCGCACAGCGAGGAAGGGTCAGCACGGCCAACATAAATAAGCATCAAAAAAATGATCAAAAAGTTAAAACCTGTATAATTTGTATGATTTCAGTCCTTTGTACTTTACTGAGATTTACTGTAAGGCTCAGTTTATGGCATGCTTCCGTGACAATTCTGTGAACGTTAAAGGAGAATGTGGACTCGTTTGTTTGGTAGTTTTCTAGACTTCAGTCTGAGTGGGTGGAGCTGTGGTCGCATCCTCTCTGCCTCACTAGCGGTACTGCTGCTGTGTTTACCCTGCACGATCTGTTACTTACTGAGACAGGACCAGTCACAGCTCCCCCTCAATTGCTCATCCATTTCCTCTTTCAGTTCTGTGGGTTTGTGCTTCAGGTGCTTGAAGCGCGTTTTCGTGTGTGAGCACACACGTCAAAGACTGTAATTTTTTTTTTTTTAATGAATTCTTCTTCCTTAAATCGCATCATGCCCTCCCTTTACCCATTCCCCTTTCTTGTCCCAGCCGTCTGGGTCTGATATCGGATGGTCGACAGGGCTTCCACTGTATGCCTCCTTTACTTTTTTAAAAGTTTATTTTAATTGAAATACAACTGATTTACAATGTAAAATTAGTTTCAGGTATACAACCTACTGATTCAATATTTTTATTGATTAGACTCTTTTTATTGATTAGACTCCGTTTAAAGTTGTTGCAAAACAAGGGCCACATCTCCCTGTCCCTGTGCGCCACAGGAGATCTTTGCCGCTTATTCACTTGCTCTTCTTGTAACTCCCCTGCTTATTTGCATTTAAATTGCATCTTTTATAAGCAGCAAATAACTGAGTTGCGCTTTCATCCACTCCAACCCTCTCTGACGTTTATTTGGGGCCTTCGGATCACTTATAGGTGAAGGGATATTTGATCTGATTTGTTTCGAGTGGACTGCAAAAGGAGAAGGAGGGGCAGAGGATGAGATGGTTAGATAGAACCACCCTTGATAGAGTCGGTGGACATGAATCTGAGCAAACTCCAGGAGACAGTGGAGGACAGAGGAGCCTGGCGTGCTGAGGTCCACGGGGTTGCAAAGAGCCAGACCCAACTGAGACTGAACAACACCAACAAATCTTCCTATTTGCTTTCAATTTGTCCCACTTATTCTTTGCTCCTCACTCCTGTCTTGTTTTGGATTAATGAGTATAGGTTGTTATTGCTTTCCTCTTCTAATGGCTTATTTTTGTTTTACCTCATTATGTTTTATGTATGATAAGATGTACCAATTTAAACTATAAAGTCTTGTGGGTTTTGCCACCACCACAACCAGCATAACGAGATATATAACGTTTCTATCAACCCCAAGTTCTGCGTGCCCTTGGCCATCAAGTCAGCCTTTCACCCCAGCCCCTCTCGAGCGCTGATCTGCTTTCTACCAACACAGTTCAGTGTTTCTAGACTTTTATATGATTTGACTCATACAGCACTGGGATTTCACATCTGGCATCCTTCATTTAGCATAATGCTACTGAGACTCAGTCATGTTGCTCTGCGGCATCAGTAAATATCATTATTTTATTCTGTTTTACCGCTGAGTGTTCTTCCTTAATATAGACACACCAAGATGCGTTCATTCAGGCACCGCTCGATGGGCACTTGGGTTCTTTGCAGTTCCTAGCTAGTCAGATAAAGCTGAGCTGCATGAACAGTCATGCACAAGTCTTTGAGTAGGCATATGTTTTCACTTTGCTTCAAAAAAATACCTGGGATTGGAATTCTCGGATCCAGCAGTAACGGCACATCGAGTTTCTTCGCAAACCCTGCTGAACCGTTTTCCAAACGCCCGGCCTGCTCCATCCGCGTCAGCAACACGTGGAGATCCCACCTGCTCCGCACCCTCAGCAACGCTGGGTATTCTCAGTCATTTACATTTGCACCCTCCCAGCGGGCGTGAAGTGGTATCTCATCATGGTTTTAATTTGCGTTCTTCTGAAGGCTAATGATGTTGAGCATTTTTTCACGTGCTTATTAGCCACATGTTTATCCTCTCTGGTAAAGCATCTGTTCACATATTTGCCTGTTTCTTCACTGTTTTGTTCATCATCATATTATTGAGTGGTGAGAATTCTGCATATATTCACGGCAGAAGCCGTTTGTCTTTGTTTTGCCACTTTTTCTTTTCTTCCGGTTCATGGTTTACCTCCTCATTGTCTTCTTCTAATTTTGACAAAGCCTCATTTACAATAAAAGAAATTTTTATAATTCACATGTTTACTACCTTAATAAGAAATCTTAGCACAAGGTCAGTACATGTTTTTATCTTTATTTTTTCAAATAGTCCACAGTTTTATCACTTCAGCCTAGTCCTTCTATCTATTTCAAGTTACTTTCTCTATGTGGTGTGAGAGATGCAGCTTCATCACTTATTCATACGGATATGATATGTATTGATGCTTTCGAACTATGTTCGAAATTATGGTCGAACTATGGTGGAATTATGGTCCTGGAGAAGACTCTTGAGAGTCCCTTGGACTGCAAGGAGATCCAACCAGTCCATCCTAAAGGAAATCAGTCCTGACTATTCATTGGAAGGACTGATGCTGAAGTGGAAACTCCAATAGTTTGACCACCTGATTCGAAGAGCCCACTCGTTGGAAAAGACCTTGATGCTGGGAAAGATTAAAGGCGGGAGGAGATGGGGACGACAGATGGTTGGATGGCATCACTGACTTAATGGACATGAGCTTGAGCAAATTCCATGAGACAGTGAAGACAGGGAAGCCTGGCGTGCTGCAGTCCATGGGTCACAAAGAGTCGGACATGACTTAGTGACTGAACAACAAGAACAATATATTCTTGGTGACCCTTTGTTGAAAATAATGTCCTTTCCCAACAAATTTTCTTAGCATCCTTGTCAAAAAATCGATCTGCCATATTTCTGTGGGTCAGTTCCTGGACAGTCCGCTCAGCTCCCTTGATCTATGTGTCTGCGCTCACCATGTTGGCTCTGTTTGCTGCGTTTCGGCAAGTCTTGAGAACAGGTGGCATGTGTCCTGAAAATCTGCTCTTCTTTTTCAAAGTGATTTTTAACTCCTATAGTTCTGTTGTAAACCCAGACCGGGTTCCTCTTCCCTGGACAGAGGCTGACATAGATACCTTGTCATCCACGGAGACAGGTTTTTCTCTGGAATTCAGATTTTCAGCTTCTGGGCCAATACATTTCACTGACCCCACCAGCAGTTAAGGCTCCTCTGCTACCCCTTTTCCTCCCTGCTGCCGGGCACGCAGAGGCAGCAGTCAACCGGGAGTGTCCTTCGCTAAGGGGCTGCTGGACTCTCCCCTCTGACCTGCCGGCCTGGGCATCTGTGGGTCACAGAGACGTGCACTCGACTGAGTCAACATTCCCTGAGAACTGCTGGTCGACCAGGCGCTACCAGACTCTGCAGCTGTGTCCAGCTCCTCACGTTGGAGTCCTGAGCCCTTCCTCATCCTGGTCACCATCCTCAGGGTGGGCTCGTTGCTGGGCTCCTGGGTACGAAACACGGCGGAACAATCAGTGAGGTGCATCCCCAGTGTGCTCCTGTCTCTTGTTTCAGCTCAAATAGCTGAGACTAGGGTTCTGTCTTTCTAGCTTGCATTTCTCATGGTGCCCAACAACAGTCGATTAGGTTCCGAGGCCCGTGTCTGACAAAGGAGGCTGGGCTTCCTCACCCGCGGGCTTTATGCTCACAACAGGTGCCCAGGAACGCCACGTTGAACCCACGGGAAATGACAGCCGTGAGTCGAGGCTATTCTAGAAATGGGCAGAAGGGCCTCTTTCCTGCCCTTGAGCTACAACAGGGGCCCATGGACGCTAAGCCCCCCACCCCGCCAGTGTGGAGACACAGGGCGGATGGCTTTTGACGCTGAGGTATCTGCCTAAATTATTTTTATCTGATGTTTCCATTTCAAAACAAACGAATGATGATAAAACTCACACATCGTCAGTCACCCCAGACAAGAATCACCTGTTCATTTCCATGCGTTTCCCTGCGGCCCCTCCCACCTTCCCTCAGTGTGCGATAGAGGCGTCCACAGAAGCGGGCTGGCCCCCTGCCTGCGACATCCATCCCGCCTCCCTCTTGAAGTGCCACTGTGAGGACGACCCTGGGCTCTGAGGGGTGACCTGGTGCCCCTGTGGTTCAGCATGTCCGTGGGATGCAGCCTGGAGCCAGCGACTGGCGGCACGGCTGGAAATTTGATCTTGGGCAAATTGCTATCTCTTTAGGCAGTGGTGTCCTCCTTTCTAAAATGGGGTTAAATAACAAGACCTAACTTATAATATTGCTGGGAATTGTAAATGCGAGTGTGTGTGTGTGCATAGCTTAGACAGAGTAAATACTCAGTAAATGCTCTCTCGCTCAGTTAGTAAACGGCACTGGATGCACTCCATGCCCAGATCGGGAGCTCACACTGAACAGGGCCGAGTCCTCACTCACAGGACACTTTTCTCCTGAGGAGGGAACGCTCAGGACGCAGCAGTGGCTTTTGCCGTTGATGTCGAGTGATGGAAAAGAAGTGAAGCTGCACTCTGGGGGCTGGAGGCGTCAGGTAGCAGCAGAGATTCTGCATCTCCCCCAGTTCACGTAAAGGACATCGGAGGAGTGTACAGACAGAAGGCGCTCCTGGCAGCTGGGACCCGAGGCCCTGCCGGGAGGAGTCAGAGCCTGTGGGGGCAGCCTGCAAGGTGAGCCTGGCTCCCCAGGCTGAGGCTGACCCAGGGCCTTTGGACATTCAGACAGAAGGAGTCCACGTCTGCAGGACTCAGGGGCCGCCGGGGCTGGACGAGACCACCGCTGACCCCAGACGACACAGCCTGTGCATCCAGGTGCTAAGACCTGCAATCGATCGAGGCCCCTCCCACACAGCCGGTGACGGTGTGGAAAGAACACTCAGTGGACAGCAGAGAGAAAGCCATTTTCTTGAAGATTAGGTACATCCTGTGGAAGAGTCCGGCCTCGATCCCTCGAGAGTAAACCCTTACCTGAGCCGGCGTCACACGTGTGAACGTGAGGACAGCCCTCCTTACAAAGTGTGCCCGGCACACGTGTGAACGTGAGGACAGCCCTCCTTACAAAGTGTGCCCGGCACACGTGTGAACGTGAGGACAGCCCTCCTTACAAAGTGTGTCCGGCTAACAGGAAGACAGGTACCACTATCGTCTCCCAGGGAACCAGTGCCTCTCAGTGCTGAGCATCAGTAACGCTGACGTCAAAGAAAGAGTGAAGACGGGATAGCAGGTGCCTCCTTACCCGAGAAACTCCTGTGGTCCTGCCCAGGTGGTGGTCCCTGAGCCCAGGGATGCCGCCGACTCTGAGACTCCCCGGAGGCCAGGAGGACAGAGGCACACGCAGCCCTGCACCCGAGGGCCCACCAGCAAAGCACGGAAGACAGAAAGCCCGCCGATGGGGCTGTGGCTTCTCCAGCTGACGGTGGTAAGGAGAAGGAAGAGGCTGGGTCAGCTGTGGATTGAAAGAGGTGTGAAGGATGCCAAGGAAAAGAAAAGGCAGGCCTTCCACGTCTAGGCGTGCGCACTCACTGACGAAACCACAGCTAGAGATGGGAGCAGTGATCGCGCCGAGTCAGGGCGCCCGAGTGAGCCGTGCGGTTTCTCAGATGGGAGGCGTCAGAGACGCTCCGGTGTGAGGTGAGATGAGACTTCAGCTTGGATGGGTGGACTCGGAGGGTCTGGATATTCCCGTGAGGATGCTGGCCGGGCCCCTCCCGCGTGTCCGGGCGTGGCTGGGGGGCAGCCTGGCCCCAGCCTGACCCTACAGAGGACTTTGGAGCCTGAATCGTGCCTCAAAGCCCCTGGTGCGGATGGCCCTGGAGGCGGGTGTGGGCGACGCCCCCAGGCCTCTCCGGTCTCCACCAGGGAAGGGCCTTCTGGCCGTGGCGGCCGGGAGGGGGCAGCTCTGGTCAGGTGACATCGGAGGGTGCTGGTGCAGAGGCCGTCAGAACCGGACGTGGAGGGGTCACGGGTGTCGAGAGGAGCTGTTTCCCGACGGCCACCTTGCCGTCAGGACCTGTCCTGTCGAAGCGTCCATCTTGCCCTAAAGCCGTCTCCGGAGCCGCGTGGACCACAGCTGCAGTCACACTGGGGAAGCCCATGTGCCGTCTGCCTGGAGACCCACTCCCGGGCCCTGCGGGATGTTTAAGCTGTGATCTAACTTCCTGTGCAGTTGATGACAAAAATCCACTTCTTCACCCCACGGGATTTAAGTCCCCATAAACTCCTCCTCAAGGTGGATACGGTTCAGCGCCGTGGCACGGAGCCAGCCCTGATGGCCATCTTGGAAGGTTCAGGGAGGACCGGGGGTGGAGGCTTCTGCCCACAGCTCTCCCGGCCGCAGTGGCTCCACTCTCGCAGAGACACGGCTCATCACACATGTGTCTGCTTCCTCAGGGCCCCGGGGCTCCCGGAGCCGGCTAGACATCCATGCCCAGCTGTGCCCCAGGGCCCCACAGATGCCGCGGTGGCTACCGCATGTTCTGGCCGGAGCCCAGCCTCCCAGCTCTGCGTGCAGCCTCACGGCCCAGGGCTTCGGTCCCTGGGGAGGTGCTCTCACCTCCTGGGGAGAAAGACCCGGCCCAGGGCACCTTGGGACCCTTCTGGGAAAGAGGCTTTGAAGCTGGTGTGTGTTATAGGAGGAGTGGGTTATTTGTGTGCTTGTGTGTGTGTGTGTGACAGACAGACACACTCACACACACACCCACACACAGGGTCCCTGCTAGAAATCTCTCTGAAGGGCTGTGGAAGAGGAAATACAGTGGAGCTGGGGAAGAAGCTTCCAAGGAGGTGGGCTTCCTGGGAAAGAAGGCATAGCCCTGAGCCATGAGCGGGTGGGGGCCTCCCTCCTGCTGGCTGGATGAAGAGGCTGGAGGGGAAATACCTGGCCCCTGGAGGATAGGGTCTGGGGGCTCTGGACCCTGCTGCGTGTGGATGCTGGGACTGCAGAGGTTGGGGAGCCATGTGTGATGTTGGGGGCCCAGCTGAAAGTGGGGTTCGCAGCTCCCCTGCTGCTTTGCAGGACTTCCGCCGACTGTCTGAAATGCCTCTCCCCCCAGACTGGCTGGCTGAGCACTTGTTTGGACAGTGAACAGATGGAGGCTTGGACACGAGTCCTGAGTCCAGGCTGGAAGGGTCTCTGGCACTTGGGCCCTCCCCTAAGGCCCCGGGGTCAGGGGCAGGTGCGCTGACCCCTAAGGCTGTGCTATGGAAGGGGGACCATGGAGCCCCAGCTTTGCACAGGTAGGCTTCTCCTGCAGGGCTGCAGTGCCTGAGTCCCAGGAGCAGAGCACAGAAGCCCCCGAGCCCCCCTTCCTATTGGAAAAGATTCCATTTAATCTTGCAACCAATTCACCATCACTTTGCCCTCCCAAAGTTCTGGGTCCCACAGAAATAGAAGAACAAAAGCCCATTGAATATTGTTGATCACAGTCCTTGTGATTCAGAAAACGAAACACATTCATTCCCTCTCAATCCTCCGTCCCCAGGTCAGGTTTCACAAAGGAGTTGTTGATGGATTCCGTGAATGGGGCCGCTGGCGTGCTGGCTGGGCCTTCCTCGCGATAAATATTCATGTGAAGAGGAGAGACAAAGACAGTGAGGTTCAAATACAGGGCACGCTTGTGCGTAGCCCCGCGCCCGGAGTCTGCGGAAGTGCCCCAGAGGATGCCGGGCGCCCCAGGCAGAGCCGGCCCTCCTGGGCCGCGAGCTCTGTGGCCGGGCCGGGAGGAGCTCTGAGATGCTGGGGAAGAGGAGACTGAGCTGCTGCATTTCACTCGTGGGGGTGTCGGGCAGGCATGCGGGAAGTCTGCCGACCGCTGGACTCCCCGGAGGACCTTTGAGCATGAAGCATCTCAGGTCAGCAGGTCTCGTCCTGCAGCGGAGACTGAGCACGGAAGTAAGGGAGGAACTGACAAGGACCTGTGGGCGGAGCTGGACCCTGTAAACAACTCGGAAGCCCTCACTTCCATCCCTGCAAGAGAAGTGCTGGGCAAACTGGCAGTCAGTGACTTCTTGGGCCATCTGAGAATTGAGGTGGCAGGGAGCTCACAGCTGACCTCAGGTACGCGGGTGAATCCAGAGCTCTGCTTGCCTGGACGGCGGCTTCCAGGGCCGCACACTGGCGGAACCCATCCACGGTCTCTTGGACAAGTTCTTGGAGGCGACCATGGACAGCAGCCTGAGCATCATGACCCGGAACTGGGAGCAAGCAAGGTGTCCTGCAGTGGGTGATGGATAAAAAACGGTGGTTTAGCCAGACGGTAGAATATTATTAAGCCCTGAAGAGAAATGAGCTACTAAGCCATGAAAAGATACGGAGGAGCCTTAAATGCATATCAGTAAGTGAAAGAGTGAGACAGGATGAGATGGCTGGATGGCATCACCGACTCGACGGACATGAGTTTGAGTGAACTTTGGGAGTTGGTGGTGGACAGGGAGGCCTGGCGTGCTGCAGTCCATGGGGTCGCAAAGAGTCAGACACGACTGAGAGACTGCACTGAAGTGAAAGAAGGCAGTCTGACAAGGCTACAGATGGTGCGATTCTAACTCTCTGGCGTTCCGGAAAAGGCACCGCTGTGGAGACAGTAGAAGGATCAGCGTTTATAAGAGGTTTCAGGCAAGCAAGGGAGCAGTTAATGGGAGGAGATTAGAGGACTTTTCGGGCAGTAAAGCTTCTCTGTAGGACACTGATAATGGTGGGTACACGGCATTGTCCACTTGTCCAAACCCATGGAAGATACACCGAGGGTGATCCCCTGCGCGTCAACTGTGGACTCGCGCTAACAGGGGGCTGTCCGTCCTGGCTCATTAACTTAACAAATGCACGGCACTGTCCCCTGACGGTGGGAGAGGGGTGGGTATGCGGAACCCGCGGTAGCATTTGCTCAGTTTTTCTGTAAATCTAAAATGCCCTGAACACAGAAAATCAGGATGAAAATAGGAAGTGAGCTCTCCTAGGTGAGCAGCGGGATTTGGACGGTCCCGGTCTCATCTTTGGACGCCTCCAGGACTTTTCCCTACAGTGAACCTTGTGTTTTTCCTCTTTTTTTCTGCAGTTTTTCTACACACACCTGTGGCTGTGAACAGAGGCACACACAGCTTTTGTTTTGCCATTTATGCAGAGCATAACACGCCATACGGGCTTCCCGGGCGGCGGCAGTGCTAAAGAGCTCGCCCATCAAGGCAAGAGACCTACGGGACGTGGGTTCGACCCCTGTGTAGGGAGGGTGCCCTGGAG
The DNA here is from genome assembly GCF_003369695.1 of Bos indicus x Bos taurus. Taxonomy (NCBI): domain Eukaryota; kingdom Metazoa; phylum Chordata; class Mammalia; order Artiodactyla; family Bovidae; genus Bos; species Bos indicus x Bos taurus. The sequence continues at coordinate 1,474,940 of NC_040080.1, read as the reverse complement.
GAGGGCATGGTAACCCACTCCAGTTTTCCTGCTTGGAGAATCCCACGGACAGAGGAGCCTGGCGGACTACAGTGCATAGGATCACGTAGAGTCAGACATGACGGAAGCGACTTAGCATGCACTCCTGCCATGCGCTATACACGTAGGATTTTGCAGTTTGCGTCTTCAGTTCTCACAGTGTTGTGAGATCTTTTCTCCTCGAGGTACCAACGCACAGTTTATTCAATTAAACAACTGTAAACTTTTCCATTTTGTTATGTTCCAGCTTATTTGTCCATTCTCCTGTCGATGGGCACGTTGGTTGTTTCTGCAGATTTGCTGTATTAATGATGCTGCCTGAACGTCCCTGTCTCCCCAGCACGTGGGTGAGCTGCCTTAGAGGTGGCGGTGGAGGTGCCTCCCAGCTTCTGTGTCACTCGTCAGCGGTCCTCAGCTGGCCCCTGAGCCTCCACCGGGAGCACGTCTCGCCCGTGCCTGCGACTGTCTGGTTATAAATCTGAAGTCTCCAAGGTTATCTAGCCATTTTAAATATGAATGACATTAAATCCTCCTCACATGTTTGTTGGGCATTAGAGTCCGCCCTCTCTGAACTGCATATTTATATCTTCCTTTTTATTTTTTATTACTTTTCCCCGCTGATGCTTTGTATGAGTTGTTTGTGTATTCCCGATAAAAATTGTTATTGATTTTATTGGATAAAAACCTCCTCCTTCTTTATTATTTATCGCGATTTTGCTGTATCAAGTTTTAAATTTTGATGTCATGAAATACATTATTCATTTCTTCTAGATTTTTTGCTTTTGTGTCTTATTTAAGAAATAAGAATCTGAATAAGAATAAGAAAACACATTTTCTTCTAGGATTTTAAAGTTTAGGTCTTTATGCCATCTGGAATTCATTTTTGTGTGTGGCTTGGGAGAGAGATAAAATTTTATCTTCCCATATGGCTATGCAGTTGTCCCTGCCTGGCTTATTGAAATGCCCACCCGCTCCTCACCTATTTGTAGGGGCATCTTAGTCATAATTCGAGGTGCATATAAGAGTGGAAATGTCCGCGGACCCTCTCTCTATCTCACCGTGTATTTATTATGAATAAACTTGCCCCAAGGTACAAGGTTGTTCAATGCTTTCTATCATTTTTATATCCCTGAAGCGGCAGGCCTAACCTGGCCGTGAACGTGCCTTCGTTTTATTTGTTTGATTTCTTTTATCCTTTCTCTCTTTCTAGTACTATAAGGCTCGTCAACGAAATAATCAACAAATGTGGCTCAGAGGGTGAAGAATCCGCCTGCAGTGCAGGAGACCTGGCCTTGATCCCTGGGTCAGCAAGATCCCCTGGAGAAGGGCATGGCAACCCACTCCAGTGTTCTTGCCTGGAGAATCCCAGGACAGAAGAGCCTGGCGGGCTGCAGTCCACGGGGTCGCAAAGAGCTGACATGACTGAGCAGTAACGCTGAGTCTTCTCTTCTTGAGCAGCTCAGTTCAGTCGTGCAGTCGTGTCTGACTGTGATCCCATGGACTGCACCCGGGACGCGAGTCTTATCACTGAGGGAAGGCCAGCATTGGTGTCCCAGGGACGGAGGCCTTGAGTCTTTATTTGTAACTTGGACGTTCTTTACTTTCGGCCAGTGTGGCCTTTTCTCTAGTAATGACAACAGATGGACCATATATGTCTGCTGGGCCCTAAACAGACTATTTTAGTCAGCATCAAATTCAAGTTAAGTCGGGTATAAGCCAGAATGATTTCGTACATCTCGAGAGGTGAATGCCTCTTTCATCAGGCTTTCCAACCTCCTCCAGCCTGGGTCTGGAGCCCCACAGTCCTACCACAGCAGCACTTACTGGACACGGCACGTGTCCATCTCTGGCCACACATTCGGGACTCAGGATGCAGTGCCCAAGAGCAGGACATGGCAGACAATGCTAAGAAGGGTAAGAAATGGGCCCAGATGGCAGTCCCTGACACCCTGGTAGAAGCCACTGTGGGCATCGCCTGGCATGTGTCAGCCCGTCCTCACCAGAGCCTCTGAGGCAGGGCTGTGTATCATTCTCACTCTCGCGATGAGAAACTCAGACACAGGGCTCAGAGGTGAGTCCATGGGGACCACATCTGGGCTGGACTCCCTGCTCCCCACTCTTAAATGACACTCCCGGAGACCCATACCTATGTGTATATGTGTGAGTATTATACACTCACTCTCGCGATGAGAAACTCGGACACAGGGCTCAGAGGTGAGCCCATGGGGACCACATCTAGGCTGGACTCCCTGCTCCCTGCTCTTAAATGTCACTCCTGGAGACCCATACCTGTATGTATATGTGTGAGTATTATACACTCATGTATGAATATGAATATATGAAAGAAAGTGAAGTCGCTCAGTCGTTTCTGACTCTTTGTGACCTCGTGGACTGTAGCCCACCAGGCTCCTCCGTCCACGGGATTCTCCAGGCAAGAATACTGGAGTGGATTGCCATTTCCTTCTCCAGGGGATCTTCCCAACCCAGGGATCGAACCCGGGTCTCCAGCATTGCAGGCAGATGCTTTAACTGCTGAGCTACCAGGGAAGCCCATATATATATGAATATACATGCATATGCATATATGCTTTATGCATAAGTGCGTATGTCTTAGGGCTTCCCAGGTGGCTCAGTAGGTAAAGAATCTGCCTGCAATGCAGGAGACACAGAAGACATGGGTTCGATCCCTGGGTCAGGAAGATCCCCTGGAAGAGGGCATGGCAACCCACTCCAGTATTCTTGCCTGGAGAATCCCATGGACAGAGGAGCCTGGCAGATTACAGTCCATAGAGTTGCAAAGAGCTGGGCATGATGGTAGGGACTGAGCATGCGTGCTTTTTCACGTTTCACTGGAAAAGCAATACTGCATCGAGGTTAATACATCAAACCAGTTCAAAGGCCGTGCAAATAGAAGCCCCTGGTTTTGCGCCTGAGGTGTCCTTCCGCTTCCCCGAGGCCATGCCTGCTCACAGTCCTGCGGATTCTCCCAGGCACCCCTCATCCGCCCTGGGCTGCAGGATGTGCCGTATTACTGGGAGTGTGTTTGTCCATAAATCACCCTCTTTAAAACACTAATAGGAGCATTATGTACAGCCTGTTTTGCATTTTGCTTTTTCTCATTTAGCAATGTAGTTTGGAGATATTCTAATCCATTTTTAAAATAGCTCCATGATATTCCATAAGTTATTTCCTCATTCCCATAATGAGAGGCACTTATATTGGTTCCAGGCACTTATAATTATTAAAAAAATGGAAATCTTTGTAATACATCTTTGCTTTTACGTGCAAGCACTCGGGCAGGTTGCATTCTAAACGCAGAGGCGCCGGGACAGGCGGAAAGTGCGTTTTGCTACTTTCAAGATGCTGGGACTTGAGCCAAGAGACAGTGCAGAGGTCATCTGGCTGCCAAGTGGATGAGGGCTTGTCCTGCGCATCCCTGTCAATCCAGGGCCCCTCACACCTCGACAGGGCAGACCCTACCAAGAGAACACTGGATCACTGGCCTATTCATTGGCTTTTTTTTTTTAACTTCATGTAACCTGAAACTTTTGTATTATGTGGATTGGCTACTTGTGTTTCTTTTACTGAAAATGTTTAAAGAACATTCCCATCTATGTTCTTCAACTGCTTTTTGGAGGAAAGGAATTCTGATCCTTAAATATTTTAAACAGTTTTTTCAAGAATACTTTTTAAATCATTAACCATTTCTATTGGGTATGTTTTGAATCTAATCTGTAATTCAGTTCCAAATACGGAACCATTTCTAGTTCCTGGAAAGAACTACATCAATCATACCATATTTTTCTTTTTGAGACTCGCTTGATTCTACTTGTTAATATAGTTCGTAGAATTTTTGCACCAAGTCTACAGACTAGATACATTTCTAGCTGCGCACGAGTGTGTGTGCATGCATGCGTGTGTGTGTGTGTGTGTGTGGGCGCACTCGCGAATAATGTTTTGGGTTCTACTAAACAGCTAAACGGAGAAGGCAATGGCACCCCACTCCAGTACTCTTGCCTGGAAAATCCCATGGACAGAGGAGCCTGGTAGGCTGCAGTCCATGGGGTTGCTAGAGTCGGACACGACTGAGCGACTTCACTTTCACTTTTCGCTTTCATGCATTGGAGAAGGAAATGGCAACCCACTCCAGTGTTCTTGCCTGAAGGATCCCAGGGACGGGGGAGCCTGGTGGGCTGCCGTCTATGGGGTCGCACAGAGTCGGACACGACTGAAGCGACTTAGCAGCAGCAGCAGCAGCAAACAGCTAAAAGAGAAAGGTCTCCAAAAATTTAAATAACTTCTCCATTATTTATTCTCTGACATTTTGATAGAATTCAATAAAGAACTGTCTTAGCATGGGTGATTTAAGGGGACAACTTTCCCAATTTTGTATATGATAATTGGTCAATGTAGATAGACTCATCTACAGGTAAATTTTGGACTCTGACTATATATAGATAAACTGATGGATAGATGGATGGATAGATAGATAGATACTATATTTCTAGATCTGTTTATTCTTGCATAACCACTTATTTATTCTAGCCTTTTCAAATTATATGTAGCTGAGGAAAAAATATAAATATAACCTGCCTTCATTTTGGGCTATTTCCTACCCTAATCTCTCATTTTGTGTCTCTTCCTCTTCATCTCCCTTTTGCAATTAGGTTTAATATTTTAAATTTCGTAGGGTTTTTTGTAAAGAAGCTACTTTTGAAATTATTTACTAATTACACTCTTTTTTCTCTGATGCATCGTTCATGTCTTTTCTTTTATAAAATCCTCTGTTTTGCCTTTCATTATTTTCCTACTTTTGGTTGAGTGGCCAATTTATCTAATCATCTCTTTAATTCAGAACTTGAAGTATTCATGCCGAGTCACTCGGTGCTTGAACTGCATCACGTCTCACTGTGGTTGCCTCCAGCACTCAGTGGTTCCGGGTGCTTCCTGAGGAAGCAGCAAGCATTTCTTGTGTCCACGCACACGGCCATTTTCTATGCATGATTCACAGGACCTGCCAAGGAGCAGCGCTCCGGGTCCTCAGCCTGGAGCTGGGACATGTAGTTGCGTGGGCCCCTTGCCTCATGCACGAGGCTCACGAGCATTTTGTCTACCTGAGCTTGCGAGTGTGCTAAGTTGCTCAGTCGTGTCCGACTCTTTGTGACCCACGGACTGCAGCCCGCCAGGCCCCTCTGTCCATGGGATTCTCCAGGCAAGAACACTGGAGTGGGTGCCGTGCCCTCCTCCAGGGGGTCTTCCCGACCCAGGGATGGAACCTATGTCTCCTGCACTGGCAGGTGGGCTCTTCACCACCAGCACCACCCAGGAAGCCCTACTTGGCCTCGGGGATGAGCCAGGCGAGGCTAACGTCTTCTTCGGGGCAGAGGCCTTCTGTAGTCCTGGGACATCTCCCCTCCAGGCGCGGTCACTGAGGCTGCTGCACTGAGATGGCCCCGCACCCCACCCTGTCTGACCCCAGGCTTCCTCAGCATTGTGGGGAGGCCCGGAGCGTTTGTGGGGTAAGCAAACCTCCAGTTGTGGTGGGGGGACACTGACGGACACTGCCTCAGCCTCCAGCCCAGAGGGGACAGCCAGCAGGGGTCCCTGGGGGTGCTGGACGGCAGGTCCGAGGCCCATAGGTGGCTGATGCTGAGACAATCCTGTAGCTGGCCCCCGCACCGGGCTCCCCACCTCCTGGCTCACCCTCAGACTCTCTTCGTCCAAAGCCTTGTTCTGGGCCCTGCAGTCCTAGGACCCAAATGAAGCTACTTTTAGTTCTGTGCACCCGGCCCTTCTTGCCACCTGCTGTGGGTTTCACTCTGTGTTGGTTACAGACACACAAGTGACAGACGCTTGCCCTGTGCCCATCGTCTCTGCCACGCGGCTCCTGTGGCCTCCTGGAGTAGCTCCGTGCTGATCACAAGCCTGTCGGCGCTCACGCGGCCGTGGCCTCCTGGAGTAGCTCCGTGCTGATCACAAGCCTGTCGGCGCTCACATGGCCGTTCCCGCTCCCTCTTTCCGTTTACCTTTGTCTGCGCCCCTTTGCCCCGAGTATCTCGATTGCCTTATGCTGGACATACCTTGTAAACGACGCACACACTGGGTTTCAATCTTTGATCTGGGCATCTTCTCTTAGTTAGCAAATGTATCTTATGCAGAAAATGAATGTACTTTCTGCTGTGACACATGCTTGATTACTGACTTCCTCTACTGTATCTCTATTCTCACGCTTCCGTTGCTTTCCGGCGCTCGCTGCTCGGATCGCAGCTTCTCTGTGTGTGTTCCCCTCTGATAATTTGGAAGCTAATCCGTCTGCTTTTTCTGTTGTTGCCTTTGTAACTTTTAATAGCATTTAAAACCCTTGTTTCTAGACTCGTTTACTTCTGATAGTCCACTAGCCCCCCTCTATGTAAATAAAGTTAATTCTCAGACATGTATCCCAGATATTGTCACCGTCTTCCGATCTCTCTACTTATTTATTTGCATTATTTTCTATTTATTTATGGAAACTGTAAAAATCTGAAATCTGGTCTGTTGCCTTTAAGGACTACTTAAAAGTGCTTGTAAACTGTGGTGACCCAAGGACTAAAGAGCAGATAAAACCAAGGAGGGTCTCGGAATGCAGGAACAGAAAACCCAGACCCTGATCGCCCTCCCCTCCCCACGCTGCAACTATTAACGGAGCAGTATAACCAGGCTCCCCTCCTACCCCCCAGGGAGGAGGCGTCTGCCCTCCTCTCACCCCACCCAGTCTACATGCCTCATCCACTCAGCACATGACCCGCAAGACCCCGTCCCACTCCTCGCGCCCTGGGCGTAAAAGCGGACTAAGGACCCCTGTTCAGCGTCGGTTCTCCCTTGAGGGGGCCCGCTCTTCTAACAGCGTCTCCCACTCTAATAAACTTTATTTCTTCTAACAGCATCTCCCACTCTAATACACTTTATTTCCCTCTCTTTCTGTCTCATGTCTGGCAATTGTTTTCCAACCCACACCCGGACCATGACATACTTGAAATAAATCAGGGCAAAGACACTTCTTCCTACCCTCTTGCCCTCTATCTGTATACACGTGCGTGTCTTTGACAAAGATCACCCACGTGGCGGTCAAGTTGCCCCAGGTCCACCTATAAGCATGTTTCCATGGCCCCCAGGGGTGCACAGAGCAGCCAGGAATCCTCCCAGGCCCCTCTCTGCCTGACCCCCATCCCACCTTGAGAGGAAGTTACCTGATAACAAACAGATCCGCTGATCAGACAGAGCGAGTGCTTCGCTCTCCACTCTCAAGATGCTTCTCAATCCAGTGCATTTACAACTTTCACAGACGGTCTTCACCAAGGGCCCCGAGTCAGGTCAAGTCATGAGAAGGGGGCGCGCTGGGAGCTGGAGACACGACAGCTAGTGAGGCCTTCGAGGACTGGGCTTCTCAGGAGCTGCCAGCCTGACCCGCTCTCTCCAGGGCTGCCAGGCTGCTGGTGCTCAAGGCGGCTGCAGGGCTGTGAGGGGGGAGGTAGGGGCACACGCACGGCTCCTTCTCTTCGCAGGACTCGTCATTTTATCGTGAGTCAACTCTTGTTGGTTATCGCAAGCTCTTCATTAACATATGGGATTCCCTGGTGGCTCACACAGTAGAGAATCTGCCTGCAATGCAGGAGTTGTTGTTCAGTCGCTCATTCGTGTCCGACTCTTTGCGACCCCATAGACTGCAGGCTTCCCTGTCCTTCACCATCTCCCAGAATTTGCTCAAACCCATGTCCATCGAGTCGGTGATGCCATCCAACCATCTCATCCTCTGTCGTCCCCTTCTCCTCCTGCCTTCAACCTTTCCCAGCTTCAGGATCTTTTCCAGTGAGTCAGCTCTTCGCATCAGGTGGCCAAAGTATTGGAGTTTCAGCTTCAACATTAGTCCTTTCAATGAACACCTGGGACTGACCTCCTTTAGGATGGACTGGTTGGATCTCCTTGCAGTCCAAGGGACTCTCAAGAGTCTTCTCCAACACAATTCAAAAGCATAATTCTTCAGCACTCAGCCTTCTTTATGGTCCAACTCTCACGTCCATACACGACTACTGGAAAAACCATAGCTTTGACTATATGGACCTTTGTTGACAAAGTAATGTCTCTGCTTTTTAATACACTATCTAGGTTTTTCATAGCTTTTCTTCCAAGGAGCAAGCATCTTTTAATGCAGGAGCAATGCAGGGACTCAGGTTCAATCCCCAGGTCGGGCAGATCCCTTGGAGAAAGGAATGGCCACCCACTCCCACGTTCTTGTCCGGGGAATTCCATGCACAGAGGAGTCTGGCGGGCTACAATACATGGGCTCACAGAGTCAGCCAGGACTGAGTGGGTAACACTCACTAACATCCAGATTTCTGTTGATAATGACAAGCGCTGCCAGCGCTCTCATCACTGTGACGGAGGAACAGATTAGGGGGTTCTCACTCTGCCATTCCACTCACTCCACTCCAATTCACTGATCTGTGTGTGTGTGGGGATGGAATCTACCCACCCAAGCTCCCTTGTTCTTGATAAGAATCTGATCCCACCTTCAGCTTCAGCAAAGCCCTGATGGATTGAGTTTCTCATGGCATCCATCCTCCTGGGAGAAGACACTGCTGTGCAGGTGGGCGGGTGGGCAGGTGTGGAGGTGGGCAGATGTGCAAATGGGCAGGTGTGCAAGTGTGCAGGTATGCAGATGGGCAGGTGTGCAGGTGGGCAGGTGGGCAGGTGGCCAGAGGAGGGGCTTCGTCTCAGAATCAACCCCCAGGGTGCAGCCAGGTGAGTGCGGGGTGGTGGGGGATGACACCTCTGTAGGTCTGGTTCCTGTGTCCCTCCCCTCCTGCACTGGGGCAGAGCCGGTGCAGCCCCTGCGCACCCCCTCCGTCCTCCCCTCCCCAGAGACCACGTGTCTGCCCCACGCCAACCCTCCGTCACCTGTGTGCATCAGGAACCCGCCTTTCAGGATCAGCTCTTTGCACTAGGCTATCTGTCTGGAGAAGTCGGGCTTTGCTGACACCTACACCTTTCTGTGGCTGTTTCTGGGCTTGCCCACATCTTCCCACAAAACCCAAGGCTGATGGCTGTGTTTTTTTCTGGTCTCACTAAAGATGGTTCTTTTTCCTTTTTGCTTCATTCCTTTTGCTCTTTGTAGCTGGCTTTCATTAGCAGTTGAATGGAAACTCTCTGTTCCATTGTGTTACAGCTCAAGTACACTCTCATCTGTCTTTAAAAAGAGGAAGAGGAATTTTTCAAGGAAATAGTGTTGTGGTGTGAGGAGGGGAGGGGGAGGGCAGAGGAGACAGGCTTGGTCTGAAACGGGGAGGCTGAGCGCCCCCCTTCTCCCCTGGCTCTCGGAGCGCCCCCCTTCTCCCCTGGCTCTCGGAGCGCCCCCCTTCTCCCCTGGCTCTCGGAGCGCCCCCCTTCTCCCCTGGCTCTCGGAGCGCCCCCCTTCTCCCCTGGCTCTCGGAGCGCCCCCCTTCTCCCCTGGCTCTCGGAGCGCCTCCCCTTCTCCCCTGGCTCTCGGGGACCGTGCACTGGGCATTTTTCACTCTTGGTTTTCAAGTCCAAGACAGTAAGGATTAAAAAGTCTCTATTTTAAGTGGGAAAACAAACTTGAGCCCCCAGTAGTGTGCTGTGAAGGGGGGTCTTGATGAAGCACGCACATCACTTTCGGCAGCAACAGAAACACCTAGGTATGACAGATCAAAACACACAGGAACGGGCACCGCTGACTGGGGGAGGGGCGGTGACAAAGCGGACAGTGGCCCAGAGCCGCTCCAGAACCTGCCAGACGAGTCCAGAAGGTCCGGGGGGTGGGGGGAAGGGAGTTCTGGGATTGTTGCAGGGAGGAAGCCAATTCTGACTCCACGCTGGAAACTGTTCCTTTGATTTGCTTTCGTTGTTATAATCATCCTCAATGGCTTGCCTGGAGGACCCTGCCCCCTGCTTCACTGTGAACGAAAGTGCCTTTGTTTAGCTCCTGGAGAGGTAGCTTGTCCCTGCCCACCTGTGAATAGGAGAGATTAATACACCCCTTCCCAAGGCTGGCCATCCCCGTGGAGACGCTTTCTTCCCCACTGCCCCTCCCTCTCTGCTCTGCCTGGCGACTGTAGTTCCTCATCGCTTCTTTCCCTCTGATCCATGAAAGAACCTGGCGTCCAGGCCCCAGCAAGACGGTCACCTGCCATCTTCTTCGTCTGCCATGCGTGCAAAGTCGCTTCAGTTGTGTTCGACTCTTAGTGGCCCTATGGGCCGTAGCCCACTAGGCTCCCCGTCCATGGGATTCTCCAGGCAAGAATACCGGAGTGGGTTGCTGTGCCCTCCTCCCCGGGATCCTCCCGACCCAGGGACCGAGCCTATGTTTCTTGCATCTGCAGCATTAGCAGGCATGTTCTTTAGCACGATCTGGGGCCCTGCCGGCTCCGTGATCAAAGTCTCTTCCTTGCCCCAACACCTGTCTCTTGGATTCGTTGGTCTATGGTGCGGCGAGCGCGGGGAGCTTGGACTGGGTAATGAGAACAGCCCGGCCGACCCTCGGGAGGGAGCCGCCTGCTGGACATCTTCTGGGTCCAGACTCACCCTCAGCAGGTCCCCCCTTATTCCCGCCGCTTGCTCACTCGGGCTGAGTGGCTATGCATTCACCCCCATCTCTGTGCAAGTTTGGGAGCCCCGGGTACTTTCAATCCTATCAAACAGGAGGCTTTTGATCAGCCCTGTGGGGGCTTCAGCCACCGACGCCCTTTAGAAACCAGGGAGCACCCACTCACCTGCTTCGCTTCAGTCCCAGGAACCCAGGGCCACCTGAGATCCTACCCAGACTGGCTCTCGAGGCTCTGCCTCCGCCCTGGTCTCCCTCACCCTCCTCCCCATCCGTGCCCTCCTGTCTCTGTTGCCTCCTCTGGGAAGCCGGGAAAGCCCCCTCACTGCACCTGAATCGTTCCATCCATTGCCGGGGACCAGCCCCGGCTGATCCAGGGTATTCGAAGGAGAGATGGCATAGGCGAGGATCAGGATACAATAGCTTCAATTAGATATTAATTAAATATATAAAGAGTAATAGAATAAGGATAGCTCAGTAGGAAAATTCAGTGGAGAAAAGAGGCTGAGTAGCTTGGTTTACGCGGGAGACCAATAAAACTTCAAGACAAGAAGTTTGCACCACTTACCTAGGCCGCAGGCGTCCTTCCGTTCTCCCGAAGGAGAGGAGACACTGAGGCCTCCCCGGTCGGATCTTAGAAGCCCAGGCATAATTAGTAAGCATGGTGGGTTCCGCGCTCCAGATGGAGACTCAGCCAGAGTGAGAGAGAGAGCGACATGGGGAGACCAGTATTTCGAGAAACTGATCCCAATTCTTTATTTTCCATGGTCTACTTTTATACACTGAGATGTTATGCAAAAGTCACGCGGGGTCAGCAGTCCTGACTTTTATCAAAGTCAGGTGCTTCATACAAATGTATACAGAGGTCTTAGGGGTGTTACATCATCTTCTGGCCAGGGGGGCCTGCTGACAATTTATGACCCTCTCCTTGTGACAGCAGTCAGTCAATCAGGACACTTATTTCTCCAGGGCTGATTATTCTCAAAACAGACGCCACCCAAATAAAGTTACATTCCTACAGGGTGAGGGTGTAGTGGGTTTTAGTTAAGGAAAGAATTTACTTAGCCTAAGGTCTAACGTGATTAATATCAAAGGTTAATACTTATTCCTTCTATATATTCATTAATGTGTGTAAGGGCAGGGGATGTGGAGACTTAGCAACAAACATTGGCTCAACAAATGAAAAACCCTTCACCAACACAATTTCTAATTAGCCCACTATACTTATAGTTTTCTAACTTTTCTAAGGAACCTGTTTTTAGAGGGCTTAAAGCATCTCGTGCCTCTCACGGTTGGGAGGCTGTGAGCAATCACATGTGGCCAGACGAGCCTGTCAGGCAGGCTAGAGAAACTTCAGAGGAGTTTGTAAGTTAAAACACTCGTCACACCCAAGAGTTTTTATTGACTGGAGCTCTAGGTTAACTCCTTCTCCGAAAGAGGTGGTGGGGGACAGCCCCCCGTAAAGTCAGAGGTGTAGGTAAGAGCACAAAGTAGTAAAGTAGGCAGGCTCTGGTTATGGGGGTAGACGCTCGAGGATTTCCAGGGGGACTCCTGAGGCTCGATCCCGCCTTTGCGTATGTCGAGCCTCCTTCCTCATGACCTTTGTCACAGGCGGAGTACCTCACTCTGGCCCCCAACAATCCATGGAACGCTTCCCTGGTCTTTTCCCTCCAGGCGTTCCCTTCTCCGCTTCTTCTGAGTCCAGAGCCAGTCTGCTCCCCCAGCCTTGGTGACCTCACTCTTTCCTTTCTGGGCCAACCGGCCCTCCCTTCTTCCTTCACGTTTGTGACTCGCAAGACCGGCCAGCACCGCTGATGTCCATGACCCCTCCTGGCCTCTCCAGCTCCCCCCTGATTTGGGGTTAGTGACACCCTGAAAACTCCTGGTAATGTCCTCACCAGACGCCTCCCCAGCTGGGCCCAGCACAGAAAGGAAACCGGGGCTTTGTTAAAAACTGGGACAAAGTGCCAGTGGAGATGCTGACGTGGACAGGTGGTCCCTCCTCGCACGGGCGCGGTACCGCCTGCCCTCCTGGGCCCGGGGGCTCCCTACACTCAGCTGGGGGCAGGGAGAGGCCAGAGCTGCCCACCTGGGGGGCTCAGGGCCAGTCTGGCGGCGTCCCCCTTTGTCCTCACTCACCGGCCAAGAACTGAAGGGGAGCTGGAGCACGCAGCCCAGCCAGGGCCCAGGGCCAGGACAGGAGCTGGGGACGGCCCCGGAGGGACTCGGGCCCTAGTGCCCAAGGCCTGCCCCGGAGTTGCTGTGCTTACAGCCCCGCGGGGTTCCGCTTATTATCAGGGATGTTTATAGGTAACCCTGAAATTAAGCACTTCATTTACAAAGGTCTTATTTCAGGATCTTGTATATTCATACAAATAATAAAAAGCAAATACTGGTGAGGGACTTCGGGTTGTGTGGCCACTTCGCCCCGGGACCTCGTGCCAGCTTCCTTCTCTGGGCCTTGGTGATGCTGCGCCTAGGAGCCCGGGGCCTTGGCAAATAACCTGGCACCTCTGAGCGGCATCTTCTATCAGCCAGCCGGGATCAGTACTGCCCGGCATCTCTTGGGCGGTGATGAGGTTCACGGCCCAGGACTGACGGGACTCCAGCGGGGAAATCAGGCCCCAGGCGGCTCCTGGTTCCTGTCCCTCCTGAGGGAGGAAGTCCAGCCCAAGTCAGGTCAAGGGCCGGTGGCCAGGGGAGCTGGAGCTGGCTTTGTCCACAGGGCAGGAGTTGGGTAGCCACGATGGCCCTGGTGTCCAGCCAACGGGCCACCTGCCCTGTTAGCCCAGGTGCCCAGCTAAGACTGACCATTGCTGGGGGTGACTTGGAGATCCCTGGTAACCAGCGGGCAGCTCTAATTCAGATTCAGGGCAGACGGTCATGAATTTTTCCCAAATGCAAATTGTATTAAAAATACCCATCCCTCTGGGAGGGCTCTGTAATAAGGCCATGAATCACGCCAGGATGCAGCATTCCAGGTGCAAAGCAAATATCTTGCTTGTTGGACAGAGAGAGGAAGAGTGTTCAGCTTGGGGAGGGCCCAGGGCCCACCCCACCCCAGCTGTGGCCCTCGGCCCAGGTAGATGCACTGCCCGTCCTGAGGAAGGGGCTCACACTCCCACTCCAGTGTCAGAGGGCCTCCCCGGACACCCCCTGATTCTAGATCTCCCCTCCAACGCTGTGCTGTCTCTCCTGGCAGCTGTTCATTCATTCATTCATCCCCTCCCAATTCTCCAGTGCTTCCTACAGACACAGCACCTGCTCACTGCTGGGCCCTGATCAGGAAAACCTGGTCAGTGTGGCCCTGATCCAGTGAAAGAAACCCAGCCTGTGGGAGGGAGGTCAGGGAAGCCTGCCTGGAGGAGGTGGCGGCTTAGCTGGAGACGAGGCGCTCCAGGGATGAGCTGTGGAGAGCAGGGAGGCAGCAGCCAGGCCTGTAGAGGTCAGAGGGTGGACACGGCCTGGCCACTGATCAGAGGGGGCCATCAGGCTGGTAAATTTCTGATGCTTCCTTCAAACTGCAGGACCTTTTAGTCAAATCAACACCCCCACCCCCCTCCACCCCCCTGCTGGAAGCCAGGACACAAAGCTGAAGGAGGAGGAGCCTCTTAGGGTGAGGCGCTCTTCCTTGGCTGGGCCGAGGCTGCCCTGGAGTCCTGGAACACCGGAGTCCCTGCACTAGGGGGCCCTGCGAGGGGGTCTCGGTGGCCCCTGCAGTGCCTTCCAGTCTGATCCCAGCCTGGAGGGGTGAGGGGTGCCCTGAGCAGGGGTGTGCTCTCTGGGTCTTATCCCATGCCTGCCTGGGAGGGGGACCAGCTCTTCCACCCCCAGCATCCAGAGAGTCCTAGGGCAGGAGGCTCCCAGCTGGCCAGCCCCGGCCACACACCCACGCACCCACACACAAGCGCACACACACACCCCGGGAGTCCTGGCTGGGGAGCAACCCGCCCTCCTCCAGATGTCAGGCCCCTGCACCCTGGGCCCGCCCCCCTGCTGTGCAGCAGGCCCACATCCAAGGTCGAGGACCAGGCGGGGATGCCCACCCACCCTGGGGTGTCCCCACCGCAGCTCACCATCGGGTGCAGCCACTGTGACCCCTGGGCAGAGCCTGACAGGAGGATGTCAGGCTATCCTTTCACTGGTGGGGAAACCGAGGCTCAGAGAGGCTGAGGAGCTTGTCCAAGGTCACACAGCAGCTCTCAGAGCAGGAAGGACTCAGAGTCCTAGGGCACCCAGGTACTGGGGCAGCAGCAACCCCAGGGCCCTGCAGGCGGCGGGGGATTCTGGTTTACGCCTAAGGGGCAAGAGAGACAGCCCTGCAGTCATCCAGGGAAGCCAGGGAGTCGTTTAGGGAGACTCAGTCGGGCCTCTCTTGGGTTGGGGGACTCAGAGTCCTGCCTGGGTCTCCTGCCCCCAGCTCCCCAGGCCCCTCCCACATCTCCCAGGCCCCTCCCCCAACTCCCCAGGCCCCTCCTCAACACCCGAGGCCCCTCCCACATCTTCAGGTCCCTCCCCCAACTCCCAAGGCCCCACCCACATCTCCTAGACCCCTCCCCCAGCTCCCCAGGCCTCTCTGATCCGGGATCACAGATAGGTTGACCCCTGCTTAGCTTCTCTTCCTCCCTGAGGTTGGGGACAAGCCAGGCCTGGCCACAGACAGGAGGTCTGGGCCCCAGAAACTCTGGACATGCAGAATCCAAGCAGGGTCCCCCTGCCCCTCCCTCCTCTCTCTGTGGCTCCGCTTCCTGGACACAGCAGTCCCCCCACCCTTGGGGGCTCCCTCAGGCACCCCCTCGGCCTCCTTGAAGCCTGTGTGGGTGGAATGGTCACCCAGGTTTGGGACGAACGAGCAAGCCGGTGCCAGTACTGGTCAGGGTTCAGTCCTGCCGCATGGGTGCTGCCCTCGCGCTCTGAGCCCTGCCCTCTCCCCCCTCTCTCTGTCTCCCCTGCTCCTTTCCACCCCCACCTCCATCACAGGGACTGTCTTCAGCCCTCCTAATGCCATCTCTTGTCTCCTCTGTCATCTCTGGTTAATTAATTAATTGCTTTTCTCATACTTTTCAGGACACTCAAACTGCTTGGTGATACGTGATGATGAGAGATGTGAAGATAAACACCCAGCACAGCCCTGCCCCAGCCCTGTGTCTCCATGGATCCAGGAGGAGCCAGGGGCTCAGGAGAGCCCCTGCTGGTCACCTGGCACTGACTTCTGGGCAGGAAGACACCAGAGCCCATCATCCGGGAGGCCATAGCACCTGGGGTTGGGGCTCTGTGGCTTAGGCGTGGAGGAGTCACTGTGCCTAGCCTGGGGCCAGCGTGCGGTCAGCTGTGGTCAGTACTTCTGCTTGAACAAAAGGAAGAGTGAGCAGATGGATGGATGGATGAGTAACTGAACCAGGGGTTGACGAGGCCACGCCCAGTAACAGTCCTGATCAACAGGTGAAAGTGAAAGTCCTAGTTGCTCAGTCTTGTCTGACTCTGCGACCCCATGAACTGTGGCCCGCCAGGCTCCTCTGTCCATCAGATTCTCCAGGCAAGAATACTGGAGTAAGTTGCCATTTCCTTCTCCAGGGAATCTTCCCAACCCAGGGATCGAACCCAGGTCTCCCGCATTGCAGGCAGACGCTTTACCTACTGAGCCACCAGGGCAGCCCTGTCAACAGCCAGAGGTTCTAATCTCACCAAACCAGACCTGGGCATCTGACCTCTGCTATTTCTCACCGGTCAAACGAGGTGTGATTTCAGAGGTACCAGTAAGGCCACACGCTCCAGAATGTGTCCCTCCTCTGTGGTCACTTGCGTCTGAAACCACCATGACTGGGAAAATCTACCCTAAAAACGCAGCCGTCTATGGGACCAGGGTTACCAGGCACTGAGAGCAGGGCGAGCTCCAGAACAAGGCACAGCCTCCTGGTCACCAAGCTGGTGAGCGAGGGGGAAGGCGTCTGGGTCCGGCCCGACGAGGCCCTCGGCGCATCCACCCCTGGAGAAGGCGAGGCAGCACCGGTGGGGTGAACAGGCCACCCAGCACTGAGGGCCTGGTATCCAAGCTCTCAAGTCCTGATTCCCCGGGCGGAGGGAAGTGTCCCCAGAACCCCTTCCCACAGCTGCCCAGAGGGCAGCACACCCCCTGGGCTCCAGCTTGCCCAGCTCTGCGGCCCCACCCTTGTGGCCCCGGGGGAGGTGCCTGCTTGGGAGGAATCGTGCAAAGTCTGTGCTGAGGTCCCACCTCCCAGAACCCCATCTGGGAGCCCATTTGAAATGGGGTCGTGGCAGATGTACCATTTAGATGGTTTCCACGGATGGGGCAGGCGGGTGTGACGGGGTCCTCACAAGACAGGGGAGAGGACACGGGCTCGGGGAAGGAAGACAGGATCAACGCAGGCAGGGCTTGGAGGGGTCCTTGTGCTGGCCAGGGCTCCACGGGTGGCCGACAGGCAGGGAGGCTGGCCTGGGGCAGAGTCCCCTCCGCACCTCCAGGGACCGGCCCCGCTGGCCCATCCATCTCCGGCTCCGGCCTCCAGGATGGGAGAGGATGGAAGAACGCTGCGGGAGCTGCTGTGTGTTGGATCGTTCGAGGGTGGCCGTGGGCAGCTCTCCCCGCACCATCCAAGCTCACCTCACGGGGCCCACCCCCAGGCTGCTCGGGACCTGGGCTCTGCCAGGGCCCCGGGGACACTGCCGCACCCTCGCTGGAGGTCAGCAAGGATGCCAGTGGAAGTGCCTTCCTCGCTTTCAGATGGGGCTCCCTCCTGGGCAGCCTCCCTCCAATTCCCCTCTTCCCTCCTCCAGTCCCGTTTTAAATGGAATCCTAGATAATCAGAGCGTGAGGCCATCAGCCCAGCTTGGGAAGTGCAGCTCTGTGGAGGGGGACGTCACTGATGGAGCCCGCCTCCCACCGGGGAGCGGAGAGGCTGCCCCGCCGCCCAGCAGCCCCGCGTCCCACTCCAGCCTCATCGTAATGGGCACTGGTGTCCCCAGAGCCGAGAAACTGGGCCGAGGAAGCGCCACATGGCTGGAAGATGGGTTTCGCCCATTTCTGCTTCTTGGGCAGCTCCATCGGTGGGGCCGGATTGATGCCTACCAGCCCCCGGGAGGGAGGTCTCATCTAGTCTTCAGGAGGCGCAGCTCTGGGAGAAGGTGGGACCCAGCTGGCAACCTGCCTGTCCAGGAGGCCGGTCCTCCCCACTGAAGTGGAGGGGCTGGGACGCGAAGGCAGCCTCGGATTCCCCGGTTCGAGGGTGGGGGTCTCCACTGGTTCTGCTTATTCTGTGGGTCTGGGAGGATGAGCCTGGAGATCACACCTCTTTAACTGATGACCAGATTTGTGGCCAAAGGCGCCGAGCCTGTTGGCAGGTCGGCGGCCCTTTAAGTGGGATGGTCAGCAGGATCACTGTGGCCGTCCACGTGGCCCGCACCTGCCTGGTGTGCCTGGTGCTGTCCTGAATGCCCCCATCCATGAGGCAGGCACTGCTGGGGACACTGAGGCAGGTGGCTAAGACATCCCGGCCAGAGGGGCTGGACCAAGGTCTCGGCCCAGGCAGGCTGACCCCTAAGCCCATGCGCCCCAACGCTGAGCCTTCCTGCCCTGGGAAGCTTGCCCCACATGCAGGGCCCCCCAGCCCTGACCTCCACCTCCAGCCAGAACTGGGTTTGGCTGTAAGCTTCTGAAGGAGACCATGCTGCACTCTGCGTCCCTGGGCTGGCCCAGGGTGGGGCCCGTCTCTGTGCACCAGGCGGCCACCTCACACCAGACCCGGCGCCTGGTGGGCGGGGAGACTGATCAGACGGCACCAGAGACGTCGGTGGGAAGCAGGGCTCCTGACCCCTCCTGACCCCTCCTCCCTGGGCGGCTCAGGAGGTGAGGCAGCGCAGAGTGTCCCCAGCACCACAAACCTGCAGCCCATCTTCAAAAGGGGGACTTGAGCCACGCTCGAGAGGGCCCCCATTGGTTCAGAGCTCTGCTGTCGGCCAGGAATTCTTAACCGTTTTACCTTTAAACTTGAAAGCGAGAGCACTCGGGCACGCACGTGAGCTGCAGAGACCAGCGCAGGGTGTGCGCCCACCGCCCCACCGCGCTGTTCCTGGAGCGGGTGAGCGACGCTCAAGGCTCCAGGCACCACGTGTCAGGTCTCAGCAGGAGTCGGTGTGTGTGCTGGGGGCACACTAGGGCTGCACCTGGGTGGCAGGAGCGGGAGGGGAGGGCACCAAGAGGCCCCAAAGGCCACGCTTTCTGAAACCAGAGCCTGCGTCAAACACAGGAGGAAGGCAGAGTTCTGATTAACAGCGACAACCAGGGGCCCCATGACATCCTCTCTGGTGCCCGTGTTGTGCGCAGATCAGGAAGCGAGCTGAAGAAGGCTGAGGCGCTTCGTGTCTCGTCGCCCCACCTGATGGACACAAACCGGGAAACCAGATTGTGTAGCCGCAGAGACTGCAAGGCAGTGCAGGCCAGTGAAACTCAGGCTGTAAGATTTCAGCCCTTCTTACCTAGAATGCCATTAAATGCAAGTAGAAACAGCAAGCAAGTGGAGAGAGAGGCCATGAAAAAAATGAAAAGCTTTCCATCTCTGTATCTTTAAAGGGACTTTTTTTTTCTTCGTGCTTTTGAACAAGATCCCTGCGTTCTCAGCTCACACGGGGCTCTGCAAATTCTCCCTTCCATTGAAACCGAGTCCCCTAAACTGAGCTCCCCTGCCGAGTTTATGATTAATCTCCCTACCTACAACTTTATTCCTTTTCTTGTCCTGTTCCTCTTCCCCTCAGGATGGAGGAGGATCAAGAAAGGGGGGAATGAAACCAAGCAAGACACTGCAGGGCCTTCCCAGGTACAAAGACCCCTCTGAGGCCCCTGTGTCTTATTTGTAGAAAATAAGGCTTTAGTCTCCTGGGCCCTCCCCGAGTTCCAGAGAGCAGTTGTTCAGTTGCTCAGTTGTGTCCAACTCTTTGTGACCCCATGGACTGCAGCACATCAGGCCTCCCTGTCCTTCGCTATCTCTGAGTTTGCCCAAACTCATGTCCATCAAGCCGGTGATGCCATCCAACCCTCTCATCCTCTGTCGCCCCCTTCTCCTCCTGCCTTCACTCTTTCCCAGCATCAAGGTCTTTTCCAATGAGTCACTCTTCCCTCCAGAAAAAGAGTTCGAGGCCACATCATTCCTCTTGAAGGACCCTAGTTAAAACTTGTTGCTTATCTTTCAGTTGTTCTATAGAAATTAAGACCCTCCCTACTCAGTGGAGGTTGGTGGCTACCTGCTCACCACAAGAACTAGACCCCAGACCGGTTGGGGCCAGAAGAAGGATGATGATTGAGGTTCCAGAAACATCACCTGTTACCTCACCCCCAGCCGTCAGAAGAAGGTCCACAAGCACCCTATGACCTTCTTCCCTAACACTGTCTCTGACAACCCCTGCCTGGAAGCATCCGGAAGCTCGGGCCCGTCCAACATGGAGCTGCCTCTGCTCCTCGCTCAGCACCTGCACACACACCCCTGTGCGCATGCGTGCGCACTCAGTCGTGTCTGACTCTGTGGCCCTGTGGACTGTCCCCCGCCAGGCTCCTCTGTCCAGGGGATTTCCCAGACGAGAATACTGGAGAGGGTTGCCACTTCCTTCTCCAGGGGGTCTTCCCAACCCAGGGATGGAACTCTCATCTCTGGCCTCTCCCACACTGGCAGGCAGATTCTTTATCACTGCACCGCCTGGAAAATCCAAACATACCCTGACTTTGCTGCAAACGCCTGCTGGCAAGGCGTGGCTTTCTGCACCACGGGCACAGGCACTCTTGAGGGGTGCCTCACGGCCGCGCTTTCCACCCCTGGTGAGTGGTTTGGGGCTGACCTGAGGATGGGGCAAACTATTTAGCATGTGTGAGGCAACCTACACTGACACTTTTCAAAGGGAATTTTAGCCGGTGAAGAAGGAGAGACGAGAGGGGAGCGTGTCTTGGGAAGGAGAAGAGCTAGATGACAACTGCAAGGGGTTCTGACCCGTCGGGAACCTCCTGTTCTAAGGAAAGAGTCTGAGTTGGTCACCCTGCTCCCTGTGGTTCCAGCCAGGTCTCCGCACCGCGGAGGCCTGGATGGAGGCGGGTCGACCAGTTGGACGAGTGTGCAGATGTCCTGGGCAGAGATCTCTGGACAGAGGTTGTGGTCTTGAGGATGGAGATGAGCTCAGGCACATGCTGTTCTGAGGGCTGTTAGAAGCGGACCCTGAGCCCCTGTGTCTGGAGAGCGGTCACCAGGTTATGTTAGCACTCCACTGCTGAAGACTTTATTTTCCTTGTTGCATAAAAAGGGAGAGAAATGCCAGGTTTCCAGCAGTGGAGGAAGCAGAAAGATGTGGATATCCCTGCAATCCAGCACCCCCACTCCTCAAACTGCAGACGGGATAATGGGCCAAGATGAGGCGCATGATCAGACGTCTCTGGCGGGCACTTCGGCGCGTGGAGCATCAATCCAGTGTGCCCCCAGATGCCCCCCTCAGCGGGAAATTAAATAATGCTGAGTGACAGCTGACAGGCTCATCGCCCTGGAGCGGCCCCACCCTCCGAAGGCAGGAATCGGAGTCTCCAGCTGGGGTGGAAGAGCCAATTTACAGCCCATCCGTCAGGGTTCTGACACCTCGCTCTCCGCTTGCCATTTTGTTAATGAGGAATCGCTCTCAAACCCTAAGAGGATGTTTCCCTCAAGAGGAACTTCCATGTCTCGGTGAAATTAAAACAACTCTGATGGGGATGCAGAGAGAATGCTTAATCGGCCTTTTCACCTTTAATGGCTTCAGGGGGTGCAACCAGAGGACCGTTCATCATCACACGCTTGGAGTCGGAGGAGGGCCGCCATTTCAGTGTGGATGTGCTCGGTGTCTGGAGCCTCAGAGTGTAAGGAGGGGCCCCAGAACTTGTGTGTTGGAGCCCAGGACCCTGAGCCTCCAGGACATGCCAGCAGGGATCCTAGACCTGCTTGAGGGCACATACCCACACCACATCTCAGCTGGCGGGCTGCCCCACTGCCCGCTCACCTCCCCTAGTCCTGGGCCGCCAGCTGGGCTGGACACTTGCTTCCTCGCAGCAGGTGTTTCTGTGATTTATCCTCCCACCTGTGGAGCGTGGTCACCTGATACTTTGGCCACCTGATGCGAAGAACTGACTCATTGGAAAAGCCCCTGATGCTGGGAAAGATTGAAGGCGGGAGGAGAAGGGGACAACAGAGGATGAGGTGGTTGGATGGCATCACCAACTCGATGGACACAAGTTTGGGTAAACTCCGGGAGTTGGTGATGGACAGGGAGGCCTGGCGTGCTGCAGTCCGTGGGGTCGCAAAGAGTCAGACACGACTGAGCAACTGGACTGAACTGTGGAGTGTGAGTTCCGGTGTGAGTGCAGGAGGGAGTGTGTAAAGGATGGGCTGAATGAAGTCAACGGCAAGGACGGCTGGTGCCCTCACTGGCCTCACAGGCAGTGGGGAGCAGGTGGGAGCCTCAGGAGCACTCCGGACCCATGGCTGACTCACCCAGTGGCCCTGGCCTTGCTTGCCATCCTGCCTTCGCTAACTTTCATGAACAAAGCCCTTGTTACCAGCACAGAGATTTCCCTGCAGCCTCCAGGATCTTGAGAGAAAGAAAATCTTGGTTCACCTGGGGGATTCATGGAGAGTGGGATGGAGGGGTAGCAAGGGGATCAGGGCCAGGGCCCCAGCCACACCCCTCCCCCAGGGCCCCTGTGCACCCCCCACTCACCCTCAGCACAACACCTCCATCTCCTCGTGGGCAGGGAAGGCTGCAGGAGCCACCTCGGCCATGTCAGGTTCCGGGGGCTGCTGGCCCAGAGCACAGGCCAGGCTTGAGCACCAACCCAGACGCTCCCGGCCTGGAGGCTGGAGTCCAGCCTCCAGGCGTGGGCCGGGCTGCGCCTCCTGAGGTTCCCAGAAGGATCTGCTCCAGCTTCTGGCCAGCTCCTGGGCCCCGGGGTGACTGGTGTGTCCCTGGCCGTCCTGCTGTGTGTAGGACGTCCGGCCCCTCCTCTTCCCTCTGTAAGCACCTGTCTCCTGGTCAAATTTTCCCTTTTCATCCAGACCCCAGTCCTACTGGATTGAGGCCCATCCCGACAACTTCATCTAAATTTGACTTTCTGCAAAGACCTTCCTCCCAAATGAGTCATGTTCAAGGTGTGGGGGGGTTAGGACTGCAGCATCTTCTCGGGGGAGCTGGGGGGGGCATGATTAAACCACAGCAAAGGACACCTGTGTGTCTTTGGAGGTCTTCCTCTTGTGGGCTTTACCTTTTTGCATTTAAAAGCCTTTTCTCAGTCCTGAAAAGGCACCTCTAGATTTCAGTGTACTGACTTAGTTTATATGTTTTAGTCTTAATATCCAGTGCTTACAAATTACAGATGAGAACAACATAGAAAGTGGATACATCTCACAGAGTGCAGATATGAAAGGGTATGGGGCCCAGACCCACTGCCAGCAGCTAGTAAGATGTGGACAGGCCTATAGAGGCCCCGCCCACAGGGCACGCAGGATGGTGGGAGTCTGAGCTCTCGTTTCTATCACCCATCTGGGACCTACACGCATACCTGGGGATGAAACAGGTCCCGCCTGGGGTCTCGGGAACATCCCTCGTGGGACCATGGCTTCCTCTGTTACCCCAAGGCCCCAGGAGCCCCGGTCTCTCCAGCTAAAGACCAGAGAAACCAGGCTGCTGCTTAGAACCCATGTTGGCCCCCTGCCTGCCCTCACGAGGCTCCATCACCATTTGTAAGATCACCACCCCCAACCCCCAGCTTTGCTCCTCTTCCGATGAACTGGAGCTGTGGGAGCACCATCCCCACACAGACTCCCAGCTGGGAATCCTCCAGGGGAGTGGAAGCAGCTCGGGTGGTTTGTAGGAGTTTGGGTGATCCTGAGAGATGCTGAGAGAGCAGAGACTGAGGGTGGGGAGAAAAGCGGTCTGCGAAGGAGTCTCAACCAAGACCCCAGACAGATTCTGGGGCTGCAGCTCTTTGCCAAGGAGGGGCGATGGCCAACCCCATCCCCTTCTCCCAGGCCTGTGAAGATGCAGCGGGGAAGAGCAGAGGGAGGGGCTTGAGGTCGCCTCTTGCACCTGCAGCAGCATCCGCTCACCACCAGGCGTGAACAGCCACGGGGAAGTTTGTTCTCCATGTAGAGAACCTCCCTGGCCGTTTGTAATGGCGGCCATCAACCCGCGATTTCAAATCTGAAAGTTAAATCATAGCCAATTGTCACAGTGGTCGTTGCCAAGGCACCGGAGCTGCACGATGGGTTTGTTCTAGGAAATGGCTCATTGGCGAAAATATTTTCTGCTCAGCTGAGAGCTCTGCTGCAGGGAATACAGCGCATGAATTTGAAACACAAATTCAGGGCATTCGTGTGCAAAGCCTGACCTTTCCCTGCAGCGCGCTTCGCAGGCGCGTCCGGCCACGTGCCTTCCCGTGAGCCTCCTGGAGCTCCTCCTGGCCACGTTGCTAACTTCAGCGCTCGCAGCTGGCTGCCCACGCCAGCACCTGTCACCTGGATGTTTGTGAGAAAATAGAAGGAGGTGCTGTGGCGGGAGGAGCAGCGCCCACTGAGAGCGTACACACACCGGGAGCCGTGATGGGATGGAGTCCGATGGGGGTGTTTGCAGATGCAGCCCCTTGAGGGGCTTGAGATGAGACCACGCTGGGCGATCCAGGTGAGCTGGAAATCCAACGCACATCCTGATGCGACAGGAGAGACCTGGGGGTGGGTGACCGTGTGAGGACAGAGGCAGAGACTGAGGGACGCGGCCCCAAGCCAGGGGACCCTGGAGGCCTGGATGCGGGAGGAGGCAGAGAGGAGCCACCCCTGGAGACGAGAGCTGCTTTGATGGGGCCGCCGAGAAACAGCGTGTGACAGCCTCCTCCTCCTGATGCCCGGCCTCGCACCACGACCCTGCCCCTGCTGTGGGTCAGACGGAACCTGGACCCAGAGAGGAAAACCTCGAGCAGCTGATTGGATGAAACATCAGGCACCACATCCAGAAAGAAACCGCTGGGTTCCAGACCCAGGAGCCGTTTCTGCCTGGGAGCGCAGAAACAGCAAAGCTCCAAAGGCTGCAGGTGCCGTGAAGCTTCCCAGTCCTGGTTCCTGGGGGACCCGCCACACCGCTCCCGGCCAACAGCCGCTCCCAGGGCCAGCCTCAGGGACAGTCTCTGGCCTGCTGTTCCTTCTGCCCAGGCTTTGCCCTCCCCGCATCCTGTCCCTGACCACTGAGGAGCCTCAGGAGAGGGGTCTGTGGAGCCGAGCTGCCCAGCGTGGGGAGGGGAGTCAGTGCCCATGTGGCAGGACACTCACAGCCCTGGCAGCAAAGAGTGGGCACTGACTCTGCCCCGGCCTCCCCCTGTGGATGGACGAGGTCATCCGTGAGGCGGCGTAACCGATGATGGTGCATCCACCCCCAGCTGTCCAAGCCTGGGTGCTAGAACCAAATACCGCTGGCTGGGGTGGGGCAGGGGGCTCAGAGTGTCTGGAGGCTGGGAGGCTGAGATGAGGGTCCAGTGTGGCCGGTTTTGGTGAGGACCCTCTTCCAGGTGCAGACCTGCCTTCTTCTATCTTCAAGGGGCAGGAGAGCGGATGAGCTCCATGGAGCTCCTTAGAAGGACCCTGCCCCCCCTCATGGGACCCCAGTCTCATGACCCAGTCACCTCCCATACCATGCCCCCCAAGGCCATCACACTGGGAGGGAGGCTTTCAACATACGGCTTCCCGGAGGACGCAGACGCAAGGCCCCCCTCAGTGCCACGTGTTTGGTGACGGGCGCAGGGAGCTTTAGACCCTGAAAGTGAGTCGCTTGGTCATGTCCAGTTCTTTGTGACCCCACGGACTGTACCCTGGCAGGCTTCTCTGTCCATGGAATTCTCCAGAGAAGAATACTGGACTGGGTATATCCAACCCAGGGATTGAACCCAGATCTCCCACAATGCAGGTGGATTCTTCACCATCTGTGCCACCAGGGAAGCCCAAGAATCCTGGAGTGAGTAGCCTCTCCCTTCTGCAGATCTTCCCAACCCAGGGATCGAACTGAGGCCTCCTGCATTGCAAGCGATTCTTTACCAGCTACACCACCAGGGAAGCCCTTGTAGATTCTACTTGTGGACAAACCACAGCCCAGACTCCTTCCTTCTCTCCCCAAACCCAGCCCACTCCTCAGAGCAGCATTTCCAGCCCAGAACAGCCTAACGGAGGGAGCGTGTGAGGACACAGCTGCGTTAGCACGGTGGAGCTCATAGGAGGTCAGGCCCTCCATGTTCACAGCCTTGTGTAATCACACGAGAACCCCAGAAGGAAAGTACATGATTCCCACATTTCACAGATGAGAGCCTGAAGCCCAGGGACTGAAAGCCCGTCCTCCAGACTCGGAGGTGGGGGCGGTGGTGGAATAGCCTGACTCCCAACCCTCCACGAGCAGCACCCAGGCAACAAAGCCGATGGAAGTCCCCACCTTCTCTGCTTCCCCCGGCTCATTTTCAGAATCTCCCAGCGCCCACAAGATTCCTGAAGCCCGTGAGCTGCCAAGAAGGGTGTTGGCTGACTATGATCAGAGGTCATTTTGCATAAAACCAACTGTGTCAGATGGGAAGCTGCAATTTGAATTAGATATTTCCGATTGGGCCTGAACCTCTGCAAATAAGAAGTTCTTGAAGAAGGGAGGGGTTCCCTGGGGCTGCAAGGATCCCCAGAGTGAGGAGAAACCAGGATTTCCGGGGGTGCTGGTGAACCTGTCTTGGTTAAAAGGCACCGCTTTAGGAGCAAGCCCAGAGCTTCTGGATTTTCCCACGTCTCCATCTAAGTGATTATCTAACCAGAGGGGCAACCCTGATGCCCAGAGCACCTCCAGGGAGGCTCAGCTTAACCTTCGCCAACGAAAACTAGGCAGCAGCTGGCCAGAGCAGAGCGCCCAGGCTGTGTGCTAAGAAAACACGGTTCCCACCCCCTCTGCCACCTCGTCCCCTAAGGGGACTTCAGTAAGATGGCAGCTTCCGAAATAAGGTCACCTCTGGCCTGTCCTGGAGCTATGCAGAAGTGACAGGGTAGCCAGGAGCCCCTCTGGGGTCCACGCGGGGTAGATCTCTTTCTGTCTATGCAGACATGACTCAGACGGTTGACCCCAGAACATGCAGCAGGAGTGTCCTTCCCTCCATCAAACCCTGCGAGGCCCAGCACCCTCACCCCTCGCGAACCGGCCTGGGTGGACACAGCCCTGGACTTTGTGCTGAGGCTCTGTCCTCACCTGCCCAGATCGGAACCTAGCCCGGGCTTCCAGGAGAAAGAGAACATTTGGACTCACAAAGTCTGTTCTCTCCTTCTTGGAAAGATGGGAAAATAAGATCTACACGCAAAGCAACAATGAAGTGCCTGGGGGCAGCGGAGGTTCCCCATCTCCCTGATGATCTCAACGACCCGAGACCTGGCCGGGGGTCTCCCTACAGATAACGAGAGTGAATTTTGGCATCCTTTGCCCCCACCCGTCTAACTTCAGGCTGGCCGGGTGGCGGCTGGCATCTCTCAGGTCACAATCCGTGAACCCCAGGACTTCCTCTCCACCTCTGCAGCCCAATGTCTATCTTTCTTTTCTTGGGCTGAGGTTTCTGACAATCGCAACACTGGGGATGGAGTGTCAATGATGTTCCCAATTAATCTTGCAGACTTGGGAGGGCTCCAGGCACCGGGTGGGTCCCCCGAGACCATTTGAAACAATTTTGTGTGGGGAAAGCACTGAGAACAAACCCTATAAACACTGCTCGTGGAAACACTCGGTCTCTGTAGGAGGAACATTACCCGCTTAGAAAAGAAGCCGCCCTCGTGAGCTCACAGGTCTGTGAAGGATGCCCACATTTCCGGGACTTTCTTCTGCTCAGCTGTTGAAGTTTTGAACAAAGTCCACGGCTCGTGTGATGCTAACATTTACATAACGAACCAAGCCAGGCAGCCTTCCCCTCTGTCCATGGCTGGGAAAGCATCCTTAGACGCGTGTGCGGGCAGCGCGTGCAAACATCTGGGCGGACGTTTCCAGGCAGAGCTCCATTGCCGGCCCTGGGACTCTCGGACAGGGGGCGCAGGGCCAGCGTGGCAGCCTGCCCCGCCGTGCCCTCTGACAGCGTCCACCGGCAGGACGTGTGGGGGCGTTAGTGTTGAGCACACGCAGGGCCGTGCTGGTCAGTCCGTGGTCACGTGGCTGGGTCTCACCCCCATGTGGCACCGCAGAGTGCTGAGCCACTCATGATGCTGCAGAAGGAAACCCGCGGATGAGGCTCCCGGTCTCCCTGCAGACCTCGGCGGGCCGGCTGCACGGCCCCAACCATGGGCTGCTCCCACCTGCCCGAGTGCCTCACTCCCTCACGGCGCCCTCTCGACCTGGCGTGCCCCCTGCACGCTGGCCCTCCCCCTCACCTCCCGTGCCTGTGGGCTCTGGACGCAGGGTGGAAAGGGGACAAGACTCCCTGGGCACCAGCACGGTGGATGGGTGTGACGCATGTAACTCTGCTAGGCTCTGCAGATGAGCAGGGTTGATGGTTCCTGTACCAGTGCCATGAGGGCAGACATCTGAAGGACCCCCCCAACACAGACACACACACACTCTTATACACACATACACACACATTTACACACATACACACACACACTCTTATACACACATACATACACATGTATACACACATACACACACACTCTCTTATACACACATACATACACATGTATACACACATACACACATACATACACATGCACACATACACTCATACACACATACGTACACACATACACTTATACATATACACACATACACTTATACTTACACACACACATACACACATACACACATACACTTACACACATATACGCACACACATGCACGTACACACACACTTACACACAAGCACACTTACACAGAGATACACATGCATGTACACATACATGCATACATGCACACACATGCATATACACACATACACACATACACTCATATATACACATACACACACAGATACACACATACACATGTACACACGTATACACATACATAGACTCATATATACACATGCATACACACATACACACATGCACACACATATACACACACTTACACACACATATACATGCACACACACACCACACACACATGCACATACACACATACACATACAGATATACTCATACACACATATGCACACACATGTACACACATTCATATATCCACATGCATGCACATATGCACTTACATACATGCATGCATGCACACACACATGTACACACATGCACACAGACACTCAGGGACATACACATGCATACACATGTATGCACACACATAGAGACTCATATATACACATGCATACATGCACATACACACATGCATACACACACTCACTCATATACATGCACACATACATACACACACATACACATATACGCATACATGTGTACATACATACACACATACATACATATTACACACACACACATACACTCCTTCAAGTGTCGTCTGCACATCTCCAGATATCTGGGCACACAGATCCAGATACCAGTGACACCCCTCCTACAGGTGGGACCGCTGCGAGGGGCGGGTGGGAAAGCGGGTCTGCAGCTGGCCGCTCGCATCTTGCCCACAGCAGGTCTTTGGGTGGAACGCCCTCCTTCTGGAGACCAGTGTGGTTTCGGTTTTGTCTTGTTTTTTTATTGTTTCCCTAACAGTTTGTATTGTGTCCATCTGGGAAGATTTGTTGTCTGATTCATCGGGAGGGTCCTGAGGCTTAGATGGTTGGGGACCCACCTTTCCTGCTGGGCCCTGGTCAAGGTTGCATCTCCATCAGACGTCACTGGGTCTCCTCTTAAGGCGGTTGGTTCCACACCCGAGCCCCATTGCAGATGCCCAGGAACGGGAGCCACGCCCTGGGGACCAGCCCAGCATCGTCCCGAATCCTCAGCCAGGTTCGTTCCTTCGTCCTCTCATCCTGACTGGACCTCGCCGTCCATGGACCTGCAACCAGCCTGGACCTGGACACCCTGCAGACCCCGCTCAGCGGTCACGCTGTCGATGATGACGTCAGATCTTCCCCAGTGAACGTGCGCGTTTCCTTCCCAAGTCCCGCGCACAGCCCCGGACTCTGCTCGCCATGCCTCCACCATGGACACGACTCTGTCCTTCGGGGGTCCTGCGGGGCCCTTGGAGAACCTGCAGCCTGGCAGAGCAGACACAGCTGAGGCACTCGGGGAGCATCTGCTGGATTTGCTTCCGCATCAGGGACATCTATCTGGTAGGATAGCGCCTGGACCACACCTCCGATCCTCTGCCAGAGAGAAGGAGATGTCAGAGGCCAGCCTGACAGCCGGGAGACACGGTCTCCGTGGGCCGGGCCAGCGGCCCTTCGCTCTTCCTTGGATGGAGCCTGCATCCTGGCCCACCCCTGCCAGTCCCCAGGGCTTCCCACCATCACCCCCACGTCAGACCTCACAGTTCTGTTATTTTTTACGACAGATTGATTCTCTCCATTCTGTGCCTTTTCAGGGCTTTGTCTCCTGCACAGAAAAGCTGTCTGGGGAGCTGGTCAAAGCCCCTTCGGATCCCAAGGGGCAAGCACACACACGTATGGGTTTTCGCCATTTGGTGCTGAAAACATCGCTGCTCAGAAGTTGATGTGTGCCGTCAGCCTCAGACAGCAGCCGCGTGACCCAGACGTTTTCCACCCGCTGAGCTACTGGCGATGTTTGACATCCAAAGAGAAAGAGGCTCCTCCCGCCTCTGCTGCTGCTGGGGGCAGGGATCTGGGTGTCGGGCTTTATTTCCAGGGAAGGATCCCAGGACCCAGGGGCATCCAGAACGGGCCTCTCCTCTTAGCTGCCAGGCAGGGTGACTGATCCTGGCTGATTCTCCCAACACTTGAAACAGATTAGGGTTCTCAGCTGGTTTCTGGTCTTCGCAGTGAAAACCCAGCACACAGGCTTTGCCAGCAGGAGGCTGTGTGAACGAGCCCCCCTCCCCACGACGAGGCAGTGATGCCACCCTCGGTCGCGGTCCTTACGGGCCATCTGACACACGTGCGTGCTGGGTCGCTTCAGTAGCGTCCAGCTCTTTGCGACCTCATGGACTGTAGCCCACCAGGCTCCTCTGTCCATGGGATGACCCAGGCATGAATATCGGAGTGAATTGCCACTTCCTTCTCCGGGGGATCTTCCTGACCCAGGGATCAAACCTGGGTCTCCGACACTGTGGCCAGATTCTTTAGTGTCTGAGCCACTCCGGTGGATTCATTTAGTGTATCAAAGCACAGAAAAGATGTTGAAACTGTAGATGCGGGTGTGGGAAATGAGAGGCAGCCACGTTACCGGGACCGAGGGGACACAAAAACAGTAAGACAGAGAACAAAACTCCCAGCTGGCCACCAGCACCGTCATTCCTGCTTTCGACGAGAGGAATATGCTTTCTTCATGGGCTATTGTGTTTTCAGTGAGTCTAGTAATGAAATTTTTAAAAACCCAGTGATGGTGATCCAAATTTTGGCTAGGAAGCCTATTATTAAAATTGATAACAGCAGCCTAATGCATTCTAAGTCATGGGTACCAGAGATGATAAATCTTGGAAATTTGCATTGTATAAAAATGTTTTAGTCAATGGTTTTGTAGTCAGGAAGATTATCTGACTCTCTGATTGGCGGCTACAGTGCAGAAGACTAAAGATGAGCACTGTCGGATGCCTATAGACCTCCAGGGAAGTGTTTGAAATGGAGAACGGCTTTCTTGTTCAGCTCTTGAGCATTTACTTTAATGACTTAGTACCATTTACCGTTTGGAATCTGCAGCCCCGCGGGCACAGAGGCAGTGCCAGGCATGGAGCCACGGGCCCCGCCCTGCTGCCCACCTTCTCCACCACAGGAGACGAGCAGGGGGTGGAGGCTGATGGTGCGAGGGAGGGTTCTCATCGGCGACTTTCCACCGTCCATGCCTGGGAGTCTTTGTCCGCTCACCTGCCCCTCCGTGAGTCCCCGCAGGGCCTGGGCGCTCGGCCTTCGCAGACCCGCTTGGTGTGCGTTCTTCTCTCTGCTCCGGCCGCAGTGGGTGCCCTTCCTCGGAATGAAAGGCTGAGGTCCCCTTCCTTGGGTTCTCCTACTGGAGGACACACAGTTTTCCTAATTGCTGTCACCAGGCCACAAAGGTGACATTGTCTGTGATGACCAGTGTCTGAAAGTCCGTCAGAAAAGGCGAAACTCCAGGACGAGGAGAGCGGCTCACTTTATCCAGACCGCAGGTGGTCCTAGGATGAGAGGAAGGTGAGGGTGCAGGCGCCTCTGCCTCGCCTCTTCCTGGCCCGGGCGCAGAATCGCAGCTGATGCTCATCCTTCCGAGGCCAGCTGGCCGGGACGCACACCTTTCCCATGCTGGCAGCCTCCGCTCCTTCCTCCAGGGCCGGCCCAAGGAGCCTTCAGAGGCTGCTAGGATGCACCCTTGATACACAAGCCCACCTGGTGATGTCCGTTTTCACCTGATCCTCCCTGGAAGGACCTCCCCCAGAGGACACAGAAATGTCTCCACCATCCCTGGGCTGGTGTGTGCGTGCCCACTAGCACATTTTAACCCAGGCTGCACATCCCCGCCCCAGATGGCCTGCCCTTGGCCCAGCCCTGTTGGCGTGTCCTCCGCAGCAACTGCTGGCATCTTGCTTTCTTTGACCTCACCTACGACAATCATAATTATGGAGGGTTTGGTGCTGACCTGTTTGGTCCTTGTGTCCTGGTCTCTGACTTAAGTGTGGATTCCTGGGAGTGGGCACAGATGTCTCCTGAACTGCAGTGCCAGCATCCAACTCAGGGCACAGCTAAGAGGTGGGGTGACTGCTTACGAGCATAGGGATTCTTCTCCAGGGTGAAAATATTCTGGAATTAGATAGTAGTAATGATAGCCCAACAGGGAAGCCTGGCACACTATAGTCCATGGGGTCACGAAGAGTGGACACAGCTTAGGGACTGAACACAACAAGATATCCCACCTCTGTGAATGTGCTAAAACCGCTGAATTGTATGCTTCGGTGAATTTTAACATTAGTTCATTCATTCAGTCATGTCCAACTCTTTGTGACCCCATGGACTGCAGCACACTAGGCCCCCTGTCCATCACCAACTCCCAGAGCTTGCTCAAACTCATGTCCATTGAGTCCGTGATGCCATCGAACCATCTCATCCTCTGTCGTCCCCTTCTCCCACCTTCAATCTTTCCCAGCATCAGGGTCTTTTCAAATGAGTCAGTTCTCTGCATCAGGTGGCCAAAGTATTGGAGCTTCAACTTCAGGATCAGTCCCTTCACTGAATATTCAGGACTGATTTCCTTTAGGATGGACTGGTTGGATCTCCTTGCAGTCCAAGGGACCCTCAAGAGTCTTCTCCAACACCACAGCTTGAAAGCATCAATTCTTCAGTGCTCAGCCTTCTTTACGGTCCAACTCTCACAAGCATACATGACTAATGGAAAAACCATAGCTTTGACTATATAGAACTTTGTTGGCAAAGTAATGTCTCTGTTTTTTAATATGCTATCTAGGTTGGTCATAGCTTTTCTTCCAAGGACCAACCATCTGCAGTGATTTTGGAGCCCAAGAAAATAAAGTCTCTCACTGTTTCCATTGTTTCCCCATCTATTTGCCATGAAGTGATGGGACTGGATGCCATGATCTTAGTTTTCAGAATTTTGAGTTTTAAGCCAGCTTTTTCACTCTCCTTTTTCACTTTCATCAAGAGGCTCTTTAGTTCTTCTTCGCTTTCTGCCATAAGGGTGGTGTCATCTGCATATCTGAGGTGATTGATATTTCTCCCGGCAAGCTTGATTCCAGCTTGTGCTTCTTCCAGCCCAGCGTTTCTCATGATGTACTTTGCATAGAATTAAATAAGCAGGGTGACAATATACAGCCTTGATGTACTCCTTTTCCTATTTGGAACCAGTCTGTTGTTCCATGTCCAGTTCTAGCTGCTGCTTCTTGACCTGCATACAGATTTTTCAGGAGGTAGGTAAGGTGGTCTTGTATTCCCATCTCTTTAAGAACTTTTCCACAGTTTGTTGTGATCCACACAGTCAAAGGCTTTGGCATAGTCAATAAAGCAGAAGCAGATGTTTTTCCAGAACTCTCTTGCTTTTCCAATGATCCAAAGGGTGTTGGCAATTTGATTTCTGGTTCCTCTTTCTTTTCTAAATCCAGCTTGAAGTTCTTGGTTCATGTAGATTTGAAGCCTGGCTTGGAGAATTTTGTGCATTATTTTGCTAGTGTGTGAGATGAGTGCAATTCTGCAGTAATTTGAACATTCTTTGGCATTGCCTTTCTTTGGGATTGGAATGAAAACTGACCTTTTCCAGTCCTGTGGCCACTGCTGAGTTTTCCAAATGTGCTGGCATATTGAGTACAGCACTTTCACGGCATCATCTTTTAGGATTTGAAAGAGCTCAACTGGAATTCCATCACCTCCACTAGCTTTGTTCGTAGTGATGCTTTCTAAGGCCCACCTGACTTCACATTCCGGGATGTCTGGCTCTAGGTCAGTGATCACACCATCGTGATTATCTGGGTCATGAAGATCTTTTATGTATAGTTCTTCTGTGTATTCTTGCCACCTCTTCTTGATATTTTCTGCTTCTGTTAGAGCCATACCATTTCTGCCCTTTACTGAGCCCATCTTTGCATGAAATGTTCCCTTGGCATATTTATACTACTAGATCTACCCTTTGAAATTGGTGAAATGAGCTCTTCAAACAGAAAGGAAATGGCAAGTGAAGGAAACTTGGAGCATTAAGAAGAGTAGAAATGTGGGCACATAGAACTTTATGAATTTGAGTTGATT
Organism: Bos indicus x Bos taurus; assembly: GCF_003369695.1. NCBI lineage: Eukaryota > Metazoa > Chordata > Mammalia > Artiodactyla > Bovidae > Bos > Bos indicus x Bos taurus. The sequence goes on along the minus strand of NC_040080.1, from coordinate 1,440,468 downwards.
AAACAAAAACAATAAATCTGTCAATAGTCAAAACTATGACATTAAAAGTGATGAAGATAAAAGGACCTATAATAGTGAGGATTCCACACTTTACTTCAAGCTATAAAATGCTGATACAGGTAGAGTCACAAATGTGCATTGAAACACCCAGAGAAACTACCATAAAACTATACAAAAAGATACCCTAACACCACCATAAATCAATCTGGAATTCTGGAATTAATCTGGAAGTTCTAAATATGATCAAATGACTTAGAGGAAAGTTTTAAGAGAGAATGAGATATAAAGGAACAAATAGAAAATATCAAAGTGGCGCTTAAATGCCAACTGTTCAATAATTACATTAAATGCAAATGGTTTAAATATACACATAAAGAAATGGAGATTTTCAGCGTGAGTAAAAAGAAAACACAGTTCGACTATACACTGACTCCAGAAATTCTATATTCAATGGCGTAGAGAAGCCTGAGTAAGAGGGTGGAGAAGTGCACACCACGCACCGTGCGAGCAGCAGCTGGGTGCGAGCAGCAGCTGGGGAAATGGTGACGTCACAGCTAGGAAAACTACCAGCAATAATGAGTGGCACCAAACGATATAGGGATCAGTCTATCAAAGACTTGACAATCCTAGGCGTGTGCACACCAAGCAGAAAAGCCTCAAGATACAGGAGGCAAGAATGACCACATCCCATAGAACAAAGTTTAAAGAACTGACGTCGTAAGAATGTGCTCTTTGGCCATAAAGGGGTCAAACTAAAAATCAATAACACAAAGTTTTTAATGGTTAGAAATTAAACAATAGAATTCTAAATAATCTATAAGTTAAAGAGGAAGTCTCAAAATAAATTTAAAAAGACATAGATCCACAGGAGACAGAAACACAACAGGACAGAAGCTGTGATGCAGTTAAACCAGTGCTGAGAATGAGGTTTGTAACATCGGACGCTTACGTAAGAACCGACAGTCTCAAGTCAGCAGCGGAGAATGAGGTTTGTAAGATCGGACGCTTACGTAAGAACCAACAGTCTCAAGTCAGCAGCTGAAGCTACCTTAAGGATCTAGAAAAAGAAGCAAACTAAAGCCAAAAGAAGCAGAAGGAAATAATAAGTGGAGAAACCAATGGAATTAAATAGGAAAACAATAGAGAAAACCAATTACACAAAAATCTGGTTCTTTAATGATATTAACGAAATTGATCAATTTTTATCAAGATTGAAAAAAAATACAAGAGTACAAATGTAAAGAATAATCAATATTATAAGTGCAGTAGAGGATCTCACTACATATTCTATAGCCTTTAAATATATAACAGAGGCAGACTACAAACTACTCCCATACATGCAACAACTTAAAAGATTAACTCCTTGAAGCTGCAAAGTATTAAAATTCAGCCAAGATGAAATAGATAATCTAAACAGTCCTATAGTTCTTAAACATTATTACATTTGTAATTGGAAAGCTCCTGAGAAAGACATCTCCAGGCTCTAACAGTTTCACTGCAGAACTCTACAAAATACTTAAAGAAGAATTAATACCAATTTTATGCAACAATTTTGGAAAAAATAGAAGGAACATGTGGCTCACATCTTACGAGGCCAGTAAGACCTTGATACCAAAACCGGATATGGGCAGAGCAACATCAACAGCAAAACACATGGGCCAACATCTCTCATGAACTTAAGTGCAAAATACTCAACAAAACATTAGCAGGCTGAACTCAGTAAAGTATAAAAACATGTATAAGCCACAATCAAGTGGGATTTCTTCTATGTGTGAAACATCTGGAAATCAATGTTATCTGCCATATAAAGAAGCCAAAGGAAAAAAAAGCACATGATCACATCAGCTGATCCAGAAAAAAACATCTGACAATGTACAACGCCCATTCATGAGAAAAACCCTCAGCAAGTCAGGAATCGAATGGGATACCTATCGATAAGGAGCGTGTACCAAAAGCCTACCCCCAGTGTTATATTTAATGGTGAAATACCGATTGTGTTTCCCTTAAAATTGAGAACAAGACCATCATGTCCTCTCTTGTTACTTTCATTCAACAGAAACATAGTACTGCAAATGTTAGCTACTAAAATAAGGAAAGAGGAAAAAGCCTCAAGGTTGGAAGTTCAGTTCACTTCAGTCGCTCAGTTGTGTCTGACTCTTTGTGACCCCATGGACTGCAGCACGCCAGGCCTCCCTCTCCATCACCAACTCCCAGAGTTTACTCAAACTCATGTCCATCAAGTCAGTGATGCCATCCAACCATCTTATCCTCTGTCGTCCCCTTCTCCTCCCGCCTTCAATCTTTGCCAGCATCAGGGTCTTTTCAAATGAGTCAGTTCTTTGCATCAGGTGGTCAAAATTTTGGAGTTTCAGCTTCAGCATCAGTCCTTCCAATGACTGTTCAGGACTGATTTCCTTTAGGATGGACTGGTTGCATCTCCTTGCAGTCCAAGGGACTCTCAAGAGTCTTCTCCAACACCACAGTTCAAAAGCATCAATTCTTCAGCGTCAGCTTTCTTTATAGTCCAACTCTCACATCCGTACATGACTACTGGAAAAACCATAGCTTTGACTAGATGGACATTTGTCAGCAAAGTAATGTCTCTGCTTTTTAATACACTGACTAGGTTGGTCATAGCTTTCCTTCCAAGGAGCAACCATCTTTTATTTTCATGGCTGCAGTCAGCATCCGCAGTGATTTTGGAGCCCAAAAAATAAAGTCTGCCACTGTTTCCACTGTTTCCCCATCTATTTCCCATGAAGTGATGGGACCAGATGCCATGATCTTTGTTTTCTGAATGTTGAGGTTTAAGGTGGCTTTTTCAATCTCCTCTTTCACTTTCATCAAGAGGCTCTTTAGTTCTTCTTCGCTTTCTGCCATAAGGGTGGTGTCATCTGCATATCTGAGGTGATTGATATTTCTCCCGGCAATCTTGATTCCAGCTTGTGCTTCTTCCAGCCCAGCGTTTCTCATGATGTACTCTGCATAGAAGTTAAATAAGCAGGGGGACGTATACAGCCTTGGCGTGGTCCTTTCCCAATTTGGAACCAGTCTATTGTTCCATGTCCAGTTATAACTGTTGCTTCCTGACCTGCATAAAGGGAGAAATAAAAGTATCTCTGCAGATGACACTAATACTTAAAAATGGAAAAGCCCAAGAAATCTACAAATATGTCTCTAGAACTAGTGAGTTCAAAAAAGTTTTCAAACAGAAGATCAACATAGAAAAATCACTTGAAAATCTCTATACTAACAGAGCATGAGGAAACTGAAATGAAAAACAACAGCATTTACAATCACTCCGAAAATAATTAGACATCTCATTTCAGCAGATATTGAACAAAACATGTATAGGATCTGGATGCTAAAACTGCTTTAAATGCAGATGCAGGTATTCAAAGAAGACTGAAATAAATGAAGAGACAAAGTACGGACTAGACATAATAAAGATGCCAATTTCTCTTACCCTGACTCCACTAATTGATCTTTAGGTTTAATGCCATTCATCAAAATTCCAATAGGGTTTCTTGTATACAGAGTCATAGCAATTCTTTATATGGAGACAAGCAGATCTTAGGATGGTTAAAGTAATCTTGGCGAAGAATAATCTAGTGACGGAAATCTCTCTACCCAGCTTTATGACTTCTTGTATAGCTACAATAAACAAAAGAACCTGGTCTCAGCAAAAGCATAGACACACAGATCAATAAAACAGAACAGAGCGTCCAGAAACAGGCCACACAAATACGCTCAAATGATTTTTGGCAAAGACACAAAAGCAATTAAATAGAGAAAGGATCACCTTTTCAACAAATGGTCTGGAGCAAGTCGACATCCGTGGGCAAAAGTAATGAATCTAAACTTCAAACCTTGCAAAAAGTTAACTCAAAATAGATCATAGCCTTGTACCTAAAGTGAAAATTATAACTCTGTTATCAAAATAATGGGAAAAAAAATTTCAGGCTCTATGGTTAGGCAAATAGTTCTAAAATTTGACACTGAAAGAACTATCCTAAAAGGAAAAACTGATCAACCAAACCTGACCAGAATGTAAAGATGCTCAATTTCATTAGATTTCGGGGAAATCAAAATAAAACCACAATGAGACACCACTATGCACTTCCTGGAAATAAGTGGTAAAGTCAAATGCTGATGTGACTGCAGACAAATAGAAGCACTCCCGATTTGACAGTTTCTTCAAAATCTAAGTATGCAATGACGGAACTACCTAGCGATTACACTCATGAGCATTTATCCCAGAGAAAAAGTAGTATGGTAGCAGATTTATTTGTAATAGCCAGAAAATAAAACAACACACGCCCTCAATGAGCTAAGGGTTAGACTAACTGCAGTTCATCCAGACTGTGGAAAGGCACTCAGAAATAAAAAAGAACTAGTGATACCCAGCAACATGGATGGATCTCCAGGGAATTATGCTGAGTGAAAACGTTCTCTCCCAGGAGGATTCGTGCGGTATGAGTCCATTAGCATCGTTAGATGGAAAAACTTCAGAAACAGAGGACAGATTGGTGCCTGCCGGGGGTTCGGAATGGATGGAGATGTAGTAGTTATAAAAAGTCAGCGGAAGGGATCTTTGTGAAGAAGTGTTCAGTGTCTGCACAGTGGTAATGAAAACACATACCTATCCGGGTGATAAAACGCATACGGAGCTAAACACACACGTGGAAATACAAGCCAGCCTGGGGAAACTGGATGCCTTTGGTGACCTATATTGATATCAATATAGTACATTATGGTTTTGTAGAACACTACCCTTGAGGGAGACTGGGCAAAGGGTACAAGGGTTCTCTATCTTAAAACTGCATGAAAATCTACATTATCTTAATAAAAATATTTGTGTGTAAATTTTTACAGTTATCATCAGAATCACCCGCCACCTCAAGTAGTCTCAGATTCAGCGTGCTGAGCACAGAATATGGTGAAAGGCAGGGGAGAGTCGTGCTGGGCCAGGGCTGCGGCGTGGAGACCTGCGTGTTGGCGGGGATGAGGTGCAACAAAATCGTGTGTCCAGGAGTCCTATCAGTGGTGATGTGTCCCCTTCGCCCTCTGAGACTTTTACCTGGGGGCAAGTTTGTCCTGATGGCGCCAGGGGAGGGTCTCCGCTAGAGTCAGGGTCTGGGAGTCCAGGTGGAAATTTGAAATGGACTCTCCCCATTGGCCCCACTTGGTCAGCAGCTGTCCTGAACAGAAGAGTGGCATCTGTCACCGTGGAGCTCACAGGCTGGTCCCCACATCCTCAGGAGAGAAGGAGCCGCTGCCTTGTATGATGAGAAGCCCAAGCCCACAGCTCGGGACTCCCAGTGCTCCTGGTGGGAACCGAGTCCTCCCGGGTCCACATGTGCCTGTGATGGGTGACAATCTGAGTCTCCTCTGTGCAAGCCCCACCTCCTGCCACTTCCATCAAAATTCCCAGTGGCCCCCCTGCCCCAGCGGGCTCCTTCCAGAACTGACCGAGATGCCCTGCTGGCTGTGAGGAGGGGACGGCAGCCCAGGCTGAGCCGGCTCCTCTGCACCTTCTTCCCTGGGCAGGATGGAGTGCTCAGGGTAAAGGAAAGAGCACAGTTAGGAACTCAGAGCAAAAGCAGAAAACCGGCCCCTCCATGAAGCGCTGTGTGTGCATGTACACACGTGTGCTCCTGTGTGTGCGTGTGTGTGCATGTGTGGGCATGTGCCCTTGCATGTGGGTGAGTATGCAGGCCAGTCATCCCCCAACTTCCTCCCGTGTATTCTAAACTAAAATGCGTGGCTGACTCACAGAAGGACCCCAGCGGTGCTGAGTGCAGACCCAGAGCAGCAGCTCAAGTGGTGAGCCTGGCAGGGCCTGTTCCAGCAGGTCTACCCCCACCCCCACTCCAGGGTAGGAATCAGGCCAGGGCCCACCCGGGGCCCCTCCTGCTCGCCCCTGGGGTTGGCGGCCTTCCTGCTCATCCCACCCCCAGCCCCACAGAAAGCCCCTGGGGCTCCAGCGCCACACCCCACCCCATCTGGAGACCCGGCCCCCCATTCATTCTCCACCCTCCACCCCCCTGCCCTGCAACTCCCACACCAAAATGCTCTTTTTGGCCTGGAACATTAGAAGACTTTTGCAAATGCAAATACACTGCAGGGAAGTCTTATCTCATTACAGACTCCTGAACAACTGGGCTTCTCCCCCACAAAATGGAAATTAAGACTTGACAGCAAATATTTCTGATCTGAAGAAAAGTCATCAGAGGGTCTTGTCTGTGAGCTGCATGCGGCCAGACCTGAGAAGACACCTCAGTTCTGGGAGGGGAGGGGAGGACAGCGGAGGGAGGAGGGGACAGGGGAGGGGGGAGGGGAGGAAAGGTGGGGGAGGGGAGGGGAGGGGAGGGAGGGGAGGGAGGGGAGGGAAGTAGCGTTGGGGAGGGGAGGGAGGGCCGCTGGGGAGGGGGATGCTGTGTCGTTACCCCCGGCCCTCCCTGTTGTCCTGGTCACCATGAGGCCACCCACTGCCCTCCACGGGGGTGCTCCTCCCTGGCCCCCGGAGGTCTGTACTGCAGCGCTCCCTCCGGCCGTCGTCCAGGCAGGTCTCCCTCTGGCCCCCAGATGATTGCCTCCTCTTTAGCCACTTCAGAACCTGCCCTGGGTCCACAAGCCCGGTTCCTGTACGCTCTGTGCACAGGCTCGCTGCCGCCCCCACAACGCTTCTGCAGGAGAGCCCGTGCGAGGCGGGGCCGGGGCCTGAGGAGGCGGGGCCGGGGCCTGGGGAGGCGGGGCCGGGGCCGGGGAGGCGGGGCCGGGGCCGGGGAGGCGGGGCCGGGGCCTGGGGAGGCGGGGCCGGGGCCGGGGAGGCGGGGCCGGGGCCGGGGAGGCGGGGCCGGGGCCGGGGAGGCGGGGCCGGGGCCCTCAGGGCGCTGGGCCGGGACTGGTCTTCTCTCAGGTCGCTCAGAAAGCTGAAAGGCAGGTGAGTGAGTGAGTGAGTGAAGTTGCTCAGTCGTGTCTGACTCTTTGCGACCCCATGGACTGTAGCCTACCAGGCTCCTCCCTCCCTCCATGGGATTTTCCAGGCAAGAGTACTGGAGTGGGTTGCCATTTCCTTCTCCAGGGGATCTTCCCGACCCAAGGATCAAACCCTGGTCTCCCGCATTCCAGGCAGAAACAAGGCAGGTAATTTATCCCTAATATCCTACAAGCGAAACCTCCTCAGCATCTTTACCGGGGCCATCTGGGCGCGGAGACCACCACGCCCACCTCGTCTCAGTCTTCAGACTAAATATCTGGAATATTTTTTGAGAGAAAGCATAAAATCGCTTCCTTTATTGAGCTGACTAATTGGAACAAGTCAGAGCCTTTCATGAGACGCGATGCTGAGGGCTCAGCCAAGCCTTCCTCGTCCCCGGGTGACCCATGCTCACAAAACTGGCTGGCTGTCAACACTGGGGATATTTCTTCAGAAAATTCACATTTCATTTTCCTCAGTAAGTCAGTTTTCTGTGATTAGAGAAGAGCGAGGCCAATCATTTTAAGTGTTTTTCTGTCTTTCCACAGGATATTAGAAAGAACATTTGCTCAAAGCATGCAGGCTTTTTTTTTCTCCATAAACATAAAAAGGGGACAGCACAGGAAAATATGAAAAGACCGTGCTTCCTGCCGTTTCAGCGAGGATTTCAGGTTTGTGTCTAATCCCATGAGAATTAGCCTGGAGCCGAGAATCCCACGTGCCCAGCTGGGGGTGACGGGTGCATCTGAGATCCCCCGGGGAGCACCCAAACGCCACCCAGTGAAGGCAGGTTCTTCTAATTAGCAAAATAAGACAGTCGTGAGGGAAAGTCCACAGCGTGAGGGGTAGAGGCAGGAGAGCTGCTGGGCACGCTTGCTGATGGTGGTGGGAGCTGGGCACCCCTGGAGAGACAGTGCAGACGTGCTCTGGTCTCCTTGCCCGCCCCCAAACCCCTCAGTTTCTCTGGAACATTCCAGGCCAGAAGCAGAGGGAGGAAGTTTGGCTGGAAGTTCTGGAGCCAATACTTGGACTAGGCTCCGGCCAGGGAGGCCCCAGGGCATCAGCCCTGCCCTGCTGTGGGCAGGAGGGAGGGGCATCCGCGAGCAGCACCTGGAGGAGGGCGGAACTCTGAGCCCAAGAGAACCTCTGAGAAGGTAACGCGCAGCCTCGGGCTCTGGGGAGAACCCCGAGGCCCTGACTTGGGTCTGATTGTGTGGCGCCCAAGGGTTGGGTGGTTCTGATGGATCAGGCTGGCGGTCCCGGTGTCTCCTGAGGACAGCCTCCCTCTGGGCACGGGCTTTGCCATCCCGTCTTGGAGATGCTGCCTTGGGGCCTCAGGGCTGGGGGGCCTTGCTAGCAACACGGCCTGGGAGGGAGACGATGGATGCAGAGTGCTCTGGCCTGTGGCAAAGGCCCCCTGCCCTCAGCAGGGTTGGCACACCCCTGGCCCCTCTAACCAGAACACTGCCCATGTGTTTCAGCACGGCATGGGCCTTCTCCTGTGTCTGCAATGGGCTCTCATCCCCGACTGCACCCCGGCCCTGTGCTCTACGAATCCTCCCTTACTGCTACTGCTGCTGCTAAGTCGCTTCAGTAGTATCTGACTCTGTGCGACCCCATAGATGGCAGCCCACCAGGCTCCCTTGCCCCTGGGATTCTCCAGGCAAAAACACTGGAGTGGGTTGCCATTTCCTTCTCCAATGCATGAAAGTGAAAAGTGAAAGTGAAGTCGCTCAGTCGTGTCCGACTCTTAGCGACCCCATGGACTACAGCCTACCAAGCTCCTCCATCCATGGGATTTTCCAGGCAAGAGCACTGGAGTGGGTCCTCCCTTGTCTTATGCTAAATCCCATGGAGGAGCGTGTCAGGGACACACGGGAACACCGGGGCAGCCCCCAGGGCTGGGCACGAGCAGGGTTACGCTCTTCTGTCCACGGTCCAGAATGCACCTGTGGCTACGTGACTACCATCCTGACACGTGGGAGCGGGAGTCAGGGACGCAGTCCCTGCACCGCCCGTTTGTCTGCCAACAGCGATGCCCTGCACCTCCCCCCACCCCCGGGGGCTGTATGCTGGGCTCCAGGACTTCAGGCCAGCAGGCGGGGTGACCTCTGGTCCAGGAAGTAGGTACAGGTGAGGCGCTCAGTACATGTCTGTCCCTGGTGTGAATGCATCCATTCAGCCAGCCCCCAGTCCACAGCGTCTCCTGATTCTTACTCTAACCCCTCTGCTCAGAACCGTCTCCATGACCCAAACTTAAAGTGAGAAGATGGACCGCTCAGATCGGCGGTCACAGGACCCAGAGGTCACAGTGTCAATCTCCCACTGTTCGAATGATGAGAAAAGTTGGACCCCGCCCGGGATCACCCTCACACGAGGAGATGCTGGCCTCGGGGGATGTCTCAGGGAGCTGGTCCTGTGCAGCCAGAGCTGGGGGGTGTCTCCCAGCGGGAGTGGCCATGGCACCGTATTAGCCCAAGTAGGGCTTCATCATCCCTTAGCGCTGGATCCTTTATCCCGGGCTTTCCTTGCAGCTCGACACGCCCAAGGGGACAGAAAGGAGCTCATTCCCCAGGCCTGTTTATTGTTTGGTTTTTTGGGCTCAAACTGTTGACAGCTTTTAAGTCCAAATTCCAGTTTTCTCCATCAGTTAGTTCCCTGTACAAAGATGTAAAAGAGGTTTGTAAGACTCTTTGGGGAAATATATTTATATATAAAACATCACCAAAGGACACAAAAGCCCTTGCGGGTAGAAAAGTGAGCAAGCAGAGAGACGCAGCCCATGTGGCCTGAACGTGTGTTGACGCCCACGTGGGATGGGCAGGTGACCATATGCTGGACAAAGGGCTCCTCAAACGGAAAAAAGCAAAACTGATCTTTTGTTGTTCAGTTGCTAAGTCATGTCCGACTCTTTGTGACCCCATGGATGGCAGCACACCAGGCCTCCCTGTCCATCACTGACTCCCGGACCTTCCTCAAACTCGTGTCCGTCGAGTTGGTAATGCCATCCAACCATCTCATCCTCTTTTGTCCCCTTCTCCCCCTGTCCTCACTCTTTCCCAGCATCAGGGTCTTTTCCAATGAGTCGGCTCTTCCCATGAGTCGGCTCATCCCAAAGTATTGGAGTGTCAGCCTCAGCATCGTTCAAATGCACTGAATGGCGTCCCTGGGAAACAAGAGGCTGAGAAGACCTGCGGGAGATGCTGCAGCGCCTGCGGCTGCTACAGGTTGAGACTCAGAGCACCGAAAACCACACAAGGAGGTAAGATGAAGACAGACAGCTGAGCAGAGCACCAGCCGGAGGGGTGGACAGACACAAGGGAAAGAATAAAGGCCAGTGACATTTAAAAATTCTGAACTTGACAGTAATCAGAAAAATAAAAATCCAGGCAGTCCAATATGAAATCGCACAATTTGGACCATCCAAAGTGTAAATGGCAGGACTGTGAGGAGGGGTGGGTGACACCCAGGGAGGCGGGAAATTCACAGGAGCTCCTGCAATCAAATGCACAGGCCAGTGACCCAGAAGCCCTCTTCCAGATGTCCAGGTTGGGGTTGTAACCATGTGCAAAAGGAGAAAGCCAGCAAGAATGCCACTGCAGTGGGCTCTCAGTGGTGAAACCTTTCTTGAAATAACCTAAATATTCATGAGTATGAAGTGGGAATACTATTCAGCAGTCAAGTGAACAAACAAGAGGTGTCTATCAACATGAGTAAGTTTCCAAAACCGTGTTGAGTGAAAATATGCAGAACGACTTGCCCTGCACACTGCCACTGTGTAAGGTGAGAAGAGAGCAGGATGGTGCTCTGTGTTGTTTAGGGACACACGAGAGTCTGGGAGCCCCGATGGAGACCTGACTTGGGAGAGTGGCTGCTTCTGTTAGAAAGAACCTCAGCAGCACAGCACAGAAACCTGCTCATGTAAAAACAGGTTAAACAAAACGGGAAACTACTTTCTCTTGTATACATTGGAAGGCCAAATAGCCAGGGCTAGTATGTGGCTTCATGGTGACGTTAGAGTTATAGGCTCCTGTTATTTCTCTGCCCCACTGTCTTTTGTGAACAGCTTCTGGTATCAAGGTTGCCTCATGTTCCAAGATGGCTGCTGGCGCTCCAGCAATCCCATCTCTACTCCAGGACAATGGCCAGAGGAAGTGGAAGATGAAAGGATACAATCCCTGCCTCAAGTTTACCTCTGGGGTGAGGAGGGACTGGAATTGTGGAGGGGCAGAAGGGGTTTCCTTATAGTTGTAATAGTTTGTTTTCAAAAACCATAATCAGAAACAAATACAGATGATTTAAAAATTTGTTAAAGACGATGGTTAATGAAGCATGTTTTTACACTGTTTATTCTCTATGATTGTATTTATGTTTGGTTGAAATAGTTCACAGGAAGAAACATGAAGAAAATAGGAAGTGAATTTAATATATTGGTTTGCATTAATGATATGAATCGATTCGCTGATTTATAGTAATGAAGACCAGCTGATCGCTGAGCTCCAGGTCCCCCCTGGGAGGCAGTCAGGCTTGCACGGAAGTGAGTGAGCTCCCCAGTGGGAGCCTGCCCAGCCCCAGGGTTTGCGTGATGACACGTGTGGCCGCCTTTGCAGCCTGCCACGTCACACGTTCTTACAGGCCTTTTCCTGTTCTTTTCCCCACTGAGAGCAGGTTCTCCTGTCCAGCCCATCTGACCGAACGTGGCCCCCAGTTACAGCCGCGTGGATCTCTGATGCTCTAGCTTCCTGGAGCCTGCCACCCGCGGGTGCGAATAACCTGGCCTTGACGCACCTGCTCCCAGGCGGTCCCCTGGAGCACTGGGCCAGGCAGCCGTGACGTCAGTGTTCCCGCGAGTTCTGGTCACCTGCTTGGCCCATTCTCCCCGAGTCTGTCCCAGTCCGATCCTGGAGCAGGTGATCATCGGGGTCTGGCCGGCACCCGGGCTGATACCTGGCATACACCTCCACCTGGTAGAGCCAGGTGCACACCTCCACCTGACCACTGGGTAAAGGGCAGGAGGAGCGCGAGCAGAGTGGGCACCAGGTCCCCACGGAGGCTGTCAAGTGAGAAAGAGACAGATTAAGCAGCTGCATTTACGCTCATTTCCTGAACACTCTAATATGAAGGATGGCTTACTAAGTACGTTGTCGACCAGTTGCTCAGTCATGTCCGACTCCTTGTGACCCGTGGACTGCGGCACACCAGTCTTCCCTGTCCTTCGTTACCTCCCAGAAGTTGCTCAAAGTCTTTAGTGGCACCAAAGCACAGGTACCCTTCTGCCCCAAGTCCAGAGGTGCCTGCCGGCTCCAGCATCCAGTTCATCTCTCGCCGCTTGTCCATTATTTGTCTCTTTATCGACCATATATTCCACAGATCTGCTGACTGGCCATTCATTATGCTTTTCTGCCAAAGAGGCTCTTGATTCCTGACTCTTCAAATCATTTCTGAACGTGTTGCTTAAGACGAGCTGCTGGAATCCTGAGTGGCCAGGGAGAGAGCGTTGTTTCAGGGAAGGGAGGGCTGGGCCCTGATGCTCTGGACTCAGGGCCGCCTGGTGGTGGCCACGCAGCCTCTAACCTGCCCGACCCCCACAATGCACCCGCTGCCTCCCCCGTCCTGGGGGCCCGATGCCCGGAAGAGCCAAGGCTGATGGAAGGGAGATGGCATTTTCAGGCCCAGGGATCTTGAGGGAAGCACTGTCCACGTGGGCTTGTCCTGTCACCAGGCACAGCGTGGCACAGTGGGCATCATATGCGGGATGCAGAGTGATGTTTCTCAGACATGCCGGGTCCTGTTGGGCTGTCTGAGCAGCGGCTCCATGGCCATGCAGAGACCAACCGTTCCCAGGGTTCCCACATCGCACACCGGAAAGGGAAGAGGCAGAAAGCCCGGAGCTGACTGGCCGTGGCCACCGCATCCCGGGACCAGCCCCTCCGTGGCTGAGGGAGCCCAGTGCCAAGAAGGGAGAGAGCAGCAGCTGGCTGTGAATATGCCGACGGTAAATAAGGCGACCTGCTGAATTCAGATGCGCAGCGCTCCTTCCAGCTCCCCGACAACCACTGAACGGTAAAATCACCAGTCTTTCCATGGAAGAAATTAGCATTAATGAGATAGCAGTGTATCTGGAGTAACTGACACTTTGATGAATGAGCTGGCGGGATGGGATACGAGGCTCCTGATGGATCATATTCGGGTTGCCTAGGGTGGCATTTAACTGTTCCTCCTGCGTTCCCAGCTTCAGTTATGTGCAATGGAAAACCTCAGGAATGTGGGGCTTTATCTTTCAGGAGGCAGACCCAAGCGTCCTGATCAATCCAGGCTGACAGCAGCTCCACCCGCGGGGAACCAGGGAATCTAGAGCCAGGGGACTGGCCCCCATCCCCCCAGGCTGTGCTCCATCTGCAGGCAAGGGGCCGCCTCCTAATCGGCCTCTCCTCCTCTGGGCCGGGCACACCTCCTGGAGATGAGGCTGGATGTTCCCACGGAAGCGAACACCCAGGTGGACCTCCTAGAGCTCCAGGAGAGCCGGTGTCTGCAGCCCCAGCAGGAGGGCACATGTGTCACCGGGACGGAGCGGCTCCCCCACACCTGGGTCTCCCTCAGGCTCGGCCGTCGGCCTGAACCGCCTTCCGAGAGGCCTCCCAGGCTGGTTCCCTCTCCTCCCGTGGACACAGCCGCCCCGTGGGCTGTTCTGCCTGCCCGAGCCTGGATTCAGGGCCCCACCTCCGGCCACACAGCTGAGCTTCTGCTCCCTCTGCTGCACCCTCCCACTGGCCCCGGCTGGTCCTGCTTCCCTGCGGCCGTCATGGGGTCACGTGACCCCTCCCCGGCCACCGGCCCTGCCCAGCGGGGGTGTCTGTGCCCCGGCCATGTCCCCAGCTTCCAGCACAGCAGCCTGTGGAAATCACTTCCACACACGGGTTACATGCAGCAGGGTCGTCCGTCTCCTGCCTTTTGTCTTTGTCTAAGGAGAAAACCTGGAGAAGGCGATGGCACCCCACTCCCGGACTCTTGCCTGGAAAATCCCATGGACGGGGGAGCCTGGTGGGCTATGGTCTATGGGGTTGCAAAGAGTCGGACACGACTAAGCAACTAACACACACACACACACAAGAAGAAAACCAGTGTGCATGCCTGGGTGTCCCCAGCTCTGAGCACGGTGGGTGTTCGAAGGTGACAGTGAGGAGGCCCCAGCTTGCAAGTTCTGCCGGGAGGGAAAGTCCCCCAGGAGAAGGCTGCCCAGCCTGGAAGGGGAGCAGGGTGCCTGCCTTCATCGCTGAGCATCACGGCGCCTCTCTGATCCTAGGAATGAGAGCCCACAGAAGGGCCGGGGAGCAGGACCCCAGTGAAGAATCATCAAACACTCCCGGAGGAAGGAAAATAAGATCTGAATGTTCGCACAGGAATGCCCGGTTATTGGTTGGAAAGACATACTAAAACAGAAAAAGAACCAACCTCCACAGGTTCCTGTGAAACCCTAAGGCAATGCCAACTAGAATTCCAGTGTGTTTCTGTGCATGAGTGTGTAATTTGGATCAAATAATCTGAAATTCATAGAACAGGATACTTGTCTAAAACTCTGTATATCAAAGCTATGGTTTTTCCAGTGCTCATGTATGGATGTGAAAGTTGGACCATAAAGAAAGCTGAGCCCCAAAGAACTGAAGGTTTCGAACTATGGTGTTGGAGAAGACTCTTGAGAGCTCCTTGGACAACAAGGAAATCAAACCAGTCAATCCTAAAGTAAATAAACCCTGATTTTTTTTTTTTTTTGCCACTTTATGTTTTTTTTAATTGAAGGATAGTTTCTTTACAGAATTTTGTGCTTTTCTGTCATACATGAACAAGAATCAGCCTTGGGCACACCCATGTCCCCTGCCTCCCATCTCCCTCCCCACCCCACCCTCCGCCTGTCGCAGGGCCCCTGTTTGAGTTCCCTGAGTCACACAGCGAATTCCCGTTGCCTGTCTGTCTCACGTGTGGCATTGTGAATTTCCATGTTGGTCTCTCCGTACATCTCCCCTTCCCCCTCCTCCCCTCCCACCGTGTCCACAGGGCTGTTCTGTATGTCTGTTTCTCCACTGCTGCCCTGAAAGTAAATTCATCGGTGTCATCTCCTCAGATTCCATATGTGTGTCAGTATTCGACATTTCTCTTTCTCTTTCTGCCTTCACTCTGTATAGTAGGCTCTAGCTTCATCCACCTCATTAGAACTGACTCAGTTGTGTTCCTTTTTATGGCTGAGTAATATTGCATTGTGTGTATCTATGTACCACTGTCCATTCATCTGTCAGTGGACATCTAGGTCGCTTCCATGTTCTAGCTGTTGTAAACAGCGCTACAGTGAACACTGGGGAACATGCGTCTTTTTCCATTTTGGTTTCCTCAGGCTATGTGCCTAGAACTGGGATTGCTGGGGCATATGGTGGTTTTATTCCTAGCTTTTTAAGGAATGTTCATACCGTCTTCTTAGTGTCTTATCAATTTACATGCCCACCAGCAATGCAAGAGCGTTCCCTTTTCTGCACACCCTCTCCAGCATTTATTGTCTGTGGACTTTTTGACGATGGCCATTCTGACTGGGTGAGGTGGTATCTCACGGTGGTTTTGCATTTATTGTCTGTGGACTTTTTGACGAGGGCCGTTCTGACTGGGTGAGGTGGTATCTCACGGTGGTTTTGATTTGCGTTTCTCTAATAACGAGCGACGCTGAGCGTCTTTTCCTGCGTTTGTTAGCCATCTGTATGTTTTCTTTGGAGAAATGTCTGTTTAGGTCTTTTCCCCACTTCTGGATTGGCTTGTTTACTTTTCTGGTATTTCGTTGTATGAGCTGCTTGTATATTTTTGAAATTAACTCTTTCTCAGTCGTTTCCTTTGCTCTTATCTTCTCCTATTCTGAGAATTGTCTTTTCACCTTGCTTGTGGTTTCCTTTGCTGTGCAAAAGCTTTTAAGTTTAATCAGGTCCCACTTGCTTATTTTTGTTTTTACTTCCATTACTGTACGAGGAGGGTCATAGAGGATCTTGCTTTGATTTATGTCATCGAATGTTCTGCCTATGTTTTCCTCTAACGGTTTTATTGTTTCTGATCTTACACTTAGGTCTTTAATCCATTTTGAGTTTATCTTTGTGTATGGCATTAGAAAGTGTTCCAATTTCATTCTTTTGCACATAGCTATCCAGTTTTCCCATCACCACTTATTTTGCAGGATACAAGGTCAATACACAGAAATCCCTAGCATTCCTATATAGTAACAATGAAAAATCAGAAGGAAAAATTACAGAATCAATCCCATTCACCATTGCAACAAAAAGAATAAAATATCTAGGAATAAACCTACCTAAGGAGACAAAAGAACTATATAGGGAAGATTATCAGACACTGATGAAAAAAAATCCAAGATGACATAAACAGATGGAAGGATAGTCCGTGTTCCTGGGTAGGAAGAATCAATTTTGAGAAAATGACTATACTACCAAATGCAATCTGCAGATTCATGAGATCCATATCAAATTACCAATGGCACTTTTCACAGACCTAGAACAAAAAATTTCCAATTCATATTGAAACACAAAGACCCTGAATAGCCAAAGCAGTCTTGGGAAAGAATGGAGCCGGAAGAATCAACCTTTCTGACTTCAGGTTATACTACAAAGCTACAGTCATCAGGACAGTATGGTACTGGCACAAAAAACAGAAATAAAGACCAATGGAACAAGATAGAGAGCCCAGAGATAAACCCACACATCTACGGGTACCTTATTTTTGACAACGGAGGCAAGAATATACAATGGAGCAAGGATAACCCTGAATATTCATTGGAAGGACTGATGCCAAAGTTGAAGCTCCAATACTCTGGCCACATGATGCGAAGAACTGACTCATTGGAAAAGACCCTGATGTTGGGAAGGATTGACGGCAGGAGAAGGGGACGACAGAGGATGAGATGGTTAGATAGCACCACTGACTCAATGGACATGGATCTCAGCAAACTCTGGGAGATAGTGAAGGACAGGAGAGCCTGGCGTGCTGTGGTCCACGGGGTTTCAGAGTCAGACACGACTCAGTGACTGAACAACAACAATCTAGAAACGCTGCAAAAAAGAAGATTGAAGGGGCTCTTGCCTGAGAAGCATTCGAGCTTCTAGAGTGAAAACTGTGGCAGAGGAGTAGCTGGGATGGCTCGGGGTGGAGACGAGGCCGGGGGGAAGGCTGCGTTTCTACACCAGGAAGGAGGTGTTCATACTGAAGCAAATCAGCTGAGCCTCTCACTCATCTCACGTTCAGAAACAAGTAGAAGATGCAGCAAATATCTGCAGACATCTAGCACCGTCTGGGAACCTAATAGCTTCCCTGGTGACATTAGTGGTAAAGAACCTGCTGCCAGTGCCGGAGACATAAGGGAGGCGGCTCCAATCCCTGGGCTGGGAAGATCCCCTGGAGGAGGGCATGGCCACCCACTCCAGTACTCTTTCCTGGAGAATCCCACGGACAGAGGAGCCTGGGGGGCTACAGTCCATGGGGTCTCAAAGAGTCAGACATGACTGAAGCAATTTATCATGCATCGAATTTTAAAATATAAGAGAATAAAGTCTTAAAGTGAACATGTGTGTGACCTATGGTTTAGGTAATGTTTTTAATGAATATTTAAAGAAAAAGTGATGAAGAAACACGTGACTATGTTTTAACCAATATGTACGTAAGGAGGCTGTGACCCCAAAGAGAAATGACAGGAGAGCAGTCTGAGGCTTCACAGCCAAGATACAGGAAAAGTGAACACCGCTCAGTCATGTCTGACTCTTTGTGACCCCACGGACTGTACGGTCCATGGAATTCTCCAGGCCGGAATACTGCAGTGGATAGCCTTTCCCTTCTCCAGGGGATCTTCCCAACCCAGAGATCGAACCCGGCTCTCCCACGTTGCAGGCAGATTCTTTACCAGCTGAGCCACATGATACATGAAGAGTTTTACAACTGATTATTTAAAAAGACCGGAGAAGGCGATGGCGACCCACCCCAGTACTCTCGCCTGGAAAATCCCATGGACGGAGGAGCCTGGTGGGCTGCAGTCCATGGGGTCGCAAAGAGTCGGACACGACTGAGCGACTTCACTTTCATTTTTTCCTTTCATGCTTTGGAGAAGGAAATGGCAACCCACTCCAGTGTTCTTGCCTGGAGAATCGTAGGGACGGGGGAGCCTCATGGGCTGCTGTCTATGGGGTCACACAGTCGGACACGACTGAAGTGACTTAGCAGCAGCAGCAGCAGCAGGATTTAAAAAGACAAATAAGAGACAATTAGGCAAAGTATATGAACAGGCACTGATTAGAAAGTCCCCAAATGGCCAAAATAGTAGGAAAAGTTACACAAAGTCCCAAGTATCCAGAAAATGCAAATTATTTGAATAAGGAGATATCAATTTTCACCTCTCAGATAGTCTCAGAAAGAGGTAACACCTTCTGGTGGGGATGTGAACGAAAGAGCATTTGCATGTTATTACTGGAGATGTGAATTTTAACTGCTCTTTTGAGAAGCCATCTGGAAATATATATTTAAATTAAAAACACACAAAACCATGGACCCAGCCTTCCCTTCCTGAATATTCATCCCCAGGAAATAAGGGCAACCCCGAGTGGTGCTGGGAGTGGTGTGGACAGCGGGCTGTGTTGGGCAGTGGGAAGCAGACGCGTGCCTGAAACTCAGCTTCCTCACACAGAGCACCAGCCAAGCCAGAGGAATGTGATTACTTCAGAAGTACGGTAGGTTATGCACAATAAAGCTTTCTGTTGTTGTTGTTTCGTCCCTAAGTCGTATCCAACTCTTTGCAGCCCCATGAACTGCAGCACGCTAGGCTTCCCTGTTCTTCACCATCTCCTGGAGTTGGCTCAAACTCAGGTCCATTGAATTGGTGATGCCGTCCAACCCTCTCATCCTCTGCTGCCCCCTTCTCATCCTGCCCTCAGTCTTTCCCAGCACCATGGACTTTTCCAATGAGTAGCTGTTCACATCAGATGGGCAAAGTACTGGAGCTTCAATTTCAGCATCAGTCCTTCCAGTGAACATTAAGGGATGATTTCCTTTAGGATTGATTGGTTGGATCTCCTTGCAGTCCAACCAGAGTCCAAGGGACTCCCAAAAGTCTTCTCCAACACCACAGTTTGAAAGCATCAATTCTTCAGTGCTCAGCCTTCTTTATGGTCTAACTCTCACATCTGTACATGACTACTGGAAAAACCAAAGCTTTGACTACATGGACTTTGTCTGCAAAGTAATGTCTCTGTTTTCTAATACACCATCTAGTTTTGTCATAGGGTTGCTTTCAAGGAGATAGCGTCTTTTAATTTCATGGCTGCAGTCACCACCCACAGTGATTTTGGAGCCCAAGAAAATAAAGTCTATCAATAAAGCTTAGGATGCGTAATGCAATATTTCATTCTTTAAAATGAAGTGGATACACGTGTGTTTGTGTGTGTGTGGTTTGTGTGTGTGTGTGCTATGGTTTGTGTGTTAGTGTGTGTGTGTTGTGCGTTTCTGTGTGGTGTGGTTTGTGTGTTAGTGTGGTGTGCGTGTGTGTGTGTGTGTGTGGTCTGTGTGTTATTGTGTATGTGGTTTGTGTGTGTGTGTGTGTGTGTGATCTGTGTGTTAGTGTGTGAGTACTGTGTGGTTTCTGTGTGTGTCTGTGTATGATGAGATCTGCCAAAGCCCCCTGGGGTCCCCAGAGGCTGTCTGGGGGTGCATTATTCCCAGTGACACTCCATGCCCCCTCCTGTGCAGGGAGCCCCCAGGCTGAGCCCCATCCCCTGGCTTTGCCCCCAAGCTTAGCCCCGTCTCCGGCTTTGGCCCCAGGCTGAGCCCCGTCTCCCAGCTCTGCCCCCAGGCTGAGCCCCGTCTCCTGGCTTTGGCCCAGGCTGAGCTCCTTCCCCTGGCTTTGCCCCAGGCTGAGCCCCGTCTCCTGGCTTTGGCCCAGGCTGAGCTCCTTCCCCTGGCTTTGCCCCAGGCTGAGCCCCGTCTCCAGCTTTGCCCCCAGGCTGAGCCCCTTCCCCTGGCTTTGCCCCAGGCTGAGCCCTGTCTCCAGCTTTGCCCCCAGGCTGAGCCCTGTCTCCTGGCTTTGGCCCAGGCTGAGCTCCTTCCCCTGGCTTTGCCCCAGGCTGAGCCCTGTCTCCAGCTTTGCCCCCAGGCTGAGCCCCGTCTCCTGGCTTTGGCCCAGGCTGAGCTCCTTCCCCTGGCTTTGCCCCAGGCTGAGCCCCGTCTCCAGCTTTGCCCCCAGGCTGAGCCCCTTCCCCTGGCTTTGCCCCAGGCTGAGCCCTGTCTCCAGCTTTGCCCCCAGGCTGAGCCCCATCCCCTGGCTTTGCCCCCAAGCTGAGCCCCGTCTCCGGCTTTGGCCCCAGGCTGAGCCCCGTCTCCCAGCTCTGCCCCCAGGCTGAGCCCCGTCTCCTGGCTTTGGCCCAGGCTGAGCTCCTTCCCCTGGCTTTGCCCCAGGCTGAGCCCCGTCTCCTGGCTTTGGCCCAGGCTGAGCTCCTTCCCCTGGCTTTGCCCCAGGCTGAGCCCCGTCTCCAGCTTTGCCCCCAGGCTGAGCCCCTTCCCCTGGCTTTGCCCCAGGCTGAGCCCTGTCTCCAGCTTTGCCCCCAGGCTGAGCCCCGTCTCCTGGCTTTGGCCCAGGCTGAGCTCCTTCCCCTGGCTTTGCCCCAGGCTGAGCCCCGTCTCCTGGCTTTGGCCCAGGCTGAGCTCCTTCCCCTGGCTTTGCCCCAGGCTGAGCCCTGTCTCCAGCTTTGCCCCCAGGCTGAGCCCCGTCTCCTGGCTTTGGCCCAGGCTGAGCTCCTTCCCCTGGCTTTTCCCCAGGCTGAGCCCCGTCTCCAGCTTTGCCCCCAGGCTGAGCCCCTTCCCCTGGCTTTGCCCCAGGCTGAGCCCCGTCTCCAGCTTTGCCCCCAGGCTGAGCCCCTTCCCCTGGCTTTGCCCCAGGCTGAGCCCTGTCTCCAGCTTTGCCCCCAGGCTGAGCCCCGTCTCCTGGCTTTGGCCCAGGCTGAGCTCCTTCCCCTGGCTTTTCCCCAGGCTGAGCCCCGTCTCCAGCTTTGCCCCCAGGCTGAGCCCCTTCCCCTGGCTTTGCCCCAGGCTGAGCCCTGTCTCCAGCTTTGCCCCTAGGCTGAGCCCCCTCTCCTGGCTCTGCCCGCAGGCTGAACTCACCTCGGAGCCGCCCCAGAAAGAGCCAGTGTCTGGGAGGAGCAGGAAGAGGGTGGGAGGTCAGGGGTTGTGTGGAGGGGCCTGAGAGGGACGCCTGTTTTCCTCGGCCACAGCGGTGGGCGCCCTGGTCCAGGTGGAAAGGGAAGGGGCAGGGTGGTCCCACGGCTCTGCCTGCTCTGAGCTCAGGGACCCAGGATGAGAACTTGCTCAGCACCAACCCGCTCCCTACCTTGGGCACCTGCGGCCCAGAGTGCTCCTCGCCCGCTGGTGAGGGTGGTCAGCATGGGCTCTTCTAAGTCAGGACAGGCTCCTGGGCACCATCCCAGGCCATCTCACGGGACCACGCCCAGGGCGCAGTTGACCAACCGGCTGGCTGGTCAGGGACCAGACCCGCAGGGAGGAGGAGGCTTTGACCTCACCTTGCTCCCAGGAGTCTCCATCCGGCCCGCCGAGTGCCCCTGGCAGGTGGGTGGGCGTTGGAGTCCAGCTGGAGGATGGCAGGCAGGCAGGATGTCCCAGCACCACCCACCCCGTCTGTCTGGACACCAGGGTCTCAGCCTGCAGGGCATTCGGAAGCCAGAGGGACTGTGGCTGCATTGGAAGGGCCCAGGACACGCGCTGCAGGGGTCGTGCTGCGGGCCTGCTGCCCCCAACCTCCCGGAGCCTCAGGGCCGTGTCCACCAGACTCGGGAGGCACGCGGTCACGGGAGCAACGAGGCCCCAGGAGACGCCAGCACTTTGAGGGTAACAGGCAGGAAGGCCAGGGGTCTCCAAAGGGAGCAAGTAGGCTGCAAATGTCAGACATTTTTCTCTCTCTCTTAAGTAGCAGGAGGAAGGAAGCTACAAAAGTCAGACGCTTCTCCCTTCTCTACACAAAGTTAAAAGGAGGTTTCTTTTAAGATATGTGTTGCCATGACGACACCTGGTCCACCTGAACTGAACTTTTCTCAAACCTTGAGCTAAGCAATGCCTCTTTCTTTTGGAAATGTTTCTCCTAAGCTCTGTTAATGAACTATGCATTTACCCTAGACTCTGTCTCAACAAACCAGTGTGTTTCACTCACACGATTCCTCTCCTAATCTATGGTAATGAGGCTGTGTATTTGCTTGGAAACCTGCTTTTCTTTAAGATTCGTGTCAATCGTTTTATGGCGGGGATGACTCACTTTGTGCCAAGGTTATCTCAAAATGCACGTTGTGGGTGAGGGGCCTGGTGCCACTCTCTGAGTTTTGAGACTTTTCCTCTCTTTAATTAGCAGCCTGCTAGTAGGTATATTGGAGAAGGCAATGGCACCCCACTCCAGTACTCTTGCCTGGAAAATCCCAAGGACGGAGGGGCCTGGTAGGCTGCAGTCCATGGGGTCGCTAAGAGTCGGGCACGACTGAGCGACTTCACTTCACCTCACTAGTAGGTACATAACTTTCTCTTAAAGGCTGCAGGGGGGCAACTCTTTCTACCCCCTTCTGATGTCTATGTCAGAAGCTTTCTCTCTTTTATCCTTTAATAAAACTTTACTACACAAAAGCTCTGAGCGACCAAGCCTCATCACTGGCCCCAGATTGAATTCCTGTCCCACGGAGGCCAAGAATCCCAGCGCCTTTCATGGCTCAGCCTTTCAATGTCCTGTTCTTCACCTTCCATGGGATCACTTCTCCTTCCCTACACCTGTGCAGGTGTCCTTTGAGGATCTCATTTTTAAATGAGGAAAAGGAGTCTTGGTTAAGCAGGCAGGGGTCTGGCATTAAGTGTCACCCCCTGAGGGGCTTCCAGGCTGTGCCCCAAGTGATGCCTCCAGCTCCCTGCAGGGGCCGGGTGGCTAAAGCGAGGAGACTCAGGCTCTGACAGGGCTGGGACCCTGGGCCGTGGCCGAGCAGGCCAGGGCAGGGGTGACGAGGCCAGGGCAGCGCGGGAGCACAGGAGGCATCAGAAGCTGGCTGAGAGCGGGGGCAGCGCGACTTGGATGAGCCTCCTGACCATTTGTCCCTGATTAACGGACGCGACTCAGCGACTGAACTGAACTGAACTGAACTGAAACAGCTGGCAGAGCCCAGGAAGCTTCCCCTGCGCCCTGGCCCGAGACGGGCCGTGTCTGTTCCAGAGTCAGGGAGGCACCAGGTGCTGGGGTCTGGGAACAGCCTGAACCCCCACAGCATCCCCTGCAGTCAGTGCTGTGGCCCCGCTGATCTGGGTCCCCCCCACAGAATGCTCCCTGGAGCCCTGGGTGGTCACAGGCCTCACCTGACCTGAGGCAGCGGGCGGCAGAGTGGCAGGGCCCACGTCCATGTGGGTGCAGGGAGCCCTGGGTTGGTGGCTTTCTGCACCTCCTGCGCTTTGCTGGTTTTCACTCTGCAAACACAGACCCAGGGTCCCCTACAGGGAGCAGCAGCTCAGCCACACGCCTGAGGAGGCAGGGTGAGTGTTCCCAGGAGAGAGCACGCCGACCCTGTGTGTGGTATTCTTATAGTTCTACCAGCTGTTGTCAGGAAGGGAGTCGTGAGCTGACACCCTGATCTTGGACTTTCCGTCTCCAGAACAGGGAGAAGATAAGTTTCTATCATTTAAGCAAAAAAAAAAAAAAAAAAGGAGTTGTGAGAGTTAGAGGAAGTGGCGGGGGTAAAGCACAGGATGACTTCTCAGGAAATGTAACTTCATCATCTTCACTGGCATCCCCACCATCCCCACCATCACCACCATCGCCTTCTCCACCATCACCATCACCACCATCGCCATCATCACCACCATCACCTTCATCACTTTCTCCACCATGCCCACCATCACCACCATCACCATCACCATGATCAACATCCCCACCATCCCCATCCCCACCATCCCCACCATTGCCTTCTCCACCATCACATGCCCATCACCACCATCGCCTTCTCCACCATCACATCCCCATCCCCACCATCCCCACCATCGCCTTCTCCACCATCACATGCCCATCCCCACCATCCCCACCATCCCCATCCCCACCATCGCCTTCTCCACCACCACATCCCCATCCCCACCATCGCCTTCTCCACCATCACATCCCCATCCCCACCATCGCCTTCTCCACCATCACATCCCCATCCCCACCATCCCCACCATCCCCATCCCCACCATCGCCTTCTCCACCACCACATCCCCATCCCCACCATCCCCACCATCGCCTTCTCCACCACCACATCCCCATCCCCACCATCGCCTTCTCCACCATCACATGCCCATCCCCACCATCGCCTTCTCCACCACCGCATCCCCATCCCCACCATCCCCACCATCCCCATCCCCACCATCCCCACCATCGCCTTCTCCACCATCACATGCCCATCCCCACCATCCCCACCATCCCCATCCCCACCATCCCCACCATCCCCATCCCCACCATCCCCACCATCACCTTCTCCACCATCACATCCCCATCCCCACCATCACCACCATCACCTTCTCCACCACCACATCCCCATCCCCACCATCGCCTTCTCCACCATCACATCCCCATCCCCACCATCCCCACCATCACCACCACATCCCCATCCCCACCATCCCCACCATCCCCATCCCCACCATCCCCACCATCGCCTTCTCCACCAGCACATCCCCATCCCCACCATCCCCACCATCCCCACCATCCCCACCATCCCCACCATCCCCACCATCGCCTTCTCCACCACCACATCCCCATCCCCACCATCCCCACCATCCCCACCATTGCCTTCTCCACCATCACATGCCCATCCCCACCATCCCCACCATCCCCACCATCACCACCATCGCCTTCTCCACCATCACATGCCCATCACCACCATCCCCACCATCCCCATCCCCACCATCCCCACCATCACCTTCTCCACCATCACATCCCCATCCCCACCATCCCCACCATCCCCATCCCCACCATCCCCACCATCGCCTTCTCCACCACCGCATCCCCATCCCCACCATCCCCACCATCCCCATCCCCACTATCCCCACCATCACCTTCTCCACCACCACATCCCCATCCCCACCATCCCCACCATCCCCACCATTGCCTTCTCCACCACCACATCCCCATCCCCACCATCCCCACCATCCCCACCATTGCCTTCTCCACCATCACATGCCCATCCCCACCATCCCCACCATCCCCACCATCCCCACCATTGCCTTCTCCACCACCGCATCCCCATCCCCACCATCCCCACCATCCCCATCCCCACCATCCCCACCATCGCCTTCTCCACCACCGCATCCCCATCCCCACCATCCCCACCATCACCTTCTCCACCACCACATCCCCATCCCCACCATCGCCTTCTCCACCATCACATACCCAACCCCACCATCGTCTTCTCCACCACCGCATCCCCATCCCCACCGTCCGCACCATCGCCACCATTGCCTCTGTCATCACCGTCACCATCGCCCTTGTCGTCTTGACCGCCCCACTGTCAGCATCAGGAGCTGGACCGTCAGGAGCTGGACTGTCAGCACTGATAGCATCACCGCCACCGTTGTCACATCACTGTCACCACGTTTGCCATCATCACCGTCATCGATTCCATTGTTTCCTGGTAACGCTTGCCTGTGCACAGCCTGGGGTCTCCCCGTGGCTTAGTCACCCAGTCAGGACTCAGCCACCGGCCTCCCACATCTAACCCTCATCTGATGCTTTCCCAGACCCGCCCACTTTCCCAGGCCCTTCCCCTTCAGTGGGGAGACTCATTCCACACTCCCACCACCTCTGAAGACTCGTTCTGAGGCTATTGTGGCCCAGATTCAAGCAGAGTCCCAGTTACTGGTGTGTTATCTCAGGCCGCAAGTGAGGGACCCACTCTCACAGTGCATCC
Source organism: Bos indicus x Bos taurus (assembly GCF_003369695.1). Classification (NCBI taxonomy): domain Eukaryota; kingdom Metazoa; phylum Chordata; class Mammalia; order Artiodactyla; family Bovidae; genus Bos; species Bos indicus x Bos taurus. Next base: position 1,414,497 of record NC_040080.1, on the reverse strand, counting down.
AGACAAGCTTAGCGGCATCCCGAAGACAAGCATATGTGAAGTACTTCCATATGGCGTCTCAAGGTTTTCCAACACTCGCGGCAGGAGTGGCCATCCTGGGGTATTCAGACGTCTCTCTTACAAATATAGAAAATTTGCTAACTTAGTGAAAGATTTTATTTCCCATATGTAGAAGTAATGTGAGCAAGATAAACAGGTGGCGTCTCTTGTAAGCCCAAGGCCCACAGATAACCTCGCTGACATTGGCCATAAGAGGAACACGTTTGCCCCGCAGGTGGGAGTGGGCGGCCGCCGCAGGTTGCACCGCGCCCTACGCGTGAAGCTGTGGGAGCGTCAGGGGCCGCAGTCCTGCAGGAGCACTGCTGCCTGTGGGGGGCCCGCCACGTCTCCAGTAAATCAGCTTCATCCAGGGGTAAAAAGGCTCCTACAAGCAAGGGTGGGGGGGCGGGGCAAGGGACACTCCAGGCCGCCAGGGAGGCAGGGAGGCTGTGGGTCAGATGGGGTGGCTGTGCTGGCCACTCCCAGGGGAGATGCCCACACGAACCACAGGTGTCTCTGATTCCACCCCTGGCAGCTCAGGATCGATGTCTAGTCTCGTGGATGGCGAGTTCCCCAGGGTCCCCCCCAGGGATCAGCCAGGTCTGGAGAAACTCTCTGAAGCTGAGGAGGTTGCTGTTGTACTTCTGTGGCCCCAAGCCCACCCCACATCGCCTACCTCAGCAGGGCCTTTCGGATTCGTGGATGGACCACGTGGCCACACCCCAGGGCCACGCCCTGCTTCGTGCCCCGAGGATCCTCAGCATCTGTCCATGAGCCCCGTCTGCTTGGGTCTTGAGCTTCAGAGAGCCCGTCTCCCCGGGCAGTGAGTCTCCCAATAGTGGGGTCACGGTCTCTCGGTCGCCTCTGCCCCTCTGGGTCTCAGGGACCTTCTTCCGGCAGAAATGCTGAGGCAAAGAGAAAGGCATGGACGGAGAGGGGTGTCACAGGCAGAGGGTCAGGCTGAGCGGGGTCAGGTCCTGGCAGGGCGGGCAGGCGGGCAGGGAGCTGTCCTGGGGAGGGAGCCCTCACTCCAACCTGGACACCGCCCCTCCCCTGTGCCCAGCAGCGGGCCAGGGTCTCCCCAACACACCGCAGTCCCAGTCAGCCCTGCCCCCACCCCAGCTGGGAGACGCCCCAACCTGCAGTCAGAGGTAAGTCCCTCAGGGCCTCTGTGTGGGGCTGCAGAGACCCTGAGGTCTCCCCAGGTGGGGTCACCCTTTGCAGCTGAGCCCCAGGACGATGTGCTCAGCTCTAAGGGACTTTCCACTTTGCAGGCTCTGCTGGAAGGCGTCCCTGGCTCCGAGTGGGGACTTGGTCGTGCTGAGGATTAATGGACTCCAGCAATCTGCTCTGAAACCCTTGGTGTTGACCCTTCGCGGCAAATGAGTGTCAGAGAAAGACTTTAAGAACTTGCTCTGTAACTTAGAAGCGGTCCAGATAACACCCATTAATCCCTGTTTTCCATAGTTGGCAGAAAGCTCTAAGCACTTCTAATACTTTCTAAATCTGACAGTTTTAATTATTTCCCTGCACCATTATTGATTGGGCAAGTCAACCTGTGACTTTGAAGGCCTTTGTCAATACCCATGGCCAATACCAGAACCAAGCCCTCCTTGGCCACGGTCTGGGGCCAGGGAGCTGGGGTGCTGGGCGGGGGAAGACGGGCCCCCAGAGCTGGAGGGGCCCCCGGTTCTCCAACAGCAGCTCTCTGTCCAGCAGCTCTCTGGACACTCACCGAGCGTGTAAGGCTCACCTGCTGGGCCCCTCGTTCCCGGTGCAAGTGTGGGGGACCCCTCTGAGGGAGTCACTGCCTGCAATGAGCCACCCGCAACCAAAGCAGGGCTGTGACCTTGACCCTCCACTTCTCACGCTGGAACAGAGGGCACCTGAGGACCAGCCTGGACACACACCAGGGACACGCAAGACGGCCAGCAGTGCCACGGATGCTGGTGAACACACGGGCTGCTGTGCACACACGCAGACACTCGTGCACACTCAGACACTTGTGCACTCTCACTCGTGCACACTCACTCATGCACACTCAGACACTCGTGCACTCTCAGACACTCGTGCACACTCTGACACTTGTGCACTCTCAGACACTCATGCACACTCAGACACTCGTGCACACTCTCAGACACTCATGCACACTCTCAGACACTCGTGCACTCTCAGACACTCGTGCACACTTGCAGACACTTGTGCACACTCAGACACTCGTGCACACCCAGACACTCATGCACACTCTCAGACACTCGTGCACTCTCAGACACTCGTGCACACTCTGACACTTGTGCACACTCTCAGACACTCGTGCACGCCCAGACACTCACGCACACTCTCAGACACTCGTGCACTCCCAGACACTCGTGCACACCCAGACACTCATGCACACTCTCAGACACTCGTGCACTCTCAGACACTCGTGCACACTCTGACACTCGTGCACACTCTCAGACACTCGTGCACACTCTCAGACACTCGTGCACACTCAGACACTCATGCACACTCTCAGACACTCGTGCACTCTCAGACACTCGTGCACACTCAGACACTCATGCACACTCTCAGACACTCGTGCACACTCACTCATGCACACTCAGACACTCGTGCACACTCTCAGACACTCGTGCACACTCAGACACTCGTGCACTCTCAGACACTCGTGCACACTTGCAGACACTTGTGCACACTCAGACACTCGTGCACACCCAGACACTCATGCACACTCTCAGACACTCGTGCACACTCAGACACTCGTGCACTCTCAGACACTCGTGCACACTTGCAGACACTTGTGCACACTCAGACACTCGTGCACACCCAGACACTTGTGCACACTCTCAGACACTTGTGCACTCTCAGACACTCGTGCACACTCTGACACTTGTGCACACTCTCAGACACTCGTGCACGCCCAGACACTCATGCACACTCTCAGACACTCGTGCACTCCCAGACACTCGTGCACACTCAGACACTCATGCACACTCTCAGACACTCGTGCACACTCACTCATGCACACTCAGACACTTGTGCACACTCTCAGACACTTGTGCACACTCAGACACTCGTGCACTCTCAGACACTCGTGCACACTCACTCATGCACACTTGCAGACAATCGTGCACACACTCTCACACTCGTGCACTCAGCAGGTTACTCCATTCAGTGGGCCTGGCTCTGGATCTGCCTGGCTAAGCACTGGGAGATCACCTGCATTTCGGTAAATGAAGGATGCTGTGGCCATCCAGCCCTCAGCCACTGCAGCCGCCCTCCCCTGGGGGTTTCCCCAAGGGGCTCAGGATGGAGAAGAGCAGGACCACCCACCAGTCCTGAGTGGTCAGGATGCAGATCAAAGGAGTGAGTCCCACGAACCTGGACTCCTGCACCTTCCCGCACACAGAAAAGCCCTAAATTCATTAACTTGAGATGTCTGGGTTTGGGGATTAGCGGTCATCTTTTGATGTCTGATCACTTTTTTTCCCCCACAGAAGCTCCTGGGTATCCTGGCTGCCCCTTTATCTCTTTGAAAGAGTCCCTGAGAGCTACCCAAGAGGCCATCTCCTGAGCCATGGTCCCCAGTGATGCCCTGGATAAAACGGTTCTCAGCTTTTAGGTTAGGTTTTTTTTTTTTTTTGGTTCAGTTGACGGTGGCCACATGTAAACACACCACCCTCCTTGGCAGGTACTCACGGGCATCCAGGAGGCAGCTCTGAACACTACTAACTCCTGGGCAAGGGGTGGGAACGGGGAGCACGGGGCAGGGGACCCCAGGAAGGCCAGCAGAGCCTGTCCTGACCAGGCAATCTACCTGCAGGGGCTCAGAGGCCGGCTTGGGGGCGGGCGTCACAGCAGAGCCGCAGGGGAAGGCTGGCGTGGTGAAAGTCAGCCCTCCTCTGCATCTCCACCTGGGGAAGCGGGGTGTCCTTTCTCTATTTCACCCCACGTGCGGTTCCTCCCCATTCTTCCCTCTGCCCCTCCTCCCCCCTTTCCTGTTTTCTCCTTCCTCTCCTTCTTCTGCTTAAAAATATTCCTACCACTGCTCCAGGTCCGACGATGTCCTGAATTCATCTCCACCCACTTTGTGTCTTTCAAGCCACAAGGAAAACCTCCGATGAGACTAATGGTAAAGAGTGACACCCGCATGCCCTGAGGTCAGCGGGCAGGGACCCAGAAATGTGCAGGCGAAGGCAGGGACGCGCGTGGGTGGACTGGCCCGTCCCCAGGAACATCTGTGACTTGCCCCTGATCTCCTCACGCTGGCGCTCCCGTTGCACACTCTCACGCTGAATCTTAGGATCCTTCCGTGTGCACGGAGCTCTGCCCCTCGGGTCGTGTTGAGCGCACAGGCTCCACAAACAGCAGCTTCCTTGCTGACGGGCGCGGATGTGCGTCTCTGGTTTTCCTTGTAAACGTGCTGCCACAGCGACATTCTGGCCTGGGCCTGGGCTCCCAGGGGCGAGCCTGTCCTGGAGCAAGGAGGAGGCATGTTTCAACTGGAAGGAGTGGTCAGGTTGCCATTGGGAAGGCTGAACCTGTGAATTTTCCCACCATTAAGTGTGGCTCCAGGGCCTTGCGCTCCCCGCTCCTGAATTCCCATCCCCAGCCCACTTCTCCTGTTTCACAGAGTCTCTTTCTCCCATGAATTGCTTATGCGCTTTCTCCCCAGTTCTCTTCTGTGTATCTCCTGATATATTGGGAATATTAATCTTCGGTTTTGCATATATTGCAAACATTTTCTCTATTATTTCTCTTCACATCGCTTCAGATGCCATCTCTATCAGATATTTTAATTTTCATGTTGACAAATCTGTCTTGGATCGCAACATCCGAGTTCTGTATGTGATTTTGTGTCATTTATTGCTTGGAGTAGTTATCTCTTCCCCTGATGTAATGGTCTCAATATAATTTATTAAAACTGTGATTTCAGCGCCATTCGTCAGTGCAACCTTTATCACACGCCAAATTCTTACATATGCTTCGGTCTTTCTCTGGATCTTATTATTCTTTCTTCTGTTATGTTCCTATTTTTACCCTGTGCTAACGCACTATCTTTTGAAGTCACTTCTGCCCAGTTCTGCTTGATATCTGATTGGAAACTTTACTGCACTGTCCTTTACCTATATTATCATGGTAAAAGTGAAGGGAAAGTCTCTAAGTCGTGTCCGACTCTGCAATCCCGTGGACTGCAGCTCTTCCAGCTCCTGTGTCCATGGGAGTCTCCAGGCAAGAATACTGGGGTGGGTTACCATTGCCTGCTCCAGGGGATCTTCCCGACTCAGGGATTGAACCCTCGTCTCTTGCATTGCAGGTGGCTTCTTTTCCAACTGAACCATCAGGGAAGTCTTATCATGGTAAGACTCGCCAACTCTCAGCTTCACATATATTTTAAGATGAAATTTCAAAAGGCATGACATTGGGACTCTGACTGGAATTACATTAACTTTATACAGTCATTTGGGAAGAAATTGTATTCTGACAATAATAAGTTTCCCCAACAAAGGCAGTTTATCTCTCCTGTTAAATGGGCTCTCTTTTATGTGTTTTCAATAATGTTTATAACTTTCTTAAATCTCTGCATTACTTTTCATATAAATATACTTTTTTTCTGGATGATCTGGGTTTTCCATTTTTAGTATGAATGTGTTTTCTTTAATTATTGGAGGCATATAGTAAAGCTCCTGGCTGAGGTATTTTGGTCTGATACTGAGTCACCTTCTCTAAGTCTTGGAATAATTCTGATAGTTGTCACTTCAGTCTATTGGGTTTCCCATTTACTTTCACTCCATCTGCAAATAATTACACCTTTAAAAACGTCTTTCTTTTTAATGCCTACAGCGTGTGTGTAAGTAGCTGTGGTTGCCCCAGTCTTGTTTCTTGGTCATTCCCTACACGCTCCTACATTTAAGGAGCACTATTTTATGTCAGTCTACATTCGAGGCCCTGGAGACGCTGAGAAGAGTGAGTGGCCTGGTGCTTAGATTCTGGGGCGACAGAGCCTAAAGAGGTGTGCTGTGTGGGGATGACCGCTCTCTATGTAAAAGCAGCATAAGGAAGCAGTGACAGGAAGGTCTCTACGTTAGAGGTGGAAACACCACTGATTTTCAGTCTTAACAAAGGTATTTTCTGCAGGTTTATGATCGATTCATATTAATATAAACAAGTTAAAGAAGATACTTTACATTATTAATCCGTCAAACCATTTAAAAATTAGATGGGCATCCAATCTATGGAATACACTTTGTGTTTATCCAGAGGGTAACGGATTTTGTTTTCTCTGTAATCAGTTAATTCATGTAAATCAGTTCCCTAAACTTGAGACGCCTTCTGCTTTGGATGTAAGCCCGGGACGGCAGGGTGCTGGGTACTTACCCTGTCCTGCCCGGAACCCTGTCCCTGTCGTGCAATTTTCATCCTTATTTTTGCTCTTGTGAGAGTGGCTGAACCTCTTTCCCCGTGACGAACGGCAGTTTGCATTCAAGCTCTGTGTTCATGGCCCCGGTTCCCTGTCCTCACGGGAGCTGGTCTCTTTGTGTCAGTGCTTTAAAAGACTGTCTTTGCATCAGGCCCCTATTTTGCATCTGAGATCAGGCGCGTGCCTCCTCCCGGTTTGTCCTACGTGACTGCACTTTGCTTGTGGCCTTTTTGCCGTGCAAAGGTGGTTTTGCTTTTTATACGCTCAAGGCAACCCCCCGCCGTACAGCCAAACTCATCACATTTCTTCTATCTTGTTGGTTTGTCTGTTTTGCTTGTTTTTCAAGAGTTGGGATTTATCCTCACAAACACTGTGAGAAATGGACCCAGCTTTCCAGTGGCTACCCAGTTACTCAGTGGTTCTTCCCTGATGACTCAGCCAGTGCAGGAGACACGGGTTGGATCCCTGAGTCAGGATGATCCCCTGGAACAGGAGACGGCCAGCTACTCCAATATTGTTGCCTGGAGAACGCCGTAGACGAGGAGCCTGGGAGGCTACAGTCCATAGGGTCACAAAAGAGTCACACGACTGAGCGACGAGGCACGCAGCGCCCGCCCAGTTGCTCAGTGCTGCTCACAGAGGCCGTCTTTCCTCCCGCGTTGGGGCTGGGGTCCTTGCCGCCTGCTAAGCCTTCACAGCAGTTGTGTCTATTTCTGGGTTTTCTTTCCTCCCGCACTGGCCTGCCTGTTCCTGCGCTGACCCTTTACTCTTGTAATTACAGAGGGCTCACGGCGTCTGTTTAATATCTGACAGACTAGCCCTCCACCCACGGTGCCTTTATATTAGGGTTTTCTTGGCAGCTTTTTTTTTTTCCTGATAAACTTTGTAACCAACTTGCCTACTTCTAGAAACAAAAACTTCAAACAGAAGCAGAACTTTATGTGACCCTAAGGAAAAAACTGACATTATCAGTAATTAAGATTTTCTACCCTAAAATAGTATCGCCTTGCTATTTTTCAAGGTTACTTCTGTAGGATTGTTTCACACCTTCTTTTGCAAAAGTCATGTTCAATGACTTCATTTAGTCTAGTTGTCAGTGAGTAGTCGCAAAAACGAGATAGCATGGACGCAGGCAGGCTGCTTCTTGCTCTCATCAGAGAGGTGGTGTATAAAGCAAGGACGTTCTCATCAGGTAGGGCTCCCTTTGAAGCCCCTGCTTGCCACCCACCAGCCGCTCCACTGTGGTAAGTTATCCGGCCTCTCTGTGCCTCCAGACCCCCTTCTACAGGTGGGATCATGCCTCCTCATTGTGTTTTCCCTCTGTCTCTTCTCGCCGAGTCATTAACAGGATCTAATTTGCTTCCTAGTCATTGTCGAGTTCACATCCCCGTCCCGAGCCTTTTAAAGTCATGTTTTCAAAGGAGAAACTCTGCAAAGAACACAGTCAAAAATGTGGTCGTTTCCTTCCCAGCATAAAATGTATTCAACCTCCACACTGAAAGTTAAAAATAATAGACGATATTTTATGTTGGCATTTGATGTTCTATTACTTTGAGCCTTATTTCTGCAGGAGCAGGGACATGCATTTACACAATTGGGTTCTTATCTGAAGGAGACGGCGCTTGCGCAAACTTTGGAGGTTTACCTGCCGTTAGTTAACACTTGCCTTTTTTCTAGTATTTCAGGTACTGGCTCACCCTAGATATGGCCAAGAAAGATATTTCAACACGTCTTCCCCTGTCACTCTCTTCTTCTTCCTGCTATTCCCAGATGGGGTTCTTATATGCCTTTAGGAGAGGGGAAGTGAAAAATTAATGGTAGGTTTTATTTAGAATTACTTAGAACATGAAAATACTTACATTAACTGTAACTTAATGGAAAACCTTTCACGTTTCACCCAACAAACACTTGTCTAGAGCCAGCTCGCGCCTCTCCCCTGGCTGCGTGTGGGGATGGGGCATTAACACGGCATGAGTGAGTGAAAGTGAAAGTCGCTCAGTTGTGTCCGACTCTGCGACCCCACGGACTGTGCAGTCCCTGGAATTCTCCAGGCCAGAATACTGGAGTGTGTAGCCGTTTCCTTCTCTAGGGATCTTCCCAACCCAGGGATTGAACTCAGGTCTCTTGCATTGCAGGCGGATTCTCTACCAGCTGAGCCACCAGGGAAGCCCAAGAATACTGGAGTGGGTAGCCCATCCCTTCTCCAGTGGATCTTCTGGACCCAGGAACCAAACTGGGGTCTCCTGCATTGCAGGCGGATTCTTTACCAACTGAGCTATGAGACACTTGGGCTCCTAGACGCTGGAGTCCCGGTGGCAAAGGCACAGGAGTTCCGTAGCCCTGTGGCCCGGTCGCCGCCTGTCCGTCAGCCTCAGGCATTATCTCCCCATCCCTCATCTGGCACGCTCTGTCTGCACGACGTCTGGCCTGGGTCTGGCCTCCAGGACCAGCCCTGGGCAAGACAGCCACCTCTGCGCAGACGCTGACAGTAACCCCCCAGGTAAGAAAAGAGCCAGTCTTACTGGGAGTTTGGCCGGACAAGGGTGAGGAAAGCTCAAGAGGAGGCGCCCCGGAGGAGAAGTCGGGCCAGATGGAGGACCAGGCGGGGTGGCCTCTGAGCAGAGGGGCAGCTCACGGCTCGGCCCCTCCCCGGACCAGAGGGAAGCCCGCCTGGCAGACTCCTGGAGGTGGGGAGTGGGGCCCCAACCCTGGCCAGACCTGGAAGGGAGAGAAAGTTGCAGTAAAGAGCCAATTCATCAGGCAGACTGCAAGCCTCACCGCTCAGACCAAAGTGACTCCGGCCAGGCTGATCCAGGGAAGCTCTAGGTCCCTCCTGCTCATGTGTGAGTTCAGGACGTGCTGAGCCCAACCTGTCTTCGCCCACGTGCTTCTGATAAAAGCGCCAGGATTCCAGCACCTCAGGGAGTTGTGCACAGAGGGACCGAGGCAGTGCCATTGGGTGTCCGGGCTGCCGGGCCAAGCAGAAGCAGGATGCTCAGGCCGACAGGTGGGCGGGGGACAGGCAGTCACCTTGGCCCCTGCTTTATCCTTCCCTACCTTCGCTGTCTGCCAGACCACCCAGCCAAGAGAGACCCCAAGTCTTCAACCTGAAAGCTTTTTGCGTGCATGCATGCTAAGTCGCTTCAGTCATGTTCAACTCTGTGCCACCCGACGGACTGCAGCCTGCCAGTCTCCTCTGTGTATGTGATTCTCCAGGTCAAACAGTGGAGTGAGTTGCCATGCCCTCCTCCAGGGGCTGTTCCCGACCCAGGGACCGAAATCGAGTCTCTCCTGTCTCCTGCGTTGGCAGGCAGGTTCTTTACCGCTGATGCCACCTGGGAAGCCCGAACTCTTTGCACCTTTGTGTAAACATTTCTGTTGCACAAACAAACTTCACAGGTGTGATGTTTAAACCTTTAAATAGGGGCGCTTCCTCCAAGCTCACCCCAAATGCTGACGGGTGCCTCCAGGCTGCCTCCTGGCGTCTGAGCGCAGATGTGGTCACCCTCTGTCCCGCCTCCCCGGCTTCTCTCCAACGTGGAGGCTGCGTGCTGGGGGACGGGGGCCCTGGGGTCCCGAGGCCACAGGTGGGGCCAGCTCTGCCCCTTCCCTGGGCACGGTCAGACCATAGCCCCGGTGTTCCAGCCGTGGAAACGGCCCCTTGGGCTGTGATGTGAGTTAACTAGTCAGATACAAGGACTGCCCAGTGCCGGCTTTACCGGTCCTGAAAGATGGCAACCGTCCACTCCAGCTACGCAAAGCTGTCTGCCCCACCAGGGCTGGTCCTGAACGGTCCCCTCAGGAAAGTTCAAGGCTTCAGAGTCAAGAAGGCTGTGCTGTGCATGTGGACCTGCTGTGTGAGCGTGTGCACGCTGGTGTGTATGGGTGTGCGCATATTTGTACACATAGGATGCGTGTGTTTCCATGGCAACACGCCTACGGATGGATGCACTTAAGCCGGGGATGCCGAGACGCTTGAGGCCGGGGTCTCCCCAGCCTGGAAGCACCACTCGGGGCAATGAAGTGTCCGTATCCTGCTCAGGGTCCCTGTGGGTCGGCCGTGTGTCTGACGTGGCCCTTAAGGCACTTCACCTGTTGGCAAAACTCAGAAATGTCACTTCTCTTTGTTAGAAAATAGAAATCAGATAGGAAGGAGCTCTCTGGCCTGTGGAACACTCTGGGGGTGAGCCCAGCACATCCTTCGTGGGCACAATGGAATCTAGAGCTTGCTGGGGAAGATGGGAAGACAGGGCCATTGACTCAGTGCAGCTCATTCTCCTCGCCCCAGGGTGTCTGGGGCCAGTGGCTGACGCCAGAAGAGACCTGCTCCTGGAAGAGCCTAAGCATGGTGCACAGGTGCGGCAGACACAGGGGAGGGCAGCAGCTCCCAGGGCAGAGCCTGACCACAGGGCACAGGTGCGGGGTGGGGGGCTACACGGGGGAGGGCGGGCAGCCCCCAGGGCGGCAGTTTCAGCAAATCAGCTCTGTTTCCACCCTGGAATCCATGCAGCCTGTGTGTGTGCACATGTATACGTGTGCACTTGTGAGAGATCCTGAGAGACAGAGGCCCGCTGAGTCGTCTTCTCATCTTAAGAGGCTCAGATCCCGGCGTGTAAGTCCAGTTTCGCCAGCTGGATTTGAAGTTCACACTGCCAAGTGGCCCCCATCCCCGCCCCACCGGCCTCAGGGCCAGGCCCAACCCCGGGGGGCTCGGGACGCCTGCTGCCCCCTGGGCCTCTGCACACCAGACCCCAGGCTTGGGCAGAGAAGGCCTCCTGGATGGCTGGTGCCTCAAGGCCTCTCCTGGGAAGGAGGGAGTGACAGTTCTCAGGCCTCCAGTGGTCTCCAGGCCGCGATGACGGGCCTCTGCTGTCTACCTGGCTGGGCAGGAGACAGAAGGAGCCCGTTTCCATGCAGGAGGCCAGCGGCTCTGCCTTCTCTCCAGGCCCTGGGTCCCGAGTTGCTGAAGGACAGGACAGTGAATCTGAGATGAGGTACTGAAGCTGGGAAAACTGCTTTAATCGGGGATCCAGCTGACCGAGAAGACGGCAAGTTAGCGCCTCAAAATAGCCATCTCATCAGGGTCTGGATGCCAGGTTCTTTTACAGATCAGGGAGGGGGGAGGTGAGGAAGTAGAGTAAAAGGGCATCAATCTCGCCAGCATCTCCAGGAATGGCCCACCTCAGTCAGGAGGTGTGTTCCTTCCTTCCTTCCGGCCATCCACAGGTGGTCTGGGTTCTGAACGAGGCGCTTCAGTGTACAGTCAGGCAGAGGGGCAGGGCTGTGTGAGGCAGGCCATTCTGTGGGATTATAATAACAAGAGCAACACAAAGAAAGTCAAAGAAACAGTTTCTTCGTGGAGTCCGAACTGGCTTCCTCTCTGCAACACCTCTGGTCTCCGGCTGAGAGCCGGGCTGGTCCTGGGGCGATGGTCGGCCCCTCAGTGGACAAGCCGAGAGGTGCACTTCCGGGAGCTCAGGGGCCGCAGAGGTCCAGGCCGTGTCCAGCTCGGCTGGGCCCTGGGCAGGCCCTTGACCAGCGCCCTCTGTTAGTGGGCAGTGGAGAAAGGGGCCAGGGGTGAGCCCTGCATGCTCACTCCCGGGACCCCGTGAGCGGGGGTGGAAATGCCCGCCTGTCCCAGAGCCGTCAGGAGCAGAGGGTGGGCAGGGCCCTTCCCTTCTCTTAGGGAAAGCCACTGGGGGCCCCGGTCAGCGTGTCCCTGACTCCCCGCCCCATGATGAGGCCCAGCCCCCAGGACAGAGGTCCTGTCTGGTCCCTCCGAAGGCCCAGGTAGCTGTGCTGGGTCCAGATTCGGGAGAGCCTCAGCCGTCCCGGAAGCGAGACGTCCCAGGGCGTGGGACGCACGCCGGCCGTGGCCGTCTGCTCCCATCGGCTTCGGCGGACACTGCTGTGGTCTACACGTGTCCCCGGAGCTGAGGTTCTCAGAGGGAGGAGAGGAGACGGTGCTCAGCCCACGCGGAGGGGCTCCTCCTCCGGCCCGAGGACGCCCTGGGGCTGGCCCGGGGCAGGCAGGGGCCCCAGAGAGTCGCCCTGGGCGTGGGACGTGCCTGCTGGAGGAGGGGCCGGCCTGGCGGGCTCCGCGCTGCTCCTCTCCGCACTTCCTGGGGCCGCGGTAACGAGGCGCCACAGCCGGGGGCTGAAGCCCCTTCCCCCCGCAGGCTGAGGCCAAGTGTGCACAGGACGGCTGGCTTCACCCGCAGGGGCGGTCCTTCCCGGCTCCTCCAGCCTCCCTGCTGGCATCCCCTGGCTTGTGGCCACACCCTCCCGTCTCCACCTCCCTCCGCCCAAGCCCCTCCCCGGTCCCGACAAGGACACCGCGCATGGTGTTCAGGGCTCCTCCTGACCCGACATGGCCTCACCCCAGAGCCTTCACTGGATTACATCTGCAAACCCCATTTTTCAAACAAAGTCACCTCTACAGGTTTCGGGGGGACGTGTCTTTGGGGACCACAACTCAGCTGTGCATCTTGACAGAGCCAGTCAGTCCTGCGTCCCGTCTGCCCCCTGCCTGGAAAGGGCCAAGAGCAGTGTCCCAGGCCAGCTCACGGGGCAGGGACAGTCCCCAGCAATGGGGCTACCGAGCTTCTCTGCTGCGAGCCTTCCCCAGAGGGTTCTGGGTGCTCCGGGAAGTCCCGTCGTCAGGAGCGGGTTTCCAGGGAGTCCTGGGGCTGCACTGAGCCTTCTTGTCCTCGGGGAAGTTCCCCACTGAGGATCCAGGGGTACGGGGGTCCTGGCGTCTGGGGGAGGGGCTCTCGGGGGGTGTGTCCCCCAGATGGTGCGCGTCAGCTCCTGACACGCTAAGGACAGGCTCCCGCCCAGCGCTGGACAGAGACCCATTCAGGACACACCTGGAGAATAGTGCCCTCGGATGGGATTGCCCGCAGGCCACCCCGCAGGTCTGACGGGAGAGAGTTAAGACCTTAAACCCTCAGCCTCAGTGTCAACATTAGCGTTAGATGCTTTGTGTGTTTTACCATCTTGTTTTCAAAGAGTGGCATAAGGGGAGTCGCTGATTTCCCGCCCAGATCCTCCAGCGATGGCCCCACGGCTCTGGCTCCAGAACATTTTTATTGCTTCTCAGCCTCCCTCTGTCCTGGGATTCTGACAATTGCATTACCCCCACCGGAGTGCACCCTGATCTTATTGTTCTTTTCTGAGCAGTGCATTCTGTCCTAGAGGTTTGAGAGCTCCTGGCCAGGGTGAGGGCCCAGGGCATCTCCGGGGATCCTTCTTGGCGGGGGCGGTGTAGATTTGGAAGAGCCCTCACTCCACAGTACAGAGACCAGCAGTTCCAAACCTGGGCCAGCCCTCAGTGGAGGGACAGTGGTCGCTTTCCATCTCCTCTTAGAGCCCGAAGAGGCAGCTCTCCCTGGACTCTCTTGACGGTGGGCGGGGAGGCGGTATCCCCACGGCCCATGGGGGACATTCTCCAGGTGATGTGGTGGGGGTGATTTGCAGATTTCAGGCCGGGGGCTCTGGGGTTGGGCTGCTCCTCCCTTACTTTGACTATCCTGGATGGAGGGCATCCCATCAGCAGACGCTTTGGTGAAAGCTGGCTTCGTGATCATTAGGAACAGCCCTTAGGACCTTCCTGCACAGCCAGGGTGGACCCTGCATGCAGGCCGCAGGGAAGGGCCTCTCCTGGGAACTTGGGTCAGACAGGGGTGGCCCTTATCTGTCCCTCTGGGGTTACTGGACAGCGGTTGGGCTGCTGCAGGCATTTGTCACCATGGTCACTACACGGCTGGGTGTTCTCTCTCAGATGCAGACCGTCCACAGGGCTGGTCACTCAGCTGGTGCTGGTCTGGGTCAGGGCGGTGGGCTGCAGCTCCGGGGCCCACATGCACCTCTCCTTCCCCTCCTTGAGCGCAGAGGTGGCCGGTCTGGTCCTCTTTCTCTGCCTCCTGCTGGCGCTTCACCTTCTGCCCTTCTTGGGGCTTCCCCGAGTATAAGCAGCATGTGGGAGACAGGAAGCCTTAGGGGTGGGCTTCCCCGGGAGGCCGTTGTCTCTACCTGGCCTGGGGCTTACTGTCCCCTCTGGGACCAAGAGCCGCTCACTGACCGCACAGCACGGGAAAGCTCTTTGCTATCTAACCGCGGCCTGTTAGCCATACACACCATGCGGACAGGCTTGTGTGGGTGTGTGCATGCACAAGTTCACACGCAGGCACAGATATACATGTGCACACGCATGACACGCACACATACTCGCATGCACGCACACATACACAGAAACACATACACACATGTAGACACGCACACACAGAGAGACATACATGCACACTCACTCATACACACACGTGCACACGGAAACACACACATGTAGACAAGGACACGGGGAAACATGCACACGTACACGCATGTACACATGCATACACACAGAAACACATGTGGACAAGCACACACGAGGAAACACACGTGCACACATACACACGCGTACACATGCAAACACAGAGAAACATACTCACACACACGTGTACACAAGCACACACAAGGAAACATGTGCACACACACGTAGGTGCCCACAGGTGCACACTGGGGTCAGGAAGGCCAGTGCAGGAGCCCGGTGTCCCGGGTTCGGGCAGGCAGCCACCATTTACTGTGACCCCAGGGGCCGGTGCCGTAAAGCAGAGGTCTGATGCTGGCACCCAGGGGAGCCTTGGGGGTGGGGGGCGGGGGGCGGGGGGTGGGGAAGTGTCAAGGGTTGAGGGTGGGGGAGGGGTGAGTCTGCACGCTGCCCACTGGTGGTTTTCCAGAGCCTGCCCCTGGACGACCCCAGCCACCGAGTGACCCTGGAACTATGACTCGGGGGACGTTCCTGTCCCCCAGGCTGGCGCTGCTGCTCCAGGAAAAGTCAATCCCCACCCCCACACCCCCCCCGCCGCCCCCCACCTGCTCTGCTCCGGGGCCCCTGCCCCTCCCCTAGGCGACCTCAGGTCCTGGAGGTGCCTTACGGCCTTGGCTCTCTTGCCATCTCCCCAGGGCTGTTTCCTCCCTCGTTTGCACATCTGCGCCATCCTTCATCCACCCTCTGGGAAGGCCCCCCTCACCTGTCCACGCCTGGAATTTAGTCGCACGCCTCCCGTCTCGCCTACCCTCACCATGTTTCTCTCGTAGCCCCCACTGACCACGGGCTACAGAACTGCAGGCTCTCTGCTTTACTCCTTTCACGACCTGCCCCTCCTCTGGAAGGGAACCCTCCCCGTGCGCTGGGTTTGGCCCTTTATGCTCTCTGCTGGGCCCCCAGCCCGAGCAGGGCTGGTGAGACCTCCGGAGGTGGGGAGGAAGGAGGGGGCAGGGCAAGAAAAGCTAAGGCTGGTGGGCACCTGGGGACCAGGGCACCGCTCAGACACTGCTGTTAGAGGCGCAGGTCCCTGGACCCGACACAGCCCAGGCCTCGATGCCAACGGTGGGTTGGTCCCTGCCTGCCCGACCCGAAGCCCGGCCCAGGATCGAGAGCCTCGGTGAACCAGCCACTCTGCCAGCCGACTGTCTGGGATGGGAGGGGTGGGCACGCTCCCCGGGCGCAGAGGATAACTTTGTAAAGTGGAATCTAATTAAAGAGCAGACAACATTTAAAGCCAGTTTGAAGTGAATGAATGCCCTCCCCCACCGTGCATTTTAACAGCCAGGATGCTGTACCTTCCAAATCCACTTTACCCTGGTTGGAACAGCTCCACTCCGAGGAAATGGCTTAATCGGATTCCTCAGTCCCTCCCAGACTGGAGGAGGGTGGCATGCTTATTTTCCAGGCTTGCCAGACTGTATGGAAACAGACAGCTGTACCTGCACCAGCGTGGCGTCTGTGTTTTGGGCCAGGATCGAACATAATCGCCTATTTTAGGGTGCCTGGCCAGACTCCTCTCCCCGCATCCCGAGTGCCAAGTCTTTGCACTTGCAGTTGATGCTAGAGTTAGCAGTTGTTCTCCTGTGAGGCTGTGATTTCAAGCCTTAGATTTTTGCAGAGAACTGAGAGGCTTGAAGATGCTGCCTTCGTGGGTGGTGAATCTGCCTGTACGTCTCACGCCACGTGGGTTCCTCCCGGGCGGGCTTGGCTGCTGGGAGTGGTGAGTGGATAAGAGCTCTCCTTTCAGGGGGCCCCAGGAAGAGCGTTTCACAGCCACTGTCTCGCTGAACACCTGCAGCGATCTTTCGTGAGCATCACCTCTACAAACAGATGTACAGACTGAGATTTTGGAGAAGTGAGGTAAATGGCTGAGTGCAAGGAACTGCTCTGTGGGATTCTAACATTTCTTATTTTACTTATTTATTTGTCTGCATGGGATTTTGGTTGTGGCTTGTGGGCTCACTTGCCCCCTGCACGTGGGATTTTAGTTCCCAGACCAGGGATCGAACCTGCGTCCCCTGCATTAGAAGGCAGATTCTTGAGCCCTGGGCCACTAGTGCAGTCTTAGAGCTCTAATCTCACTGGCCTTAACCATCTGCTCCACTGCCTGCTAGAAAGGGCAGGGGCTCCGTGACAGGTGTGTGGTTTGAAGTGACTTGTTTCCTCAATTCTAGATAATAAATCCACTGATGCCGCGCACACGATACACTGCTGGATGGTGACCGTCTTTCTAGGGAGAGTCCCCTGTGCCGTCAGCACTGAGGAGGGCTGGCCTGGCTTGCCTGTGGCTGGGAGCCCGTGTGCAGAGGCTGACACATTTATGGGTCCCAGGCAAAGGGCTCAGAGCCGAGCGATCTACAGTGATGGGGGCAGATGACACCTGAGGATATGAAGCTCCTCTGCCCGAAGAGGAGGGTGGATTTGACCAGTCGGCCCTAGTTGGTTACCATCTCCATCTGGGGCAACAGAGGATAACCCAAAGGCCACATCCAGGCCTCTGCTTGTTATTAATAAAGCTTTATTGGCAAACAACCTTGTCTGTTTGTTTAATCATTGTCTATGGCTTCTTATGCACTGAAGCAGCAGAGCTGAGTAAGTGTCACATAGCCCGTGAAGCCTAAAATATTTACATCCTGCCTCTTTATAGAATTATCTGATCTTTATAGAATTAACAGATGAAGCTGGATGGCATTACCAACTCAATGGACATGAGTTTGAGCAAACTCCAGGAGATGGTGAAGGACAGGGAAGCCTGGTTCACGGGGTCGCGGTGCTGGGCATGACTTAGCTACTGAAAACCAATATAGAATTAACCATTACTACCCTTTAATATGTGGTCTTCCCTGGTGGCTCAGTGGCAAAGAATCTGCCTGCAATGCAGGAGATGCAGTTTCAATCGCTGGTTTGGGAAGATCCCCGGGAGAAGGAAATGGCTACCCAGTCCAGTATGCTTGGCTGGGAAATCCCAGGGACAGAGAAGCCTGGCAGGCTAAAGTCCATGGGGTTGCAAAGAGTCAGACACGACTTAGCAACTAAACAGCACTCATTTAATATGTACTTTACAAAACAAGTGTGTCAACCCCTTGTCTCCAGTGGGTACTTAGCATCTTAAGAGAAAAAGCCACACCTGTCAGCCTTGGGTCCCCAGACCCACCCCAGGTAAACGGTGATTGAGTAAAGGCTAAGCTGATCTCCTGAATCGGGAAACTAAAGAGCAGAGGGTCCTTCCAGGGAGGATCAGCTCGTCTCTCCTGGGTTAGAACACAGCAGCAGCAGGCCCGGCCTGGGCTCAGTGATTCCCCTCACCTGCCCAGGTGGTGAGAGCAGCTCCCCTCTGCCCCGGGTCAGGTCCACAGAAGGTCAGCCCAGCTCCTGAGCTGTCCCGCAGGGCCTGATCCCACATGGCCTGACTCTGCCCAGTCCCTCCAGGGCTCCCAGGGCAAAGCGAAAAGGAGGTGACCCAGGGGCTGCACACAGGGAGCTGCGGGGGAGGCAGAGAGAAGGTAGCCGCCCTCCAGATCCCTGCACCCGTGAGCAGAGCGTCTGCACAGGTGTCATAGAACAGGTAAACCCGCAGGGCTCAGGCTGACGGAGAGCACGACCAGCCCTCCTGGGACCCATGTGACCTGATGCTCGCCCAGAATTTCCCAGAACACGGGGGTCCCCGCTCTTGTTCTTCAGGGACCCCCTCTAGTTTAAGGTCATAGACATGCTACAGTGATGAAGACCCCCTCTGTCCATAAAGCACCCAGGGAATCGAGTTTCCACCAGCGTTCAGGACAGGGCTTTAGACAGTCTCTGCCTGTTGTTTAATTACTTGATTGTGTTTGATTTTATTCACAAAATAATTAGCCTACTAAGCATCTAATTACTGCTAAAGCACGCACTACCCAGATCAGCCCGCTGCACCTCCGCGAGATGAGCAAACATTGTTGCTGGGTCTCTGGATGCAATAACAGTTTGAAATGAGTTATTTTCTTTCGATAAGGTGGCTCCGGATTTATCTGGGCCCTCCTAGCAGACCATGCATTGTATGAGCCTCGTTACATCTTCAGTCACCAGTTTCCTTTGAAAGACAACAATGTTTCCAATTGAAAGTGACTCAGAAAACAATAACTCCCTGCTCAAGGTCAAAGCTCCCCTCTAATCCCAAGTAAACAGGGTGAATCTTTTATCTCCAGCTGCTGGGAGATTAGGGCAGCCTCATTCCCTTCCGTTTATTAAAGGTGTGGATCCCAGTGTCTGTGGCAGATACGGGCAGGAAGGCTAATTAGAGAGATGGGCAGATAAATTGGATGGTTTATAATTTATCTAATCGTGAAGTCAACTTTGCCCCGGGCCTGCCGTGTGTACTGGGAGCGATTTCTATCTGCAGTGTGCTCTGATGATCCGGGAAAGGGAGCCTCCGCCGGCTGCTCCCTGGCGGGTGGCTCCAGAAAGCTTCTGTCTGCAGCTGAGAGGATGTCGTGTCTCCATCGGACTGACTGCAGAGAGGATGGCAGCCGTGTCCTGGAGTCTGACCTTGGGCCCACGACCTGGCCTCGTGGAGGCCTGCTTTAAGACACGTGGTGGAGATTTCGTGGAAAAATGTGTCTCAAGTGTTTTGCAGGCTGCCTGACACCATCCTGGCCACCCAGCTACCCTGGGGAGGAAGTAGGGGTGCCCTGCCCCTCAGGACCCCCTTCTTGTTCCCTGCTGGAAGCATGGGCTGGGGGCCGGCCCACCCTTGAGAGGGAGGCGTCACTCAGGGGCTGGAGGGGGCTTATTTGTCTGGAAGGTGAGACCCCAGGACCAGCAGGCTACAGCCGTGGGCCCCCCGCCAAACCCCGGTGCCCTGCAAGGATTCAGAACAAGCTAAGCCCATGGATTTGGAGACTGCAGTGTTTCTCTTTCTCCTAGAAGAGAAATGATGCACCCTCACCCCACCCCCAGCCCAGCCCCCAGCCCGGCCCCAGGCAAGCGGAGCACAGTGGCTGCTTGCATGTTGAGGGGGAGCTGTTCCCTTGAGAAGATAAATCACTCTGATAGACCTGTTTTTATAATCTGCCAATTGTGTAAAACCCTTTTCAATTTTGGGGGAGAAAAGCCAGAGCTGTTGAAAAATCAATCAGGAGATGAGGTCTCTTTGGAAGGAAGAATTATCAAGGGCCAGATGACAGCCTTTAGAGACACGGCAGCCCAGACATGGGGAGGGGCTCCAGGCAGGGAGGGGTCCCTGGCGTCCCAGGCAGCCAGGCAGGGGAGCGGGGAGGGGCAGGTCAAGCTGGACAGCTCCCGGCGGAGGCCGGAAGCGCCAGAGACACAGGGAGAGTCTCGTCAGGACCCCAGAAGGGCCAGAACATTGGCTGCCAGGACAGGCGAGGGGTGGACTGGTCCTGGGGAGCTCTGCACCCAACTTTTGGGTCTGGCTTACCTGCCGCACCTTGGTGTGGGCGCATCTGGGGGGGTGGAGGGTGAGGGGAGGCAGGAAGATGGCAGTGGGCTGGCGTCTGCTTCTCCCCTCCCAGGCGCCAGGGAGGGTTTCTGTCTCTCTGCCTGGCTGCGTGGGAGACGCTTGTTTTTCAGCATCTGGTCTGTGATGGGGACAAGAGCCCACAGCAGCTGGCTTACTCCACCCAGGCCTTGGAGGAGGGGGGCAGGGTGGGGAGGTTGGGCGGGCTCGGCCCTGAGTGGCCTGTGGCCCACTGGGCAGAGCACAGGTCATGAGCACCCCCACCCCGCCCCGGGGCCCCCCCAGCCTCCTGTGCTCGGGGCTGGGCACCCCCGTGTATCCCAGGAGGTGGCGGAGGGGAGGCGTCACCTGTCTGCTGTTGGCTGTCCTCACTGGAGCCCCAGGTGTCCCCGCCCAGACCCTGCCTCGGTGGGCGCGTCCCCTTCTGGGCCGGCCTTCTGCCCTGGGTAGGCGCAGGTGGGGTGCAGCTGTGCCCGCCCCAACCTCAGTCCTTGGACCTCCGGGCCCAGCAGGGCCGCCCTCCCCGTCCCGACAAGGCCTCGGCTGCCCCAGGTCAGCCTCCCCTCCCCCTCCTATGTGACGTCCAGCAGGACACGTGGCCTCCCCATGCCTCAGTTTCCCCATCTGTAAATGAGGGTAGAGCTCGCGCCCCATGTGGGCAAGATGACATGGGCAAGCGTACGTCGGAGTAAAGCGCCCGGCACCTGAGGGCTTCACATGCTGCCGCCGCGGAGTGGCTCTGCGTGTCCGACTCTCTGCGACCCCATGGACCGCAGCCCTGCGTATTGTGCCCTCTGCCCATGGGGCTCTCCCGGCACGAATACTGGAGTGGGTTGCTATTTCCTTCTCTAGGGATCTTCCTGACTTGCTTTACATGATTACAAACCAAAGGTAAATTGACGTGAAAGACGATTTTAAAAGCAAAAGATGAAAGGAACGAATTGAAGTATGTGTTAACCTGGAAGTTGAACTGTATGGAAGGAGCTCTCACGTGACTTCTAGACAGTAAGTGATGGGTCATCCTTGGTGGGAAAAAGACTGGGCCTGAGAGTGATGTAGCCCTGCTTTCAGTACAGAGACTGTCAGCAAAGCCTCTGTGCTGGCGTCCTGGTGACGATAGGTGAAAAGATGCGGCCCTTTCAGTATTGGGGGAATAGAGATGCTCAGTTAAAACACATTAAATACGTGAGATACAGGATGTCAAATGACCCCCACCCACCAAGAAAAAGCTGGTTGGTTTAAGGGAAAACCCGAGAATAGACCTATTACTCAAAAATTGGTGATGAAGGGGCAGGACGGGCACTTAGCCCGATATTCCTGCACAAGGAGAGTCGAGGAGGAAAGCGCCGCTTCTGGAGGGCGCAGCTGTGACGCGAGGAGAGAGGACGGGAGCGGACCCAGCCTCTGCAGCCCCTCGGGCAGTTGGTCCAGGCCATGACCAAGGAGCTCCGGGGGGGCTGGGGGAGTCTGGGGACGCTGGCCCATCTTTCTGTAGATTTCACAAGTGTGTGTGTGTGTGCATACACAATCATGAGATTAATGCTGCCCACCCCGCTCACCTTACCTCCAGCAGCCGCACGCTGTCTGGCCACCACGGCTTTGTGGAAGGTGCCCAGCAGGACAACCACCCGCCAAGCAGCGCTGGGACAGAGGAGCCCAGGTCTCTGCGTGCTGCCGGGGCAGACGTGTGCAGCCCTCCTCCCTGTCCATCCTTCCAGGCAGACCCTGAGGAGGGGGCGGGCAGGGCGCCCGTCAGCACCTCCTATGCCTGTGTGATTATTCACACCCCCACCCAGGGGCATCGCGCGCAGGCACCGTCTGTCGTGAGCGGCACACGTGGACCCAACTGTCCAAGAAACAGTGTCTAGGGCTTCCCTGGCGGCCCAGGGCTTAGGGCAACGCTTGCACTGCAGGGGCCCGGGTTCCATCCCCACTCGGGGAACTAAGATCCCGCGTGCCACGTGGTACGGCCAATACGTAACTTATATCTTCTTAAACAAAAAAAGAAAGAAATAGTGTCTGACGCACGGTGTGAAGGACACCAAGATGATGGACATCTGGTTATGGAAAATGGGCTCCTTTGGTTTCAGTCGGAGGATTAAGCCGCTAACAACATACAAATCACTATTTTCACTTAAAGCATTTCCTGAGCATGAAGTGTCCTTGATTCCCCTGCTTGCCGTGTAGGCTGGTTTGCAGGTGCGTCAGCCCTGCGTGGTGGGCGAGCCTTGGCTGAACCTCGGCTCCTGCACAGCTGTGCCGGGTCCCGGGAAGGCGCCCTGAGTGGCTTTGCTGCCCTTTCCTTCCACCCTCTTCATTTTTCCACGAGAGCATGGCTCTCATCTGGGTGCTCAGTCACTTCTCTCTAAGAAAATCTCCAAGCTCTGGTCCGACAAGATGAAAACGATGAACCGTCCCCTCCTGAAAACCGGGGGAGCTTATTTCCACCCAAACACGCCAGCACCGGGCACCCTCAGGGTTTACTGTGATGGCTTTGTTCTCATGTCTGGGGTGAGACTCCGTCTCTAACCGCAGCTGCAGTTTTCCTGAAACTCCTGACCTTGGTCCCAGCTAACAGTTCCGGAGATGAGGCCTGCTCCCAGATGCTCGGAGGGACCCATGTCATCCTGTGACGACTGACAAGAAGTCGCCGCGTCACCCCGGCTCAGACCGGAGGGGCAGGGCCGTCTGCAGGGTCCTGCTGGCAGAGCCCCCCGCAGGTGCCCCCCCCCCACGCTGACCCCCGCCCCCGGGGGTCCTGCCAGCCTGGGGAGCAGAGCAGGACCGCCTCGAGGCCAGGAGGCAATGAGCTTGCTCCTGTCTGACCCACCCACCCACAAGGGGCATGCTGCCTGTCCTTCCCCCTGGGACTCCTGCCTGCGACCTCGCCTCTCGCCACCTCCGATGCTCACCTGTGCCCCCTCTCCAGGGCCGGGGTGAGGCCCCACGGCCTGGCCGGGCACAGGGTGGACTGGCTATGCCAGGCTCAGCACGGCAATAGGCGCTGGACCACAGGGCCAGCTAGGCAGCTCCTTTAGTCCACGCAGAGATTCTGCCCTGAGGGCGTGTTCCTCTGAAGCTCAGCTAAGTTCCCTGCTCAGCTGAGGTCAAAGCCTGCAGGCCACGCCTCTCTGCCGTCCATATGGCCCACGGCGCCGGATGCCTCGTCCATCAGCCCCGCTCTGCCCTCACCTCCCGGTCACCTCTCCCACACCATCAGGCCCGCAATGGATGGGATGCCAAGAGCTGCCTGTCTCGGCCACGTCGGGCGGGGACCGCTCACGGGGCCGGCTGTTTGGGGCCATTAATCAGCCCTCTAATGAGGGCAGCCGGCTTCTCCTCTGCTGCTTCTCAAGGGCACAGATGCGCAGCGGGCTTGGCGGCTCCGAGGCTGTATCCCGAGAAGGGGAAGGACGGAGCGGGGACGCGGTGACGGCATAGAGCAGCACGGCCCCCGGGCCGGCAGGGCCATTTCTCACCAGGCTCCCCGATAGCACAGACAGGGGGACACGGGGGTGGACCCAGCACCAGGCCAGCTAAGTCCTGGGGACACAGGGATCCCCTGGGAGGGGAGGCCGCCTCCTTCCTAGTCCAGGAGGGGTCCTGGCCCATCCCTGTGGGTGTGGACAGAGGGGGCCGCCTCCTGGGGATGGGCTCCGACCCCCACCCTGGGGATTGGCAGGGACCACCCTCCAGGGCTGTCCAGTGGTCTGCCCAAGGACACGCCCTCCTCACCCACCAGTGCCAGTGTCCCAGGTGGCCGGAGCAGGGCCCTGCGGGCGGGACCGCACAGGAACCCTCTCACAGCTCGGGAGCCCAGAGACCCGCCCTCGCTTCCCCAAGCCAGCCCCAGAGGCTCAGGCGGGGAAGCTGTTCTGACGTCCTCTGCTGGCTGGTCCTCTCTGCCCGCTCTGCCCTGTGCCCAAGTGCCACCTCCCTGTGCCCCACCCGGCGGTTTGCTGAGCCCACACCCTGGGCCGGCAGAATGCAAACAGGAGCAGAGCCTGGCAGGAGCTGGGAGGTTGGGGACAAGCCCCCGTGTGTGAGGTGCCAGGGGTCCATGGGGGCGGGCGGAGAGCATCCAGAACCTCAGAGGGGCTTCAGTCTGAGGGACGGCAGGACACGGGGCAGCAAGCTGTCCTGGGCGACGTGGTCAAGGCAGAAGGAAGACGGGGCGCAGGCTGGTGAGCTCCGGGTGCCGTGTGGAGGGGCCGGGGCACCCTTGGGGACTGAGGCCAGGCGGGGGCAGGTTGCCCACACTGCACACTCCCCGAGGAAGGGTCCTCGCTGCGCTCAGAGGCGTCCCCACTGCTGGGCAGCCGGCTCACCGCCCCAGGGGCTGGCACGGCTCCCGGTGGGACCCAGGGGCCCCGGGCCGAGCCACTGGCCTGTAGCTCTTATTTAGTTGTTTCTGCAAGCTGAGGGTGAGAGGAGGCAGATGAAATTAAGATACAAACATAATCACATAAGATACAAACATAATCACGCCGGCACCCCCGCCCGGCCCCGCCGGCCCCCACCCCCTCGCCCTCCCCGCTGGCCCCAAGCGCAGACAACAGAACTGAATTAATTCCAGCTGGTGCACCCGGTTTCCTGGCTCTGCCTGGCGAGGCTCTTTGGTTTGATGTTAATCACCTGCTTTTCTGTGCAATTTTGCGTCCAGCTGAGAGACCACCGCAGACACCACGTTTGTCCCTTAGGATCCCAGACCGAGGACCGTCTCTCTGACAAGCACTGGGCCCATCCCCACTCAGAATTTCCGGGAGAAACCCCACTCCTCTGCCTGGGACGCTTGCCCCCTCCAGGCCCGACCCGGCCATGTCCCCGCAGCTCGCAGCTCGTGCTCTGAGCCTGACGTGCAAGGGGGCGGAGGGAGCCCGGGAGGTGAGTGGCAGCGACCTGATGGCTCCTGCTGATCCCCCCTGCCCCCCGGGGGAGACTTGCCCAGAAGCCTCAGGAGAATCTTGGCAAAGAGAGCCCGTGGCCTTGGCGTCTCGACTCAGCTATTGGAGGCAGAGCTGCCTCAGTCAGCGATGCCGGGTGGGGCTGAGATCCCACCCCTCCCTGTGAATCTCAGGCGAGCCCTCAACTCCCGAAGACGGAGCAGATGGGCATCTGCATCCTCACCTGAGGAAATGGTGCCTGGCACGCACCTGCTGCTCCCCACCCACCGCCATCATCATCCCCATCATCCTCAGCTGAGCCACGGCAGGTCTCACTCCCAAGTACAGGAAGCTGAGCAGGTGGGGAGACGTCCATCAAATGGGCTTCAGGAGTCTTCCCCATTTGTGGTCTGCAGCCACCTTGGCTCAGGAAAACCGATTCTGGGGGTGGGTACCTGGGGTCCCCCCGGGCCAGTGTCCTGGGGTCTCTGGGGGGGTCCCAGCTGATTCCCTGTGGGGGGAGGTGTGGGGGCAGCAGGCCCTCGGGGTGGGGTGGAGGGTTGGATGTACCCAGGAAGCTGCAGGACCCCTGGTACTTGAGGCTTCAACACGGGGCTGCTTCTGTCTCAGCACCCCCACCCCAGGTGACGCCCGCAGGACACACGGACCACAGAGAAAAGAGAACCCGGGCGGGAGGGGGTCAGGGGAAGCGAGACGCAGGCTCACCACGCAGGCCTACGGGGACCCAAGGAAATATCTGCAGGTGGAGGTGCCTCGCAGAACGGAGGCTCCGGGAGTCACAGGACGCTAGCGAGGCCCCCCTGTGTGCTCACAGCACGGGGTGCGGGACCGTGGAGAATCCCCGTGAGGACACTTAGACCCCGTCCCCTCCCTGCAGAGCAGCCAGTGGCAGGGCGATCCTCTGAAAAGGACAGTGCGGGTTCCCTGAGAATAGCTGAGGTGGGGGCCGTGGGGGTGGGCAGAGGGGAGTAGAGGGAGACGGGTACCAGCCCCTGTTCTGACCTGGGCCCCTAAGCAGAAGGAGCTGGACGAGACAGAAACACGTCCAGTCTCCAGAGAGTCGACAGCCTCACCCTGAGGTCAGGACAGGCAGAAATAAAGGCTCGCAGAGAACAAGGAGGAAACTGAAAATGCGGGAGCAGACACGGACACGACTTAAAACGAAGGAGTTGACCCTGAGGATACGCCCCATTCAGAGCAGCAAACCAAGATGCCACGAAGGGGCCTGGGCGGGAAGCTTGTGAGGAGACCAGCCCCAGGTTCAGAGTCAGGAAGGCAGAAGTTCGAGGAGCAGGAGCAGGGATGCCGGAAGGAAGACGTTGCCAGACAAATGAAAGGACTTCTCCGGGTTTGAAGAACTTTCATTTTAAGTCTGAAAGTCCAGAGACAGCTCTCAGATGCCTGAAAAAAGACCAGCTCCAAGAGTGCAATGCTGTGAAATTTCAGAACATCAGTGATGGAAAGAAATAGCTATTTTTTTTAAGTTCAGAAAGACAGGAAGGCAAGTCATGTGACATTAACAAGACCCGAATCAGGGTAACATCGCCATTCTCAGCAGCAACCCTGGGCTCAGGGAGAAGCGGTGCCTCCAGCCTCCGAGGGGCAGCAGTTTCCAGCCTGGAATTCTGCCACTGGTCAAACTACCCCTTACACGTGAGGGCAGACATGCCAGCTATAATGAGCTTCCCTGGTGGCTCAGCGGTAGACACTGTGCCTGCAATGCAGGAGTCACAGGAGACACAGATTCGATCCCTGGGTGGGGAAGATACCCTGGAGAAGGGCGTGGCAACCCACTCCAGTATCCTCACCTGGAGAATGCCATGGACAGAGGAGCCTGTCGGGCTACAGTCCATGGGGTTGCAAAGAGACACGACTGAAGCGACTTAGCACGCATGTGAGCTGTAATCATTTTCAAGTCCCAGGAAACAACCAGAGGTGCGGCACTGACCTCAGCTTGTGTCTGGGAGGGCGGCGGTCCCCCAGGCGAGGAGCCTCGGTGGCCAACTGAGCAGTTAGAAAGCTCTGGAAAGTGTCCAGGAGGGCAGAGGAGGTCCCAGGATTCCTGGCACGTTGACTCCTCAGAAAAGAGGTTTCATGCCAACGCCCTGATAAACGGTGATAGACACAGAAAGGAAATATTAACACGAGGGCAACAAAACGTTTCACGGGAAATAAAGCTGACGCGACAGCCGCGAGCGCTGTTTGCATATCGACAGGGCTGCGAGGCTGAGCCCTGGTCTCGCTGGGGGCGGGGGGGGGCGGGGGGTGAGGCGGTTGAAACCCCTTTATGAGAAGGTTGTCAGATTTGGAGGGGAAGTGGCGGAGAATGAAACCATCAGTCTCCGTAATAGGAAATCGATACGTATATAATCTAAGAAGGAAAGAAAACCAAGGAAAAGCAGCGTAAGCGTGTTTTGTGGAAGAGACCGAGGTAAACACAAGAGATGCAATGACTTGATTGAGATTATCTGCTTCGGAAGGGCAGGCAGGGGCGGGAAGGGCAGGAGTTGTGGGGGGACGCGGCTGCTGCTTTTCAGGAAAAGCCCAGAAACACTGTTTGCCCCATGCAGGGTCAGAGCCGGCAGGTGGCAGACAGCCTGCCTCCAGGGCATGCGTCCCCGGGCATGGACTGCACATCGCCCATGAGTAGCCGCCTGGGCCACTGGCCAGGCCCCCTGATGTCCTTTCCGAGGACAAGACCATCCCAGGCTGAGTGAGGACAAGTGCTCTGACAGATGAGGCTCCTGCCTGCCTCGTTCTCAACAGGGTGGCTTGGGGTGTCCACTCACCACCCAGGGAGCTGGCTTCTGGGAGCCCCAGGGTGAGGGTGCACCTGGCCCCTGACCAACCTGCCCATCGCAGAGGCAGGGGGCCCAGCCGGGCTTGCTGGCTCAGGTAGCTGACCAGTCCAGTTTCCAGGACCTCCCCTGCATCCTGGGGACCCTTCAGGGCCCAGAGGGCCCAGAGGGCTTCTCCCTCCCTGGTGGAGACCTGTCCTCTCGTGCAGAGCATGAGTCCATTCTAACCCAGCTGAGGAGAACGCGGGTGGGCGTGTCCGTCTCTGCCATCGGAGTGATGCCATCCCAGACACTGCCAGGAGCTCAGGGCATGACGTGCCCGCAGCTCCAGCCCAGTCCTGGGTGGCCCTGTGGGCGCCTCTACTGATCTCGGTCGGCTCCTTCACACACCTGGGGTCACTGATCCAAGAGACCAGAGGCCCCAGATGGAGCCGGAGGGAAGCCCCTGGGTGGACGCAGAGCCCCAGGAAGCCACAGAAGGGAAAGGGGTGCACCCAGCAGAGTTTGGCATCGTATAGAATGGGGCAATGGCACCCCACTCCAGTGTTCTTGCCTGGAGAATCCCAGGGATGGCGGAGCCTGGTGGGCTGCCGTCTATGGGGTCGCACAGAGTCGGACACAACTGAAGCAACTTAGCAGCAGCAGCAGGATGGGGCACCTATACGATGGGAGTGAGGACTCGGGGCTCCCACAGAAGGGAAAGGGCGAGCCGGACTCGATTGCCTGGCAAAGAGTGAAACAGCCACAAGTTTCACAGTAAACAAACTGCCTGTTTGGCCGGGTCCCGTCTGCAGGGGCAGATGGACGCTGAGTGGGGACATAGCCTAGGGCCAGGGCCAGACGCTGCCCTGCTCTCTGGCTGTGGAGTCTAGGGGACCTGCTCTTGCTGCCAGAGGCCAGGAGATCCCGCTGGGCAGGCCCCCGGGAGGAGAGAGCTGCCCGTCGCCACCCATCACGCCGGCCTTTGAATGGGCAGGCCCCGGGAGGAGAGAGCTGCCCGTCGCCACCCATCACGCCGGCCTTTGAACCAGCAGCCAGCCTCTTCCTCTTGGTGTTTTAATGAGCTCCTGATTATTGATTCCATTGCTATTTACATATTTTGTGAAGGATGGAGACTTGCTCTGTGTTGCTAAGTAAGAGCAGTATTACTCTCTCACAGAAGGAAGTCTTAAATAAAAATATTACCATAAAGAAAATGTAAGTTATTCCTCTAATGTATTCAGACGGTCCTCGCCCGGCGTGCAAATCCATGTAGCTCTTAATCATTTCCTTGCCTGGCTGGCACCCGTACACATGTGCTATTGATTTTTTTTTCCTCAGCCAGTGTAAGAAATATACATTTTATTTAGTCTTTAAGAAATCCACACACCCACGGCTGCTGCTTTACAGCAGGCACAGTCTGCAGCCGTCAGAAAGCTCAACAGAGTCCGGGGGAAACAAATCCCCATCATTCTGTTAATGGAACTTCTCGGCTGTCCCAGCTGGAGGGGTGAGCTGGAGGGCGTCCAGGCGGCCGGTCCCGTCTCCATGGACGGAATCAGCCTTAGTATGAGGCCCAGAAGGGTGGGAGGACATCAAGGAATGACGGGGCTGGTCTCTCAAAGATAGATGACCGCTGGGGGTTTGGGGAGCACTCAGGACGCCCTGTCTTCATGGCTGAGAACACTCTCACACTGTTCCTGGCATCACAAGCGCCTCTTCCCGGAGCCCATCGGCTTGCCTGACCCACGGAGGCCCAAACAGCATCTCCAGGGCTCACCTGGGCCCCAGAAGGCAGGAACCACGGGAGATGCTGAGCTTCTCCCCCTAGAGGTCGACGTGCTTTTGCGGGCTCCAGGACGAACTGAATTGATGCTTTTGAACTGTGGTGTTGGAGAAGACTCTTGAGAGTCCCTTGGACTGCAAGGAGATCCAACCAGTCCATCCTAAAGGAGATCAGTCCTGCACACTCATTGGAAGGACTGATGCTGAAGCTGAAACTCCAATACTTTGGCCACCAGAAGCGAAGAACTGACTCGCTGGAAAAGACCCTGATGCTGGGAAAGATTGAAGGCGGGAGAAGGGGACGACAGAGGATGAGATGGTTGGATGGCATCGCCGACTCAATGGACATGAGTTTGAGCAAGCTCTGGGAGTTGGTGATGGACAGGAAGGCCTGGTGTGCTGAGGTTCATGGGGTTGCAAAGAGTCGGACACGACTAAGCTACTGAACCGAACTGAACTGAAGGTATCAGGATTAGTCAGAAGGTTTTTCAGGAAGCAGAAACTGTCCCCAGGCAGGATACATTGTTGTTATATAATCCTTAGTACAGAGTTTAAACTAAGTTTGTTGTGTAATCATCACTTCTGGGCTTATGTGACTAAGACTAAGGAATGCAGAGAAAAAAGACGTCTGTCCTTTCCTCCTCCTCGAGAGCCCCAGAGCCCTCTCTCCTCCTCGGGGAGCCCAGACTTCTTGTCAGCCTGCCTGGGAGCTGACTCTCATGCCCATCCCCCTCCCTCCCCAGCTCCTGGAAGCCAGCCCCCCGTCTCATCTCCCCTGGACCCCAGGCCCCCCACCATCTGGCTGCTGTCCCCAACATCCAGGAAAACCCTTCCGCCCTGTGACAGACACATGAGAGGCTGACCAGGAGCAGAGCCAGGGGGTTGTCCCTGTCCCTGACTCCTTTGTCCACTGCTGGGCACGTCAGCCCCCCACGGGCCCCGCTCTCCATTGCTGCCTCACTCCTTACACTGGTCCCCCAGACTGCCCCCTGAGCTTCCCAGTCCTCGCATGTCTCCTCTGCTGCCTTCACGCACTCAATCTCTGAGGCTGTTCCAAAAGCCTGGCTGCAGGCTGCACCCCCTCCCCTTCTGGCGGAGCCACCCCACTGGAAGATGACAGCTGGGACCTCGGGGCTCACGTGATGGAGTTTGACTGGCATGTCTTCTTTTAGGTTAACAGGCTGCAGATTACTTCCAAAGAAGGTTGCTGCAGTTCTAATTTTCACCATCAACATTAGGAGCACCTGACACCCTACAATTTCACTGACAATTATTTTAAGTGTTGCTATTCAGTAGGTGCCCTCAGTAATATAATTTTGAATAAAGTAGAGTCTGAGCAGCTAACTTTTCCTCTTCTTTAAGTTGCCTATTTATTTATTTACACCCTTTATTACGCAATGGCACCCCACTCCGGTACTCTTGCTTGGAGAATCCCAGGGACGGAGGAGCCTGGTTGGCTGCAGTCCATGGGGTTGCTGGGGGTCAGACACGACTGAGCAACTTCACTTTCACTTTTCACTTTCATGCATTGGAGAAGGAAATGGCAACCCACTCCAGTGTTCTTGCCTGGAGAATCCCAGGGACGGGGGAGCCTTGTGGGCTGCCGTCTATGGGGTCGCACAGAGTCGGACACGACTGAAGCGACTTAGCAGCAGCAGCAGTTGTCTATTACATGTCCAGTTCCTGTGCACGACTGCCTTGTCCAGTATGGATATTAACTCTTTATGGTCAGTGAAAGAAAGTGAAAGTGAAAGTTGCTCAGTCATGTCCAACTCTTTGCAACCCTGTGGACTATACAGTCCATGGAATTCTCCAGGCCAGAATACTGGAATGGGTAGCCTTTCCCTTCTCCAAGGGATCATCCCAACCCAGGGACTGAACCCAAGTCTCCCACATTGCAGGCAGATTCTTCACCAGCTGAGCCACCAGGGAAGCCCCTTTATGGTCAAGTATGTTACAAACTGACTTCCTGTCCCTTGAAGTTGTCCATAGAGTTGTTTGACACCCAGCCTTTTTAAGTCTTTGTGTAGTCAGATGTATCTATATTCTAAAATGTGGCTCTCTGATTTTCCAATATAAGAAAATTGTTTTGTCCAAGGCTGTATATTGTCACCCTGCTTATTTAACTTATATGCAGAATACATCGTGAGAAATGCTGGGCTGGAATAAGCACAAGCTGGAATCAAGATTGCCGGGAGAAATATCAATAACCTCAGACATGCAGATGACACCACCCTTATAGCAGAAAGTGAAGAGGAACAAAAAAGGCTCTTGATGAAAGTGAAAGTGGAGAGTAAAAAAGTTGGCTTAAAGCTCAACATTCAGAAAAGGAAGATCATGACATCCGGTCCCACCGCTTCATGGGAAATAGATGGGGAAACAGTGGAAACAGTGTCAGGCTTTATTTTTCTGGGCTCCAAAATCACTGCAGATGGTGACTGCAGCCATGAAATTAAAGGACGCTTACTCCTTGGAAGAAAAGTTATGACCAACCTAGATAGCATATTGAAAAGCAGAGACATTACTTTGCTAACAAAGGTCCGTCTAGTCAAGGCTATGGTTTTCCCTGTGGTCATGTATGGATGTGAGAGTTGGACTGTGAAGAAGGCTGAGCATCGAAGAATTGATGCTTTTGAACTGTGGTGTTGGAGAAGACTCTTGAGAGTCCCTTGGACTGCAAGGAGATCCAAACATTCCATTCTAAAGGAGATCAGCCCTGGGTGTTCTTTGGAAGGAATGATGCTAAAGCTGAAACTCCAGTACTTTGGCCACCTGAGGCGAAGAGCTGACTCATTTGAAAAGACTCTGATGCTGGGAAAGATTGAGGGCAGGAGGAGAAGGGGACGACAGAGGATGAGATGGTTGGATGGCATCACTGACTCGATGGATGTGAGTCTGAGTGAACTCCGGGATTTGGTGATGGACAGGGAGGCCTGGTGTGCTGCGATTCATGGGGTCGCAAAGAGTCGGACACGACTGAGCGACTGAGCTGAACTGAACTGAACTAAAGGCTAAAAATGTTAGTCTAAATCTTGCTCTAAATTTTTTCTGTATTTTCCTTTTAGAGAACTGGTCTATCTTGAGTTTATCATAATTAGATGCAAGGTAGGAATGTCTCTTACTGACAATGGACCGCCTTGTGTGTTAGTGCCAGTAAAATACACTATCCCTTCTGCACAAAATTGAGAGCCCACGATTGGCCGGGTTCCCATGACAGGATGGGCTGCGTCCGGACACTCTTCGTTCCGTCTTCTGTTTTCTGAGCTGGCCTAGAGCCACGGAGGTGTGACTGCAGCTGAGCCGTGCTGAGCCGTGATGTCGGGCGAGGTGCGTGTGAGCTCACTGCTCGTCTTTCTCAGAATATCCTCAGATACAGAGAGTTCTCCTGTGTGAATTTCACACTATTTGTGCAGTGTCAAAGATAGTTCCAGGTTGACTCTGTTGGGGCTGGCTTCCTTTTCGTGTTCTAAATGAATGATAAAATACCAAGAAATCCCATTTTATTTCTTCAGTTTTCCTAGATGAGGAAAAGCGCCTTTTTCTTGGCCCGTGTCTGTCTCTTGGTCTCTTCAGGGCAGGTGTAAGTCTCTCTTCACGTCAGTCTGAGCTCTTGTCCGGCTGTGGTGAGCCCCGTGGGGTTGACGTGAGCACTCTGAAGCTCGTTGTTTTCCATTTCCGTCTCTAAGGGCTTGATGCTGGGGTAGAAAAGGGCTATTCACTTTTGTTTATTTATTTCATATCCAGCCAGGCGGAAACATCACATTTTCTTACAATAATATGTTTATTCTGCACAATTACAAGTGGGATAAGGAGGAAACAAAATTCAGAATCTCCTGAGTTGATGAGGGCCATCATCTTTGAATTCTGGCTAAGATGGTTTGGTGTGGGGTGGTATATTTTTGAAAACTAGAGTTTTAAAAAATAGTAAGTGGCTCAGACGGTAAAGAACCTGCCTGCCGTTGTGGGAAACCTGGGTTTGATCCCTGGGTCAGGAAGAGCCTCTGGAGAAGGGCATGGCTACCCAGCTACCCACTGCAGTACTCTTGCCTGAAGAGCTCCGCGGACAGAGGAGCCTGGCGGTCCACAGTCCATGGGGTCTCAAAGAGTCGGACATGAATGAGCCACTAACACTTTCTTTTCTTTCTGCCAAAACAAGCCAATTGAAACAGACTTTCGTGATGTGTCTGTGTCTCTGATTCTACATGTGGTTTTCAACGATGTCAATTTTTTCCAGAGCCTCTGGTCTGGAATGTGTGTGTGTGAGGAATGTGTGTGTGTGAGGAATGTGTGTGTGCCTGTGTGTGTCTGTGTGTGTGTGTGCGCGTGCACAAAACCAGCCCTCAGATACCCCTGGGGTAAACAGATTATCCAGTTCCAGATACCCCGTATATTCAGAAGCTGTTTGCAGTGATGGGTCCATCTGAGTTCAGCTGCAGAAAGCGCCTGGGATCAGCAACCCCAGAGTCAAATATCCGCAGCGTAACACGTGAGTAGGGCACATAATAACCGCAAAGCGTGACATCAATGCAGGGTGTAAATAAATAGGAAATTAAGGGAGAAGAAACGCTAAGACACGCTCAAATTCACGTTATTTTACTCATAATTATATCAGTGATTGTTTTATTCTTTTGCAGCTATTTGACAGCAACACTTAAAATAATTGTCAGTGGGGATGCAAGGTGCCAGACGCTCCTAACGTTGATGGTGAAAATGAGAATCACAGTGACATTTTGGGGAGCAATCAGTTTGTTAGGATCAAGAAGACACATTTCCCTTGAGCGGGAAACCCCGAGGCTGCCACCCTGGGCCCAGCGCAGGGCCCCCACCCTGTGTCCATCCGTCAACCATCCTGGGTCTCGGGTCTCGTGCTGACTCCTGGGCGGAGCGGGCGCGGGCAAGGACCTGGAGGGGAGGGGAGGAGACGCACACAGCCCGGGCGGGCAGAGCGGCTCTGCAGAGACAGAGGAGCGGGCAGCAGCGTCAGGAGGACTCACCCGGGACTCCACCCCGGGCCGAGCCATGAGGGTGCGGGGCTGCACGCAGAGGGCAGGGCAGAGGCTGGGGTTCCAAGCAATGGGCCTCTCCGGGCAGGGGCCTGAGAGGCTGCAGCAGGAGCTTGAGCGCTTGCAGGGCTGGGCTGGGCTGAGCCTGGAGGAGGCTGGACGGAAGGCTCGGGGGCCGCCCCTGCACGACCCCCCTGGTGCCCTGCCCTGCGCCCAGCAGTCCAGCATCACAGGAGACGGCGCCTCAACCCACTGCCCGTCCTGGTCAGTGTTTTTCAAGCCGGGCTGCTGGGGAGGGCCTCAGTGGAAGCCCTGAGAGGGTCCTCAGGAGTGACTGTCAGAAGCAGTCTGGAGCTGCGGGTCTGCACTTCCGAGGCTCCGTGCCAGCTGCTGGCCGGAGAGACGGGAGGCTGTAGACAGGGCTTGGGGCACAGACCGTGTCTTCTCCGCGCTGTGAAGGTCAGCGGCCTCGTGACCTTTCGCGAACAAAGGCCTCTCCTCCCAAATCCTCTTCCAAGGACCTGGCAGTGCAGTGCCGACCAGCCGGGCCGCCTGGGACACTGGTGCGTCCGCCGACCAGCCGGGCGGGCCTGGGACACTGGTGCGTCCGCCGACCAGCCGGGCGGCCTGGGACACTGGTGCGTCCGCCGACCAGCCGGGCGGGCCTGGACACTGGTGCCTCTGCCGACCAGCCGGGCGGGCCTGGACACTGGTGTGTCCGAGAGGCCGTCCCGGGGCTCCAGAAACAGGGGCTGAAGGCCAGTCTGACCTGCGGAGGCGGAAGAAAGGCCTTTGTGAAGAGGGCCGAGCCAGCCCCGGGGGCGGCGGTGGGCGGCCCTGGGAAGGGACCACCGGAGAGGGTCAGCCTGGGGGTGGGAGGAGGAGAACTTCCAGCAGAAGAGACGCCCCGGGGCAGGAGGAAGGAGGTGGGGGCTGGAGGGTCAGGGCGGGGACACCCCTGAGGAGCCATCAGTCAGTCCTGCCTTGGCAGCCTCGGGCTCCTGTGGGCCTCCCCGGGCCTCTGCTTTGTCTTTTGTGACATGACACACACACACGAAGGCGCCTCAGGGTGCCGGGGGCGCCCGTGTCGATGACAGTCACCCACCTGCTCCGGCTCCCCAGGATGTCCTCTGCGCGCCCCTCCCCCACATCCAGGTGGTGACAGGCAGGTGCTGCTTCCCAACTCAGCTCCTGGGTGCCCCCGGCCCGACCACCCCGTCCCTGGGGCCCAAGGCTGGGGGCCAGCCCAGGACTGCATGGACGCGCTCCACACAGAGTGGGGCACGGCGGGGCCGCCTCACCCGGCCCCTGGGGCCCACCTGATTCCTGCTCCTGGCCCCGAGGCTTCCTCCCTCTGGCTGAGCTGCGGGCTCAGAGCTGGGGAGGTGAGCCACTGAGGGGCCTCGGGAGGCTCTGGAGGGGCCACCGGGGGCCGTCTGCCTGGAGCCCACCCCCCGGGAGTCCGCGGCCCTGGTCTCCAGCGCCTCTATGTCGTGGGAAGGTGCTGGGTGGGTGAGCCCTGGCCGGCGTCCATATGTCCTGCCCACCACTGGAGCTTTGTCCGTCTCTGGCGGGTGAGCCCGCGCCATCCTCAGGGCGGAGTCCAGGCCCAGCAAGGCCCCGTCAGTGGCCTCCTGATGGGAGCTCAGGCCTGTGTTGTCATTCGGCTCAATTTGACTCAAAAGTTAATGAAACATTAAAGCGGAAGGTTCCGGGTGGCTCCTCTGCCATGGCCTGTTTCCAGCATCTGCGCCTGCCCCCCTGAGCAGCCGCCCGTGAGCCGGGCTGGGGCCCTGCGGTTTGCAGGCAGGGCTCTGCAGTTTGCGGGCAGCGAGGGGCAGGGCCCTGCGGTTTGCGGGCAGAGTGGGGCAGGGCTACGGCTGGGGAACCACCGTGACTCAAGCCTGGGATTAAGAGCTCGAAGTGTAATTTAAACCAGAAGGG
Source organism: Bos indicus x Bos taurus (assembly GCF_003369695.1). Taxonomy (NCBI): domain Eukaryota; kingdom Metazoa; phylum Chordata; class Mammalia; order Artiodactyla; family Bovidae; genus Bos; species Bos indicus x Bos taurus. The sequence continues at coordinate 1,377,807 of NC_040080.1, read as the reverse complement.
AGACAAGTCAGGGGTCCCGGCTCCCCCTGCTCCCCTTACAACCAACCCGTTTTCCACGGAGGTGGGGGCGAGGCAGAGCCAGAGCCGGGCACACACCGTCCTGGGGGCCTGGTGCTGGGGGGGCGGGGCCCGCAGCCCCCTCCCTCAGCCTGTGGGCAACAACAGCACCCCTGACCATAGGCGGACGGCAGCCCAGCTCCAGATGCTGAGGAGGCCAGAATGGTGATTACACAGCCAGCCCCTAGGGCCCCCCTCAGCTCCTCTGGAAACTTAATTTCTTGGCCACGAGGATGACTGCTCAAGAGGGAGAATGGAGACTAGCCCGGGGCTCTGGGGCCAGGCAGGCGGGCATCGCCCCTACACGGACTCCACGGAACCCTCCCAGGATCCGGGGAGATCTCCGGGCAGTCAGACCTCCCTGCCCACCTGGCGCCCCGAGCAGGACACTCAAGGGCAGCCCTGTTCCCAGATTTAAGTGCACCTGTGTCTGATGCCTGAGGCCACGCTCCCCTGCTCCCCGGACACGGATCTGCCCTCCGTGTTCCCCTAAATGAGAGCCTCCTTTGCACCAACCCCACTGGCCAATCACCAAGCAGCTGGGATGGGGCAGACAGGCTTTCCGGCATTCTCCACCCCAGCCTCCTGGAATCCCATGTGGGTGTCCTGTTCGGACACCTCCTCCTGTGAGCCTTCCCGGATGCAGAAGCCAGGTGCCAAGCCGCCCGCCTTGGATACGTGAGAGGTTTTGGAGGGTCGGCGCTTCTTAAGCCCACGCTGTGCAACGCATCCGTTGCTGTCGTTATTACTATAATTCCTACATCTCTAATGAGGCAGCCGATGCCGGGGAGTCACGCGCTTGTCTGAACCTGTTGGGGTGGAGGCAGGGGGCCCCACACCGGGTTGGTCCAGCTAGCAGGCCTGCTCAGTACCCAGCTCTGACGGGTTGGCCGCGTGGGGATGCTGCAGGGGGAGAGACGGGGTGCCGTGTGCAGCTGGCCCTGCAGGCTGGCCCGGGGTCCCGGCTCCAGGACAGGGAGGGAAAGCCTGGCTGGACGGCCGCCCTTTGCTTCCTCCAGAAGTCTGGGTGTGTGTCCCACTGGCCTCGCTGACGGGAGGCAGAGCGCACTTGTTTCTCTGGCTCCCTGACAGGCAGAGAATTGTTTGGATTATGAATATCAGCTCGGGGGTGACAGGTGACAGGCGTCTCGGTATTGACCTTGCTCGGAAAGGTACCAAAATAGAAAGTTCAATACTCTCTATTTTAACTGACAGTTAAAAATTCAATAAATCTTCCTTTTGCCAGACACCTGTATGTAATCACGCTAAACAAATGCCCTCGGATTTCTTGCAGACAAGGCTGGGCTGTTTGTGTGTAAAGCCATCAGCCCAGCTGGAAGGGACTGATTTTCCAGACTCGAGAGAATGGCCCTTTTGAAAAGTAAACAATAGCTCTACAATCCCAAACGATTTTGACAGAACTGAGAAATGAAGCGGAGGAGGGAGACACAGGCTCCCACCTCTCATTTCCCCAGGACCCGAGACAGAGGCTGTGACACGCTTTCATCGACAGTGAGAACCTGGGCCTGCGAGGGCGTCTCTGCAAGTGGGAAGGCCACGGTGGTGGATCCGAGAGGATGCAGGATGGTTTGATCATCGCAGGGGCCAAAGGGAACGGGGACAGTCCAGAAGAAGACAAGAGAAAACAGGAAAACGGGAAGCAACACTCAAGTGAAGAAATAAAACGTCCGCAACAAGGCAAATAGCTGAGCTGTCAGAACGGCAGGGAATGGTTATTTTTTCTCTGACGAGAGATTCAGGCAGTAAGAGTGTGATGACGCAGTGCATGACCAAGGACAGGGACAAGGCTCAGAGACGTGAACGAACACAGAGGAAAAATGGAACGTGTGAGAATTCCCGCAGAGAAACATGAAGTCAACAAGGCCACACACATCTGCTCAGAGAAGCAAAGGGGAGACGGAGAGACACAGGAGAAGAGAGCAGCCGTGCCCCGCTCCAACAGTTGCCATAGGAACTCAGGAGGGGAAGATGAGGTGTCACAGGGCCAAGGGCTCCCACCCCGCAGCCCCAGGTCCACCTGCAAGGTGAGAACTGCCCCCCGGCTGGGGCCCAGACCCCCCACTGTGCAGCATATACGTGTCTTGCCCCGCAGCCCATTAGCACGCAGAGTAACTCTGTCAGTTAAAAAGAATGAACTCGAGCTGCATGCACCAATTCCAATGAATCTCAGACCACACGCAGAGAAAAGTCCAGAGGAAAAGAGCTTGTTGCAAAGTCACACTCGCTGCACCGTGAACGTGAAATTCTAACACGGTCCAGTGAGCACCGTGGACAGAAGCGCCTGTTCATGGGGAAATGTCAGATGCTCAGGGCACACACACGCTCAGGATGCCCACTGCCGGAGTCGGAGAGGGTCAGTGATGCAGGCCTGGGCCCGTCGCTGCAGCCGGAGCCTCTCAGCAGCGCAGGAAGACCATTAGCAGAAGACCCAGCTCGCTGCCTCCAGGGAAGAGAAAGCAAAAGGCAGATTTGTTTGTTTGTTTATTGATGTGCTGGTCCTGGCTTCGGTTCTCAGATTCTTTTAAGAAACCACATTTGTCCTCTGCTTGGATTTTAAGCAACCTGAGTTTGATTGTAATATTTGTTGTTTATTGGTTATTAACTCATCTGTCCACTCAACAAGGACCCTGGCTAGGTGCTGGCCGCGGTCGGAGGTCAGGTCATGGGAGCCCCGGCAGGGGCTGAATGATGGGCTGCGGGCAGATGAACTGAGACGCTGGCACCCCCAGTGCCTCTGGGGACCCCTGCCACCTTCCTTGGGCTGGGGACACTGAGAATCGGGAACTGGGGTTCTACTAAGTCTGAGAGGCTGTCAGGGGACCTGCAAACCCAGAAGGGCCAGGAGCGAGGGACAGGCCTGGCCAGCGGGCCTTCCCAGATGCCTCTTTCTGCAGCCTCTGCCCCTGACCTCCCCCCCAAGAGCGTCACAGTCCATGGTGGAGCCAGGTGCCCTGTGTGACCAGACCTGCGCTATTTGAGTCGACACGTCCCCACAGACAAACCCGTCATTTCACGTTCGTTAGCCTGCTGCCCGGCGCCTGATTTATTTTAGCATTTATGGTAATGGTCTCTGAAATTTTTTTAAGATAAAGGGGACAGAGGGTACACGGCAGCAAAATGCAGTTGACAGTAAGTGCTTATTATGTAATTATGGATGCTTTAATATGCATATTTTTCTCTGTGGTTGGTAGCAACTAAATACATAATTGCTGAATATTTAAGAAGAATATTATCTACAGAGCCTTCTGTCTGCAGAAAAGCAAAAGACGTGGCAAACTCCCTTCACCGCAGAGGTGCCTGGGGGTGAGCGCTGCCTCTGAGATGGTGGGGAGGGGGCCCCGGGGACCTGGTGAGGGAGGCGAGGTCAGAGCCCAAGTCACGGAAGATGCTCCTAAAAAGCAAACACAGCTCTTGATTCTGTAGCTTGGATGCGAAAACGTAAAGAGAGTCTGGGGGATGCGGGCGTGGGACGCCCTGGCGCGAAGCCTTGGAGCAAAGGAGAGGAGGGGGATGACGGTGAGATGAGAACAGCATCTGGACTGGGCTCTGCAGATGCCCGTGTGACGACCTAGAGGATGGGGAGAGAGACCCCCAGGGAGAGAGACCCCCAGGGAAAGAGAGACCCCTGGGGGAGAGAGACCCCCAGGGAGAGACCCACAGGGAGAGAGAGACCCTCAGAGAGAGAGAGACCCCAGGGAGAGAGTGAGACTCCCAGGGACAGAGAGACCCCCAGGGAGAGAGAGACCCCCAGGGAGAGAGAGACCCCTGGGGGAGAGAGACCCCCAGGGAGAGAGAGACCCCCAGCTAGAGAGAGACCCCAGGGAGAGAGAGAGACCCCAGGGGGAGAGAGAGAGCCCAGGAGGAGAGAGACCCCCAGAGAGAGAGACCGCAGGGAGAGAGACAGACCCTCAGGGAGAGTGAGACCCCCAGGGAGAGAGAGACCCACAGGGAGAGAGAGACCCTCAGAGAGAGAGAGACCCCAGGGAGAGAGAGAGACCCCCAGAGGAGAGAGAGACCCCAGGGGAGAGAGAGACCCCCAGGGAGAGAGAGACCCACAGGGGGAGAGAGACCCCCAGCGAGAGAGAGACCCCAGGGGAAGAGAGACCCCCAGGGAGAGAGACCCCCAGGGAGAGAGAGACCCCAGGGAGAGAGAGAGACCCCCAGGGAGAGAGAGACCCCCAGCGAGAGAGAGACCCCCAGGGGGAGAGAGACCCCCAGCGAGAGAGAGAGACCCACAGGGGGAGAGAGACCCCCAGAGAGAGAGACCCCAGGGAGAGAGACCCCAGGGAGAGAGACAGACCCTCAGGTAGAGAGAGACCCCCAGGGAGAGACAGACCCTGAAGGAAAGAGAGACACCCAGGGGGAGAGAGACCCCCAGGGAGAGAGAGACCCCAGGGAGAGAGAGAGACCCCCAGGGGGAGAGAGACCCCCAGGGAGAGGGACCCCAGGAAGAGAGAGAGACCCCCAGGGGGAGAGAGACCCCCAGGGAGAGAGACCCCAGGGAGAGAGAGAGACCCTCAGAGGAGAGAGAGACCCCCAGGGAGAGAGAGACCCCCAGCGAGAGAGAGACCCACAGGGGGAGAGAGACCCCCAGAGAGAGACCCCAGGGAGAGAGACAGACCCTCAGGAAGAGAGACACCCCCAGGGAGAGAGAGACCCCCAGGGAGAGAGACCCCAGGGAGAAAGAGAGACCCCCAGAGGAGAGAGAGACCCCCAGGGAGAAAGAGACCCCCAGCAAGAGAGAGACCCCCAGGGGGAGAGACCCCAGGGGGAGAGAGACCCCCGGGGAGAGAGGGCAGGACAGAGGGTGCTGAGGGCCACAGGCACACACGCATCGAGACTTGCGGATTTCAGGAGCGAGTAGAGCAGAGCTGCAGAGGCCCTCTGTCTCCCTCTCCCTGGGGAACCAGCGGGCCCAGAGGACACCCAGGAGCCCTCAGCACAGGGCACCCTGTGTCCTCGGATGAGCAGGCGCGGCTGCTGGCGCTGAGGCGGGCGCCGGGATCCACGTGCCCGCCTGCACAGCTGGCACAGGGGCTCATCCCATCGGGGCTCCCCGAGGACCGAGCGACAGGAACACCACAGGCTGGGGGGGCCAGCGGGACCGTCACCCCATGATAGCCGAGCGGTCCCGGGCTGCCCCCTGCCTCCCCGGAGGTTCCGTCCAGATTCCAGGGCTCTGCCCAGATTTGGGGACCCTCTGCCCTCTGCATGCGCAGGGAAAGGGATCAGGGAGGCGAGGGCCGGGAAGAGCCCAGAGGCCTCCTGAGCCTCCTCCCGAGGGCCGGTCTCTGCTCTGCGGGGCCCAGGGAACCGCAGGCCATGGCCTGCCTCCTCTGCCCACCTGGGGCTTCCTGGGCTCAGGCGTCTGCTTTTTGCTCCAGTAAGGGCACCAGGGGGACACAGGAGAGCTGCCCTCGAGGCCCTTAGGGCTGGGCAGAAAGCTCAAACAGGCACTCAAGGCTAGCCCCACGGGGGGACACGTCTGTGAGGAGGGCTCGGGGACAGCCCTGTGTCAGCGCCCTGCTCCTGCCTTCAGACGCTGGGCACCGCCCAGGAGGACCCGTGCCCCGTGCCAGGAGGCCATGCTCATCTGAGCTGGGACGAATCTAAGCCTGACGTAGGACTTCTCTCGCTCAAGCTCCTCTTTCTGTTGTCTGGGTCTGCCCCGGTTGGTCATCTCCCCGGGGAACTCCCGTGAGCAACGTCGGTCGACCTGAGGGGCTCAGCTGCTTTCCATCCCCTGCTGGTCCCTGGCCCTGCACTGGATGCCCAGGGGGTGCACACTCCCCTCCCGGGCGCCCAGGACCCCCGCCACTGGGAAAGCAGAGAAGCTGCCCCGCCTGACCTCCTGGACCCTGGGGGAGGGGTGAAGGAGGGATGAACCAACTCCTCCCATCTGCAGCAGCCCCGCCAGGAAGGACAGGCCCCCTCGGTGACCCCGCCGAGTGCTGCATTCAGGGTGGGCTCCTGGGGGCGCACGTCCTTCAGAGCCTCCTCAGCACCTGCAGGGACCCCCGTCCCAGCCGTGAGCTGGACCGGTGGAGACCCGGCCACGACCCTGGGTCAGTGGAGACCCGGCTGTGAGCTGGGACGGCAGAGACCCGGCCACAACCCTGGGCCGGTGGAGACCAGGCCGTGAGCTGGGCCGGTGGAGACCTGGCCGTGAAGTGGGCCGGTGGAGACCCGGCCACGACCCTGGACCGGTGGAGACCCGGCCGTGAGCTGGGCCAGTAGAGACCCGGCAGCTCTTCAGGGGCCGCACTTGGCCGTGGGGACCCCGTGGCCTCCCTGGGCTGAGACGCTGGCCTTCCCAGCGGGCCACCCCCAGCCCTGAGGACTCCTGGGTCCAGGCCAGCATCCATTTCCCCGCTCTCTGCCCAGGGGCGGTGCTTCTGAGCACAAGGCCTCTGGCTTTTCTGGGGACAAGGGCGCCGGCCTCCGGGAAGCCCGGTCATCTGCTCAGAACACAGGGTGATGTGCCCAGGGCTGAGTGCAGGTGGGGGCCGCTGTCCAGCCCCAGAGCCTACCAGAGCCAGGGTGCGGCTGCCACCCCAGAAGCGGGTGAATCAGTAGACGCTCTTTCAGGGTGTACTGAATGAACAGAGAGACAGATGAGAACGTGGAGGGGAAGGAATGGATCTCAGACTCGGGCACATTCGCATCCCGACTGCTCTTCCCTGAGGGAGGAAGCGGCGCCTCTTCCACAGTCCCCGCCCGCAGCACACACTGTCGCTGCTCCGTCCTGACGTCTCTGGGGCCGGGACTTAGCCGTGCACACTGCATATCAGGGTCAGTATTTTTAGCTGCAATCCTTTAATTTTTGAAAACCTTCCAAAGAGATTTTAGCGATGGGGACATATTTGATAAATATAAATAAATTGAAGTGCTATAAAAATAACTCCTCTAAAAACTCCCTGCTCTAGTTTCTGTTTCCTGGAAGCCCACACACACTGGGAGGGAGGAAGAGGCCTTGCCGTCTGGGAGCAGGACCCTGACCGCAGGCCCCTGGTGCACCCCCGGGCCTGAGGGTGGAGAGGAAGGTTGTACCGTGGAGTCCAGCAACGCAGGGTCTGCCCAAGTCTTCCCAGGGCCCAGCCTGGCCAGACCACCCGGACAGTGGGTCTTTGAACGAGCTTAGAGAGGCGGACAGCCCAGAGGTGGGGCGGCCAGGTGGGCAGCCGTCCGCTGGGGGCTCAGGAAGCCTTGCCCCCCACTTAGAGAAGCAGACACGACTGTGTGCAGCTGGGCTGCTTGGCCCTGCAGCAGGACGGGCACCGGCAGGTTCAGCGTGGGGACACCGCAGACCAGCGGGCCAGGCGCTCGGCCGGTTGCCCCGCGAGTCAGGAGAGCCAAGAGGGGGATACGCAGAGCACCGTCCCGGCACGCAGAGCCCGTCCCGGGCACGCAGAGCACTGTCCCGGCACGCAGAGCCCGTCCCGGGCACGCAGAGCACCGTCCGGGGCCCTGTCAGGCCCTGTGCCTCTCAGCTGAGGGCAGACGTCTGCACGGGTCTGACAGAGGACACAGCAGCCGGCGCCAGTGTCCTGAGTCAAGGGGCGTGCACACTGCCCGGGAGACCCCTCGGGGGGCTGCTCTGGTTCTTGGACGGGGCCGGGGTGTCCAGAAGGCAATGAGGAGGCTCTGGGGGTGCAGGTGAGGTCCCCCCCTCAGTCGGGCTGCTCGGGGGTCAAGCTCTCACCCTTTCTGGGGTGTGCAGCCTTCCACATGCCGCCCTCTCCCTCAGAGAAATGCACCCCCTCCCCACAGGGGCCCAGGCAGAAACCAGAGATGCCCCCCACCCCAGGATCCCCTCAGACAGCAGCTGGCATCCACCCCCATTGCACCTGGCCGCCTGGTCCTTTCTGCTGCAGCTGGTGGTTCACACTCCGGCTTCCTGCCTGCCCCCCGACAAATCCCACCCAAGGGGGCCCACCCTCACGACCCCTCAGCCCTCCTTCCTAAGACCACAGCATGGGGATTAGGTTCCAATGCACTCATTCTGGGGGAAGCAAAGACATCATCTGTGGCAATGGCCCACAGTGATGGACAGCGCATACATTTTTAACGGAATGGGCAAAACTCAAGTCATTTTCATCCTGCGCACCCATGCATAGACTTACCAAGTTAAATATTGAAGTACCCTCAATTCAGTAACACAAAGCCTCCCCCGGTGCTGGTGGAACCAGCTCATCTGGCCCTGGCGTCCGCGTGGGGTGGCACTGGGGGCCGTGGCGCACACACATGGACAGCCGGCGCCCAGTGCACGCAGCGGGAGCCTGTTCTGGGGAACACGTCTGAGCTGCCGCCACCATCCTGGTGGACAGGAGTCCACGCGGGACGTCCTGGGCGTCCTGGGGAGATTTCTCGCGGCTTCAGTGGAAGCACAGCCGGCTGAGTCCGCAGCCCTTTGCCTGAAGCTATTAGTTGCTGTGCTTTGCACCAGCTTCCCTGAAAACCTCATCACCGTCTTAGTTGCTGCATCTCCAGGTTTGAGCGTCCCCGTGCCTGCCCGGGGCCTCCTGGTGAACCAAGAGCAGCGTGGGCAGGAGAGGGCGGTGTGGAGCGGGGGAGGACAGGGCGGGCTGCTCCCACTCAGCCTGCGTGGGTTCCCTTCAGCCCCGTCCGAGTCCTGTTCAGTCGGCTCCCCGTTCCACAGAGATGGCCTCGCCGGACGGAGCATCCTTTCAGGGACGGTCGAGTGTCTCTAGAAGTGCACGTCTGTCTCCTTGGCTCCTGGTTTCCTTGACTCCTCCTCCCCAGCCTCGCTGATCTGCTCTCTTGCGCCGTCTCAGGGTGGGACCCCTCCTGCACCCCTGGGGCTCCCCATCGCCTTCCGTGCACCCGAGCAGTGCCCGCGCCCCTCCCCTCAGGACCCTGGCACCTGCGGCCGTGTCCTGTCAGACCTGCTCCCCCTGCCCCAGGCCTCTGGGTGGTATTTCCAGCCTCAGTCTCCCCACCTCTGCACATGCCTGTTGGCTCAGTGAGCCTTAGCCAGCGTCTCATTGTGTGTCTAATTCATCCTGAAGTCACCCGGCCCTTAGACCTGGTTCAGCCTAAGATTCTAGAATATAAATATCACTGATTTATTTGGGGTTTAAGAAGCTCAAGCAGGAGAGCTGGCCATGTCACCCCATTTCCTGTTCCTGCAGACCCCTCCCTGCCTCCTCCCTGGGTGACACTGCTTTGCTCTGTGGCCGCCCTGTCTGGAGCAGAGCCTTTGCAGACCCACCAGCCATAGCAGCAGCCTGGAGCTGTGTCACAGGACCCACAGGTGGGCAGCAGGCGGTTGAAAGTGGCTGGGGACCCTGGAGTGTCCCCGGAGCCCCAGGCCAGCAGAGAGCACACCATGGGGACACGCCTGGTGGCCAGGCACAGCACGTCAGGAGGGTTTCATGATCATGGGCAAGTCTCTCGGAAACCCGGTCACAAGACGGACTGGAAAGCCTGGCCGTGGAGACCCGAGCAAGCTGGCCCGCAGAGCAGGGCGAACACGTGCGGATTCGCACACAGGTCTCTCGGCTCCCGGGTGTCAGGAGTGTTCCTGGCCCTGGGAGTCAGCAGTGAGCACCAGCCACAGACAGCCCTCTTCCTCCGGGTCTCAGGCCAGAGGGGAGGTGGGCGGGGACCCATGAGCATACTGAGGGCCTTGGGGACAAAGCTTATAACTACCTGTGCCCCTTCAGGTGGACACATAAAGCGAACACACACACACACACACACACACACACACAATGCACACAGAGGCATGCACACACGCAGGCATGCACACACACGCACACATTGGCACACATGTGCACACACAGGCACACGCGTGCACACACAAACGCATGCAAGTGCACACACACACACATACATGAGCGTGCACACACACACACGCACCCATACACACGCATATGAGATAAAGTGAGAACCGAGGAAGACTGTGGACCCCACCCTGTTGCCCCAGCTGTGCCGGGTGGGAGTGAGGACCCCGCTCTGTGCTGAAACAGGAGGCGGTCAGTCTTAACTCAGTATAGAAACTCTATCTCATTTGACTCTTAAAAACAAAGTACTTCAAGCCTGGAGAAAAGTCAATAATACAGCAAGCAGCCGTTTCCTATCATTCCGATTTAGTCATTTTTGAAACATTTGCTTTAAATATTTTCCTAAGAAGTAAGATCTTACAGCTTGGGGGGACTTGTCCCGAGTCCCTGACTGCCTCCGTGACCCCCGCCTGGAGGCCCGAGACCCCAGGGACCAAGACTGTCCCGAAGTAAGCGTGGCCTCATCTCTCCACATCCCTGTGTCGTGTTGATATATTCTCGTGTCTCTACACCAGGCGGAGATAGGGTTTTGTGTTTTACAAACCAGATAAATGGTTTCATTTTATACATTTATTGTATACTTTGCTTTTTAAAAAAATACCACCCTGCCTTTGAGATTTATCATAGTTGTTATATCCATATTCGCAGTTCATTGATTTTAACGTCTGTGTATCTTTCCATTTGAGGAATAAACCGCGCTCAGATCAGTCTCTGTTTGCTTTATGACAACGGATCCTGCAGGAACATCCACCAGCCGGTCACTCCGCCCTGGTGAGGAGATGCCACCCACGTCTTCCCAGGAGGCTCACTCCGCTGGGGGCCGCCTGCGTCCCTGGACTCGGCCAGCACTGGGCGCAGAGACGTGCGCTGCTGATTGCAGCTGAGTGGCTCAGCTCACAGTTCACCTTTCTAGATGAACAAATGTTCTCCGTGCTACATCTGCAAGCTCCCGCTCTCGTAAGGATCGGCGCTTACCGTTTCCTCGTGTACCTGTTGGGACAGCTTTTGCTTAATAATTTATAGGCGTCCTCTGCATGTTTAGAATAAGTTTGATTGTTACAGAATGTGCTGCCAACATCTCTCTATCTGCAGCCTATATTTTCATTTGCATGTTGTCTGGCCCAGGGGGGCTTCCCCAGTGGCTCAGTGGTTAAGAATCTGCCTGCAACGCAAGAGATGCAAGAGATGAGTGTCCGATCCCTGGGTCTGGAAGATTCCCTGGAGAATGAAATGGACACCCACTCCAGCATTCTTGCCTGGGAAACCCCATGGACCGAGGGGCCTGGCGGGCTACAGTCCACAGAGTCGCCAAGAGTCAGACGTGGCTGAGCAACAGCGCACGAACTCGTGCATGCAGGCGGCTAGGGAGTTTTATTTATGAAGCAGTCATTTTCATTTCTCAGACTTTCTGTAGGAAAACTTCCCCACAGTCTCAGTCCACGAAGACGGTCTCTGGTTTCTTCCACAGTTTATGAGGCTTCACCTCTCAGTCTGACGCCGTTCGTCCCTGTGTCTGCCCTGTTCGTGGGGTCCTGCCCTTCAAAAGGTGTAAATTCCAAATTCACGAAATATTTCCTTTTGGTTAATGCTTACTGTGCCTTGCTGAAAAAACGCTTACCTCCCCACCATCTTAAAAAGAGTCTCCTAGATATATTTTCTCTAAAATTATAATTACATTCACTTGCCCACTTAGATCTTTATTCTAATCTACCTAAATTGTACATCTGTGCGCTGTGTCATTAGGAGGCTTGAAACGACTGTGATAATAACATTGTTCTCTTCTCGATGTGCGTGTTGAGAGAGGCCACATGTTCACAGTATCCTTTCCGCACTTACAGGCACACACCACACACAGACCACGTGTAACATACCCCTCACACCGCACACCCTTCCTTCACACACACAGGCACACAAGCACTCAAGGAAAATCCACTTTCCTTGGGAAAGCTGACTCGGGCACGCACCTGCCTGCTCCGAGCCCCGGGTACCAGCTCCCCCCGCCACAGGGGGGCCTCTCTTCTTCCCCCACCACCCACCACTCACCACTCAGCAGGAAAAAGCTTACAACAGTCCTACCATCTGCTGTCTTTTCATCATGGTTCTTTCCCCTCGTTGTTCTGACTTAAATGCAATATCTCTTTCCCAAATCTCATGAAAACCCCTACTCAGATGTTCAACATTGTCTGCTCACAGATTCATTTGGGGGAGAAATGCAGAGCTTTCAGTGTTGATTCATCCAATCTATGGGCTATTTATTTTGGTTCATTTTCTGACAGTTTTTGCAAACTTCTCTGCTCCTTTCGTTGGGTATAAATCTCTGTCATGAATTAGAGATTTTCCTCTTGTGATAAATGATGCCCGTCCAAAGTTACATGTTCCATTTTTGTGGTTTGTTTATAGAGACATCATTGGTTTCTGTCTATTAATCTATATCTTGCACAGTTGAGAATTTGCTCATTATTTATTCAACAAATATTCACTGAGTACCACCACGTGTCAGGCATTCTCACAGGTTCTGGAGAGACGTCTGTGAGCCAAAGGGAGTAGATGCGTGCTGCTCGCTTCCCAGTGGAAGGACTCTGGAAAAACTAATAAATGTGTCCATCTGCTACATTCATTTTGATCATTTTCCATGGAGGCTTTTGGACCTCTAAGCAGGTCACTAGGCTGCCTTCAGTGACTTTACAAAGCTCTGCCTACTGTTTATTCTACTTGTCTTAATGTGTTGGCTACTATTTTTAGGAGAGTTTAGACCAAAAATGGCTTTGTCTATATCCATTTTTTTGTATTCAATTAAAACATTTCTAACACATCATTAAATAGATTTCAGAGATTAGATCTGAGACAGAGTGCCTGAAGAAATATGGATGGAGGTTCATAACATTGTACAGGAGGCAGTGATCAAGACCATTCCCAAGAAAAAGAAATGCAAAAAGGCAAAATGGACCTCTGAGGAAGCCTTAAAAATAGCTGAGGAAGGACGAGAAGAGAAAGGCACAGGAGAAAAGGAAAGATACACCCAAGTGAATGCAGAGTTCCAAAGAAGACCAAGGAGAGACAAGAAAGCCTTTCTAAGTATCGAGGCAAAGAAATAGAGGAAAACAATAGAATGGGAAAGACTAGCGATTTCTTCAAGAAAATTAGAGATACCAAGGGAATATTTCATGCAAGGATGGGCACAATAAAGGACAGAAATGGTATGGATCTAACAGAAGCAGAAGATATTAAGAGGTGGCAAGAATACACAGAGGAACTATACAAAAGAGACCTTAATGACCCAGATAACCACGATGGTGTGATCACTCACCTAGAGTCAGATATCCTGGAGTGCAAAGTCAAGTGGGCCTTAGGAAGCATCACAATGAAAAAGCTAGTGGAGGTGATGGAATTCCAGTTGAGCTGTTTCAAATCCTAAAAGATGATGCTGTGAAAGTGCTGCACTCAAATTTTCCAGCAAATTTGGAAAACTCAGCAGTGACCACAGGACTGGAAAAGGCCAGTTTTCTTTCTAATCCCAAAGAAAGGCAATGTCAAAGTATGTTCAAACTACTGCACAATTGCACTCATCTCACACGCTAGCAAAGTAATGCTCAAAATTCTCCAAGCCAGGCTTCAGCAATATGTAAACCATGAACTTCCAGATGTTCAAGCTGGATTTAGAAAAGGCAGAGGAACCAGAGATCAAATTGCCAACATCCTCTGGATCATCGAAAAAGCAAGAGAGTTCCAGAAAAAGCCATCTACTTCTGCTTCATTGACTATGCCAAAGCCTCTACCTGTGTGGATCACAACAAACTGTGGAAAATTCTGAAAGGGATGGGAATGCCAGACCACCTTACCTGCCTTATACAGATCAAGAAGCAACAGTTAGAACCAGACATGGAACAACATTCCAAATCGGGAAAGGAGTACATCAAGGCTGTATATTGTCACCCTGCTATTTAACTTATGTGCAGAGTACATCATGAGAAATGCTGGGCGGGATGAAGCACAAGCTGGAATCAAGATCGAAGGGAGAAATATCAACAACCTCAGATATGCAGATGACACCACCCTTATGGCAGAAAGTGAAGAGGAACTAAAGAGCCTCTTGATCCTAAAGGTGAAATAGGAGGGTGAAAAAGCTGGCTTAAAGCTCAAGATTTCAACATTCAAAAAATGAAGGTCATGGCATCCACTCCTATCACTTCATGGAAAAAATATGGGGAAATAATGGAAACAGTGACTGACTATTTTTTTGGGCTCCAAAATCACTGCAGATGGTGACTACAGCCATGAAGTTAAATGCTGCTTGCTCCTTGGAAGAAAAGCTATGACCAACCTAGACAGCATATTAAAAAGCAGAGACATTATTTTGCCAACAAAGGTCCGAATAGCAAAGCTATGGTTTTTCCAGTAGTCGTGTATGGATGTGAGAGTTGGACCATAAAGAAGGCTGAGCACCGAACAATTGATGCTTTTGAACTGTGGTGTTGAAGAAGACTCTTGAGAGTCCCTTCAACTGCAAGGAGATCAAACAAATCAATCCTAAAGGAAATCAACCCTGAATATTCATTGGAAGAACTGATGCTAAAGCTGAAACTCCAATACTCTGGCCACCTGATGGGAAGAGTTAACTCATTAGAAAAGACCCCAATGCTGGGAAAGATCAAAGGCAGGAGAAGAAGGGGTTGACAGAGGATGATATGGTTGGATGGTATCACCAACTCAACGGACATGAGTTTGAGCAAGCTCCGGGAGATGGTGATGGACAGGGAAGCATGACATGCTGCAGTCCATGGGGTCGCAGAGTGTTGGACACGACTGAGCGACTGAACAATAGCACATTAGCTAAAGCTGAGTATCCACCCACTCTTCAGCCAGGGGAGTATTTTCCAAGAATCCTCTTTCCTTTCCTGTTATCATGATATTAGGATAAATTCACTCCAGTACTTCCCTGCATGGACAAGGTCAACTCATCTCATCCGTTAAAGAAGCAGTGCAGGGAGTGAGGGCATCAGAAGCTTTGAGCCGTGAAGCAGGCAGCCCAGCCCAAGTCCGGGGTAAACACCATGTAAATATTCACTCCTGTTACTAATAAGGTAAAGAGGTAAAATTAAACCACCTCTGCATTCCTGGCATTAAGCTTTGCCGAGTATGGTACATTTGGTTTGCTGATAATTCATGTTCATAAGTAAACCAGATTGTTTCTTTGCTGTATATCAGTTCAGTTGCTCAGTCATGTTTGACCCTTTGTGACCCCATGGACTGCAGAATGCGAGGCTTCCCTGTCCTTCACCAACTCCTGAAGCTTGCTCAAACTCATGTTCATCGAGTTGGTGATGCCATCCAACTATCTCATCCTCTGTCGTCCCCTTCTCCTCCTGCCTTCAATCTTTCCCAGCATCAGGGTCTTTCCCAGTGCGTCAGTTCTTCACCTCAGGTGGCCAAAGTACTGGAGTTTCAGCTTTAGCATCATTCCTTCCAAAGAACACCCAGGGCTGATCTCCTTTAGAATGGACTGGTTGGATCTCCTTGCAGTCCAAGGGACTCTCAAGAGTCTTCTCCAACACCACAGTTCAAAAGCATCAATTCTTCGGTGCTCAGCCTTCTTCACAGTCCAACTCTCACATCCATACATGACTACTGGAAAAACCATAGCTTTGACTATACGGACCTTTGTTGGCAAAGTAATATCTCTGCTTTTTAATATGCTGTCTAGGTTGGTCATAGCTTTTCTCCCATCCCTCAGTTCAGTCACTCAGTCATGTCCGAGTCTTTACGACCCAATGAATTGCAGCACGCCAGAGCTCCCTGTCCATCACCAACTACCGGAGTTCACTCAAATTCACATCCATTGAGTCAGTGTTGTCATCCAGCCATCTCCTCCTCTGTTGTCCCCTTCTCCTCCTGCCCTCAATCCCTCCCAGCATCAGAGTCTTTTCCAATGAGTCAACTCTTCGCATGAGGTGGCCAAAGTACTGGAGTTTCAGCTTTAGCATCATTCCTTCCAAAGAAATCCCAGGGCTGATCACCTTCACAATGGACTGGTTGGATCTCCTTGCAGTCCAAGGGACTCTCAAGAGTCTTCTCCAACACCACAGTTCAAAAGCATCAGTTTTTTGGAGCTCAGCCTTCTTCACAGTCCAACTCTCACATCCGTACATGACCACTGGAAAAACCATAGCCTTGACTAGATGGACCTTTGTTGGCAAAGTAATGTCTCTGCTTTTCAATATGGTATCTAGGTTGGTCATAACTTTCCTTCCAAGGAGTAAGTGTCTTTTAATTTCATGGCTGCAGTCACCATCTGCAGTGATTTTGGAGCCCAGAAAAATAAAGCCTGACACTGTTTCCCCATCTATTTCCCATGAGGTGATGGGACCAGATGCCATGATCTTTGTTTTCTGAATGTTGAGCTTTAATCCAACTTTTTCACTCTCCACTTTCACTTTCATCAAGAGGCTTTTGAGTTCCTCTTCACTTTCTGCCATAAGGGTGGTGTCATCTGCATATCTGAGGTTATTGATGTTTCTCCCGGCAATCTTGATTCCAGCTTGTGCTTCTTCCAGCCCAGCATTTCTCATGATGCACTCTACATATAAGTTAAATAAGCAGGGTGATAATATACAGCCTTGATGTACTCCTTTTCCTATTTGGAACCAGTCTATTGTCCCATGTCCAGTTCTAACTGTTGCTTCCTGACCTGCATACAGGTTTCTCAAGAGGCAGGTCAGGTGGTCTGGTATTCCCATCTCTTGAAGAATATTCCACAGTTTATTGTGATCCACACAGTCAAAGGCTTTGGCATAGTCAATAAAGCAGAAATAGATGTTTTTCTGGAACTCTCTTGCTTTTTCCATTATCCAGCAGATGTTGGCAATTTGATTTCTGGTTCCTCTGCCTTTTCTAAATCCAGCTTGAACATCTGGAAGTTCACGATTCACATATTGCTGAAGTCTGGCTTGGAGAATTTTGAGCATTACTTTACTAGCATGTGAGATGAGTGCAATTGTGCAGTAGTTTGAGCATTCTTTGGCATTGCCTTTCTTTGGGATTGGAATGAAAACTGACCTTTTCCAGTCCTGTGGCCACTGCTGAGTTTTCCAAACTTGTTGGCATATTGAGTGCAGCACATATCATTTTATTTCATGGCTGCAGCTACTCTCCATAGTGATTTTGAAGCCCAAGAAAATAAAGTCTGTCACTGTTTCCATTGTTTCTCCATACTTTTTCTATGAAGCAATGAGACCAGATGCCATGATCTTCGTTTTTTGAATGTTGAGTTTTAAGCCAGCTTTCTTACCCTCCTCTTTCACCTTCAGAATCAAGAGGCTCTTTAGTTCCTCTTTGCTTTCTGCCATAAGGGTGGTGTCATCTGTATGTATGAGGTTATTGATATTTCTCCCTTCAATCTTGATTCCAGCTTGTGTTTCATCCAGCTCAGGATTTCGCATGATGTACTCTGCATATAAGTTAAATATAATTGACATCTGATTTTGACTGGATACTGTAGCCTCATAAAGAAAGTTCATAGTATTTCCTTTTTTTCCTATTTTCTTGAAAAGTGATATAAGACAGGAATTGATATAAGAAAGGAATTTTCTGATCCTTGACAATAAACTTGAGGGGTTTTTTTTATTGAGAGGCAGAAATGTTGGTTAATTTTAAATCACTTGTATATTGTCACCCTGTTTATTTAACTTACGTGCAGAGTACATCATGAGAAACGCTGGACTGGAAGAAACACAAGCTGGAATCAAGATTGCCGGGAGAAACATCAATAACCTCAGATATGCAGATGACACCACCCTTATGGCAGAAAGTGAAGAGGAACTCAAAAGCCTCTTGATGAAAGTGAAAGTGGAGAGTGAAAAAGTTGGCTTAAAGCTCAACATTCAGAAAACAAAGATCATGGCATCTGGTCCCATCACTTCATGGGAAATAGATGGGGAAACAGTGGAAACAGTGTCAGACTTTATTTTTCTGGGCTCCAAAATCACTGCAGATGGTGACTGCAGCCATGAAATTAAAAGACACTTACTCCTTGGAAGGAAAGTTATGACCAACTTAGATACCATATTGAAAAGCAGAGACATTACTTTGCCAACAAAGGTCCATCTAGTCAAGGCTATGGTTTTTCCAGTGGTCATGTATGGATGTGAGAGTTGGACTGTGAAGAAGGCTGAGCACCGAAGAATTGATGCTTTTGAACTGTGGTGTTGGAGAAGACTCTTGAGAGTCCCTTGGACTGCAAGGAGATCCAACCAGTCCATTGTGAAGGTGATCAGCCCTGGGATTTCTTTGGAAGGAATGATGCTAAAGCTGAAACTCCAGTACTTTGGCCACCTCATGCAAAGAGTTGACTCATTGGAAAAGACTCTGATGCTGGGAGGGATTGGGGGCAGGAGGAGAAGGGGACGATAGAGGATGAGATGGCTGGATGGCATCACTGACTCGATGGACGTGAGTCTGGGTGAACTCCGGGAGTTGGTGATGGACAGGGAGCTCTGGCGTGCTGTGATTCATGGGGTCACAAAGAGTCGGACACGACTGAGTGACTGAACTGAACTGAACTGAATGATGATAAATCTATGCACTTAATATCTGTTTGAAATGGTTTTGGAGCATTGTATTCTGTATTATCCACTCAGATTATATTTTTTAAATTATTGAGTTACAGTTGTTCATAGTATTACACTCTTTTTAAGCTTCTATTTGTTTCATGGTTGGGCTGATTTTCCCTTTTAATAATGTCTGTCTGTCCCCCTCCCCTCCTCTCATCGGTCTTGCCAGAGCAGCATCTGTTCTGTTGTCCTGATAAAGTAGCTTTCAGAATCCATGACCCTGTCTGTGCCTCTGTTTCCTGTTTTATTAGTTTAAGCACAGAACTGTGTATGTTACTTTACTAGTGTCTCTGAGTTTACTTTGTAATTCTCAAACATTTTAGTTAAATCCTTATTTGCTCTACTTTATATATATATGCTGTATGTATACAAGGATTTTCCTCTAAGTGAAGCCTTTCTGGAGATGACAGCCCATGGGCCAGCCCCAGCTCTCACCTGGTTGCACAGACTAGGTCTCACTGGTGCACAGACGCACCCGTCCACTCAGGTACGGCCCACGGATGCCTTGCCTGCACAGTAGCAGCGACCAGCCCAGAACATCGAGACGAGGTCCCATCTGACCCCCTGCAGAAAGCTCACTGCCTTGTATTCCCACCACAGTCTCGATGTAGAGCATTTATGCTGTCATCTTATTTAAAATTCCTCTCGAAAAAGGTTTTGATAGTTCCATGTTTATGGGGCTCTTCTTCAATTATGGCTAATTTTGATGCGTGACTTCTGGAGAAAGTATTCTGTAAATTCTGATTCATTAGTAATTGTTGGAATTTATCTAATATCCCATGAATGCTAATGTAGTCTTGAAATTCTAGGTGTGCAGTTGCCAGATAGTTACTATATCCAGCTTATTAATTATGTTGTCAAAAGCCCCTGCCACTGGTTTCTGTCTCTAAAGCCCCTCAGCTATTGAATGTTGTGCGAAGTTACTCACTGTGTTCGTGTATTTGTCCATTTCGACTCAAGATTTCTCAAAACAACTCCTTTTCTTATGAGGTGACCTTTTTCTTTCTCCGTAATGTGTCTGGTTAATGGGTGCTTGTCTGACGTAATTGGCTAAGCCCGTCATACGCACCAGTTGGTCGCTGGTACCTGCTCTATCTTGCCTTCTAAGTCACGCTCTTTTTGAGATGTCTCTTGTCAGCAGTACTTGTTTTGTGTCTCCGGCTATCCGTCCATCTATCTATTGTCTATTATCTATCATCTATCTGTCATTCTATCTGTTGTTATTGTTCAGTCACTCAGTCATGTCCAACTCTTTGTGACCTCATGGACTGCAGCACGCCAGGCTTCCCTGTTCTTCACCATCTCCTGGAGTTTGTTCAAACCCATGTCCATTGAGTCGGTGATGCCACCCAACCATCTCATCCTCTGTTGTCCCCTTCTTCTCCCACCTTCAATCTTTCCCAGCATCAGGGTCTTTTCCAATGAGTCAGCTCTTTGCATCAGGTGGCCGAAGTATTGGAGCTTCAGCTTCAGCATCAGTCCTTCCAATGAATATTCAGGGTTGATTTTCTTTAGGATTGACAGGTCTGATCTCCTTGCAATCCAAGTCTTCTCCAGCAATACAGTTTGAAGGCATCAATTCTTCAGTGCTCAGCCTTCTTTATGGTCCAACTCTCACATCTGCACATAACCTCTGGAAAAACCATATCTTCAACTATCTGGACCTTTGTCAGCCAAGTGATGCCTCTGCTTCTAACATGCTCTGGAGGTTTGTCATACCTGTCATTCCAAGGAGCAAGTGTCTTTTAATTTCGTGGCTCCAGTCACCACCTGCAGTGACCTTGGAGCCCAAGAAAATAAAGTCTGCCACTGCTTATAGTACCTATTTATTATCTGCCCATCTATTGTCAATCGATGCATCTGTCAACTGTCTATCATTCTATCTATCTATCCATCTATATACTGAGGGAGATTTTCTCTAGCAAGTGTGTTTACTTACCTGTATTTTAATCCATGATACAGTAAATGATCAGCTGGATCACCTGTTTGAGGGTTTTGCATTAACTACCTTCTCACCCCTCACCCTCTTCTCTCTCGTTCGATGGATTTGATCTTTTTACTGGCTTAAATATAACGCATCATTTCTTTTCTTCAAAGCATTAAGTCTAAGTTGAGTCGCCTCTGCACTAAAGCTAACGTTGTATAAATGTACTGAGGATCTTTAACATCTTCTAAAACAAGAAAAACTGTACAAGATGTCAGCTCCCGCAGTCTCCTCCCCATTTCACAAGATCTGCTTGCGGAGGTCTCATGGAGACCCAGTAAATAATCCCTTCTACCCCAAGCAAGAGCTGAACCAACCACAAAGTGAGATGAAATTAGGTATATTGAGAGAAAGCTTGGGGGCGTCCCAGGAGAGATTACAGTGGGTTTGGTGAAGGTTAAAGGACTGAGGTGAGGGGTGGGTGAGTGTCAGAGGAGGAATTGAGAAGGGCTCAAGGAAAGCACCCTCCCTGCTCTCTTTTTTAAGCTCCCTCTTCTTTTAGTAAATGTCTGCTTTGCTCAGTGCATCCCCTGGGTGCTCAGGACAGGGTGGTGAGCAGGAGGCCCCGTCCTCTCTCCCAGGAGCCTGGTTACAGGGATGCTGTGTCCACCTTCCGATGGACCCTGCGGCTCTCCAGACAGAAGCATCCGAACAGGGGCTGCCGCGCGTGCTGCTGGGCCCCTCAGCCTGCGGGAGCCTGTCCCCAGGACCCCTCGCCCCCAGAGCAGTGGTGGCACCTGCAGTATTCAGGGCTTCTCGGTCTCGTCACCTGGGCAGAGGGTGTGGGTGCTCGGGGCTGCTGCCAGCGTGAGCGCTCCCGACTGAGAGACGGAACATATGCAGGACGTCCAGGAAGCAGATTTTCACTGATTGGATTTCATGGATGGCAGGTCGACATCATCAATCAGGGTGACAATGTGTAAACTGAAGCTCTCCTTAAGCAAAGGTAGGGAGAGAGTTACCTCGTCGCCAAGCTCCGCTCAGACGAGCCAGGCTGGGCAGTTTGCATCGGGCACAAAGCATGGCTGTGGTGGGTCCCCTTCCTCTCCCGGCCCCTTGCCTGATGCAGCTCCATCTCCAGATCTGGATAGAATATCGGGGGGTGGGCTGACGCTGGGTGGTTCCGGCCTTCCCGTCCGTACACTGTGGGTTGCAGCTCTGCCTACTCTATGTGGTCAGCCAGGACCTCGGGGACCCCAGGCGGCCAGCCCCGTGCTGAGAGGTGACCCCACAGGGTGTGAGTGTGTGAGCCCCTCCCCAGGACATAACTCGAACACACTTTTCTTTCATGACCCTTCACAATCGTTTTTAAAATCGGCAGTTGGCCTCAGCCCTTCTCTCCGTGTCCTCTCCTGGGAGCAAAAGTCCAGCCGTTGGAACCACGCGGGGTCAGAGTGAAAGGCTGGAAGGTGGCCTCCGGGGGCTTGCTGGGGGCTCTGCGCTCCTGGATCCTGCTCTGGGGGCCGGCTGAGAGTCCCCGGGAATGCCTGTCCCACCAACCATCGCTTGCCCAGGGCTAGCATCCACCTCGCTTGTTTGGGGCTTGGAATGAGCATTGCTGTTCTAGCAGCTGAAACTGAAGGTGTAAACCTAGGAAATGGCAGCCACCCCTTGTCTGAATCAGAAGGACACTGGCCATGGAGACAAGGAGGGGCCGGGCAGGTGGGAGGCCAGGCTGGCCAGCGCCTGGACCCAGCTGTCCCTGCAGCTGCCTTGGGCCAGTGGCTGATTATGTCCTCTGACCCCAAACAGTGAGTCAGCACTTGCTGCCTTTAGCGCACAGAGTGGGCATTTCTCTAGATGGCTCAGAAGACTTTGTGAAGTTTTAAACAAGCCACCCGTAAATAAGAGCGTGCCTGCTCAGTCACCCAGTCGTGTCTGACTCTTGGCGACCCCATGGACTATAGCCCGCCAGGCTTCTCCGTCCATGGGATTCTCCAGGCAAGAACACTGGAGTGGGTTGCCATTTCCTCCTCCAGGAAGTCTTCCTGAAGCAGGGATTAAACCTGCATCTTCTGCACTGCTACTGCTAAGTCACTTCAATCGTGTCCGACTGTGTGACCCCATGGACTGCAGCCCACCAGGCTCCTCCGTCCCTGGGATTATCCAGGCAAGAACACCGGAGTGGTTGTCATTTCCTTCTCCAATGCGTGAAAGTGAAAAGTGAAAGTGAAGGCACTCAGTCGTGTCCGACTCCTAGCGACCCCATGGAATGCAGCCCACCAGGCTCCTCTGTCCATGGGATTTTCCAGGCAAGGGTAATTTTCCAGGCACTGGAGTGGGGTGCCATTGTGGTTCTGCAAGCCAGCTTCCTTGACTCCATGGCTGTGGCCCTTTCCTGTGGGTGGGGACCTGGGGCGTGCGTTGTAAGTAACGGGGACTTGTCCTGGATAGCTGCCTGCCATGGGACCTGCCCACTGGGCACAGGCCGAGGCTGGGGCTGGCTGGCTGAACAGTCTCCCGGGGTCTCACATAAAGACTAAGGAGGGAAAGTGGGAGACTGTGGACTCCTCTCCGAGTCTCACCCTCTGCCGGCCCCCACATCCTGCCACGTTCTGCCTGATTCAGGCCAACCAGCAGGCGTCTGGAGGGTCGGTGTGACCCAGGAGGGGGTGGGGGCCGCATTGCTCCTGATGCCCCTTCTCCGTGGAGAGGCCCTGGGCTCGTGCAGCCCAGCCTCCTGCTCTGCTTCCACTTTAGTGACGGTTGAGTCGATGCAAATCAAACAATAATCAAGCCAAGGAGAAAGAAAAGGGAATTTTATCTGAGCCAAACTGGGGATTATAACCTGAGAAACAGATTCTCAGAAGCTCTGAGAACTGAGCCATTGATCAGGAATTAGAGATGTAGTTTTATACATTTTTGAGACAAAGAGTTTATGTACCAAATCGACAGGTTAGCAGCGTATCCATAGTTCTATCAGAAGAGTTTTTTCTGTTTTTTTCTTTCTTTTCAATTAGGCATGTACAGACAAGCCTTTGGTCGATGTGACCTCTTGTATCCTTGTATGAGATGAAAAAGAAGTACGTGGATCATAGAATGATAATGTTATAATGCTGGCGTCCAAAGAGAGGGTCCACCCTCTCCTCCCAGGTTGATGCTGTGGTGTTCCGAGGGTCCGTGAAGAATCTAGATGCAGGTGGGCAGGGCCAGCCACTAAGAGGCATGTCGTTTGTCTTCTGCGTTTCTCTTTCTGTCTTAGTTTGATTGTCCTGCCACAGAATATTTATGGTTTTCCTCAAGTTGGCTTGTGCTCTGCTTCGCTCCTCGGGAGAGAGCAAGTTTGGGGGTGGGAGCCACACATGCAGGCCTGCAGTGTCCCCCACGGTCTCGGTCGGGGAAGAAGGCAGGGAGCTGACTGTTCTCAAAGCAGCTTCTCCCAAAGTCAGCTTGTAGAAGCAATGATAATCTAACGCCCAAGCAGCAAATCCCTTTTCTATCTTCTGAGGGAACGTGAATTCAGTGGGAGCCCCATCCAGACCTGTCGCCCAGCTCGGTGCTGAAGCCTGAGTATCCTGGCAGTCCCCGGGGGTGGAGCCTCGGCAGACACATGCATTTGCTAACTCAGAAGATCATCCCCTGAGATGTGAATTCCCATCGACAGCTCACTGAACCTGCTTCCCTGCCTGGAACGGCCGGGCCTCCTATCCAGTTGGCGAGAGAGCAGGGTCCAGGGGTTTAGTCTGCAATGGGCCGGCACAGGGCTCCGGTCTCCTTCCCGGGGGAAACGCCCCTCTCGGTGGTGCATTCCGATGACTGCTTGTTCAGTGAAGTGTCTCTGGGCCGTGAGCTTCAGTTCCCTCGCAGGAAAGCTGTGGACCCTGATGGGGCAGCTCTGTGAGGGCCCCGGGGTGGACACGGCGGGTTGTGACCAGGGTCAGGCAGCGTCCCTGCCCAGCCCGGAGCTGCCGGGTCTGGGGGAGACTCCCCAGAAATGGAGCAGGCGCAGCGTCTCTTTGGCAGGAGGCAGCCGGGCGCCATGGGGGCGTGGGATGGGGGCTTCCCCTGCGCCCAGGAAGCCTCCAGAGGAAACGCTTTTCCTATCATTATCCTGAGTCTCACCGAGCAGTAAGCAGCTTCCGAACCCCTCCCTGCTGCTTGGAAGGGGAATTTCTCATCATGGAAGAGCATTTCCTGAGCACACAGGACGCTCGGGCCTGACTCATCCTGAGGGTTAAGTCAGAACCCTGGGCCCATATCCCTCCTTGGGATTTCGGAGAAGCCAGCCCTGGGCGCGCTGTCCTCTTCCAGCTGAGTCTCATCTACTCCGTCCTCTGTGCCTCCTTCTGCTGGGCAGTCTGGGGCTCGAGCACCAGACCTTCTCAAGAGATTCGTTCTCTTTGGGAAGAAGACTCGGGAACCTGGCAGAGGAATGAGATCAAAGCCCAGATGACTCGGCACAGATGTGGTCGAGGGCAGGGTGGCAGCCCCGAGCACGTGGCCCTGGGTGGTCCTCCCTTAGAGCCATGAGGACAGGGCTCCTTGGGGTCTGGCCCAGAACACTGAGGGTGTAAGATGCTCAAGACATGGTCCCTGGGTGAGTGCTGCTGGCATGAGCCCACGCTCGGCTTAGAAGTTGGGCCAGATGGCCACCCGATGTCTCCATCACACACTGTGAGCATGTGGCTAAGGGTGAGTGCTTCTGTCCATCTGGGCAGCCTTTCAAAGGGGGATTCCAGTCCCTCTTACTGTCTTATATCGCATCAGACATTAGGAAGGACGAGGAGTGAGGCTTCTGAGCCCCCCTCAGAGGAAACAGTACCCACCCCCAGGGTCTGTGCGGTCACTCTGTGAGGGCGTCTGTGAGATTCAACACAAGGCTTCACACAGGAATTACCTGTGGAAATGCCTCTCCTTTCCAGGCATCCTCAATTTCAGATCCTGTTTTAAAAAACAATTCCACTTTTCTGGGATCAGGTCATGATTTTAAAGCCAGTGAGAACATCTGAAGGGAGGGAACATCTGTGGCCACAGTCCACCAAAACGCAGCTAGATTTTGATACTTTTATACTAAGATTCTCAGAGCTGAGGAGCAATGTTTCCATTGTGCTGAAAAAGGCTGAGACATTTTCCTAAACTCACACTTAGGGGCCAAAGACTAATCAATCTTCCATCTCTCCTGAAGGCCGGACACAGCAGGGCCAGAGGAGAAGCAGCACCAGGTCCCTGAGCTGAGCAGAGACGTCGTGAAACAGGGGGGCAGAGGCCACATCATAGGATGATTTACACGTGCAGTTTACCGCTCGTTTCCTGAGAGCCTGTGAGCCACAGCTCTGTGATAGACGGGAGTGACCTTGAGAAACTTCTGGAAAGACTTTAGACATGATTATATTCAGGGAATCACATGATCACCAGCATTTGCTGGACTAACAGCATTTGCTGGACTCCCTGAGGCCAGATTGAAGGGCAGAATTTCAGGAGGTAGGATGGTGGTGACAGTCCAAGTGTTTGGAAGGCGCAAGCGTCAAATGGAGGCCTGCGTCCTCACCGAGGTGTCTGCCTGTGAGTTCTGGGAAGGACTCTGTCTTCCACAAAGCGAAGATGCCCACAGAGAAAGACCCACTGCGGGCACTTCCTGGGCAGAGAGCACACTCCTGGGAGGGCCTGCTCCCTCTGACCTTACGGCTGGCAGAAAAGAACTCAGTCGGCCTGGCGTGTGTGTTTCAATAGTGCAGAAATGGTCACAGAAGGAGCAGCTGAAATTGTTGAACACTTAGTTGTTTCAGACAGGACAAACAATTGCATTGATTGCAGCTCCCTCCTCACTCCTTGCCATGCTCAGGGAGGGCAGACCTTCCTTAGGAAATCTTGCACACAGCGCCATGGGTGAGAAGTCTCTGCAGTGGAGAGTGGGCTTAGTCCCCTGAGGACTGAGGACATTGAGCAACGACCTCTTGGCAGGGGGTAAAATTTACTTCCATCTTTCCCAAAACTTTCCCCATCTTATGTGTAGCAAGAGAAAAATTAAGAGAATTTCCAGGAGATGAAACCAGATGTACAGCAGCGGCGAGACCGGCTTTATTCAGAGGAGCAATGAAGGGCCTGGTGGAGACCCCGGGGGACGACGCCCTGGACTTGGCTCCAGGCACCTGGGTGCCTCTTGCCCTCCAGCCTTGAATGCTGTATGGAGAGGGTGATGCCCTTGGCGTGAAATGGGTGGAAAGGGGAACAGGACACGGTGTTGGATTCAGCACCGTGGAGACGGACAGCGCTTACCCCGTGCTTTTCCTGGGACAGGCCCGACAACCGAGCAGCTCAGAGAGCAGGTGTATGGTTTCAGAAGGGCTCCCTCGTCTTTGACTTGCTCCCTCGCCTGTGTGGGGGGCATCCAGGTTGTGGGGTCTCCACTCCTCCCCTCCTCCACCCTCTAGCACTTGCCTCGTGGAATTTATTCTTTGTCCACTCACCTCTGCCACTCTGCTCTAAAATAGATCCAAGAAGGTCATTTCTTTGCTACATAAACCTCAGACAGGGTTTGTGCATGTACACTGGTGTCCACTCAGGGAGAGTTTCTGGGAGACGTTGACTATATTCTGAACCCGGTCTTCAAGATCATTTTCACTTTAACTGGTTTTTGTTTCAGAAACATGGGCTTCCCTGGTGGCTCAGTTGGTAAAGAATCCATGTGCAATACAGGACGCCCCGGTTTGATTCCTGGGCTGGGAAGATCTGCTGGAGAAGGGATAAGCTACCCACTCCAGTATTCTGGCCTGGAGAATTCCATGGACTGTAAATAGTCCACGGGGTTGCAAAGAGTCAGATATGACTGAGCGACTTTCACTTCACTTACAGAAACGCACGTTGGTATCAGTGCCTACCCTGCCCCACCGTTTTTAATACCCACGTGGGACTGGATTATTCAGGTGCTCCATCATTCAGGTAACCACTCCACTATTGCTGGCTATTTCATTGTTTTCTAAGTCTTCACTGAGGAAACATACCCTTGTAAACACATCTCTTTACCCTTATCTGATTGCTTCCCCGGGATAAGTGACTGAGTGGGCACCGGATACTGTGTCTCCAGAGGTGCTCAGGGGAGCTGGCCAGGCTCAGGCCCAGAGCCACCAGGAGCAGCGTGGGGGGCAGTCCCCTGCTTGGGGACCGTGCGTGGCCTCATCGATGACCTTATGTTGGAGACGGTAGCTTTTGCGTGTGGCTTTGACACAGGGACATACTTAACGTGCGTATTTTCACTTATATTTCTCCTTATGCGAATTACTGATCCCTTTTCTTAAGGATCTTCTTAGTTACCCCTTTGGAGACAAAGGTGGTTTATGAAAATGTGAAAGTGTTAGCCACTCAGTCGTGTCCGACTCTCCGTGACTCTGTGGACTGTAGGCCGCCAGATTCCTCTGTCCATGGGATTCTCTGGCAAGAATACTGGAGTGGGTTGCCTTGCCCTCCTCCAGGGGCTCGTCCTGACCCACGGACTGAACCTGGGTCTCCTGCACTGCAGGCAGATTCACCATTTGAGCCACCAGGGACGCCCGGGGTGGTTTGGAGAGAGAGCTTATCTGGATGGAAGGAGCAAACGCACGGTGGAAACTCAGCAAATGCTCGCCAAATCTACCCTCTGGCGTATCAGGAGTTTTGTGCGAAGGTCGTTTTGCTCTAAGGTGTTAATTGTGTGTCTCAATAATGATTTCTATTAATTAGGCCATTTGTTGTCCGAGTCTAAGCTCGAGGCCAGTTTGGATATGGCTCCTGTCCTAAGAAGAAGCCAACTAGCATTGACCTTGGGCTTCATTGAGACTGGAGGAGGACAGTGAGTTCCCTGTGCGTTAAATCGCTCCAAGGCAGAATCAGGTTCAATACCCATTAGGAGGCAGCAATTGTGAACTCAATGATTTTAATGGTTTTGGATAAATGACTCCAGTAAAAAGAAAACCTTCAGTACATTTTATTTTGGAGGGTTTTTCCTCCTCAAGTAATTGATTGGAGACGTATGGATAGACACAACATAAAATAAAAAGAAAGGGAAAATTTGATGATTTGTCTTATTTAATTTTAAATTTTCTTTAAGAGCATGGTAATACGATTAATAGATTCTGGTGGCTAATGATAAAGAACATGCCTGCCAGTGCAGGAGACACAGGCTTGATCCGGGGTTGGCAAGATCCCCTGGAGGAGGAAATGGCCACCCGCTCTGGTACACTAGCCTGGGAAACCCCGCGGGCAGAGGAGCCTGGTGGTCTTCCGTCCGCTGGGCTGTGAGACAGTCAGATGCGGCTCGGGGACGGAGCACACGTGCTTAACACTAGGTTCCAGGGCTTTGCATGCATGTCCTATGTCTTAGAGGAAAGTTGAATGAAAGACTACTGTAAAAAAAAAAAAAAAAAAAACTTCTGAGATTTTTATCATTAATTCCTTTAATTTATCATCAGCGCATTCTCTGCCTCCAGGAGCGAAGCCCCGAGTCTGTGCTGAGGCAGAAGTGCTGCAAGGTCCCGGGACGCGGGCTGAGTGGAGGCACCTACTGAAACCTGTTGCTCCCAGAAGGCCGTCCACACCCCGATGAAAGGGTGCCCGGGCCCCGGGTTGCCCTTTTCCGAAGCTTAGACATTTTTCCTGACAGTTTCAGGTTAAAGGAGGCTGGAAGGAGCGTCTAGGAAGGACATGCTGGGGAGCATGGGGGTGGGACAGGTCCTCCATCTGGGTTTCTTGGCGGAGGAGTCGCCTGGGTCGCCTGAACGCCATGTGCTCCTTCTGCACCTCGTGTCTGGGGATCATGTGCACGAGGAATGACGATGAGCTGGAGTCAACGTCCGGTGCCTTGTCCTCGCCTCCAAACCCGGTGCTGGGGGCTCAGCTCGGCTCTGGGAGGACCTGCTGCTTCCTCTCTGGTCCAGGTGCCACTTTGCACATTGGCACAGGGACCGGGTCTCCACGCAGGAGATGAGGCTCACAGATCCACCAGCTCCGAGGACCCCAGCTCAGAGGGTCAGGGCAGTGAGTCCCAGGCTTGGATCAGGAGACAAATAAATCTTCCACCGTGGGAAGCTTGGGGGGCGTGCAGAGACCCCGCACAGCCTCCTGGGTTGACAGATGAGCATCTGGTCCCCAAGAACAGAGACAAAAACGCGAGGAGGTGTAAAGCAGCCCCTTCCCCAGGAGTGAACCGAACCCAGCACATGGAACAGTGGGGAAGGGGCTGTGCTGTGGCTCCAAGGAGAAAACTGCCCGGATGCCCGACTTCCTGACAACACCGCCCGCTCCTGAACCTGCCCTTGCCTCGGTTTCCCCAGAAGAGAGTCGGGAGCATAAAGGCACCGAGTTCCTGACGTGGTGGCAGTATTTAGGTCAATCCCATCGTGCAGAGCCCGTCCCAGAGCAGAGGCAGGTTTTCAGGTTAAGTCTGAAACCTTGGCCTTGTGGAGGCGACGGAAACGAGCGCTAAACAGGCACACTCACGTGTGCGGCAGACGACTGTGAGCACCGCCATAAAACACGGACGAAACAGGATGAACATCGGAGGGAGGGTGATGGAGCTGGAGGTGGGCGAGGCCATGGACCGGGACTTGCGAGGGGAGCCCAGGAGGGGAGCCCAGGAGGGGAGCCCAGGGCAGGGGCCCGGAGGCAAAGGATGAAAGCAAAGCGCTGCTGCGTATCACGTATGGAAAACAAAAGGAAGGTTGGAGAAACAAAGACGTGAGGGCAGGTGTCACAGAAATAACGCATGGCAGCTGCGCCCAGAGTACAGGTTCTTCACACCCACTAGCTGATAAATACAGGCTCAGACCGATTCCAAGTGGATCACTGTTTAGAAAATA
Source organism: Bos indicus x Bos taurus (assembly GCF_003369695.1). NCBI lineage: Eukaryota > Metazoa > Chordata > Mammalia > Artiodactyla > Bovidae > Bos > Bos indicus x Bos taurus. The sequence continues at coordinate 1,347,563 of NC_040080.1, read as the reverse complement.
GAGAATTAGGCTAAACGACACATGTTGGAAATAAGAAAGATAGACAGTTATAATATGCACACTCATGACAGGCGTGAGAGTCAGTATTATCTTGCGTTAAACAAAACCGCCCAGGCTTCCCAGACGGCACCAGTGGTAAAGAACCCAAGTGCCAAGCAGGAGACGAAAGAGGCCCCGGTTCAGTCCCTGGGTCAGGAGTGTCCCCTGGAGGAGGGCACGTCAAGCCACTCCGGTATTCTAGCCTGGAGAATCCCATGGACAGAGGAGCCTGGTGGGCTCCAGTCCATGGGGTCGCAAAGAGTCAGACACGACCAAAGCGACTGAGCACTCACGCAAAGAGAAGCACCGGAGCCGGCTCCTGAGACGCTCCCAGATCAAGGACTTTACGTAAGAGTTTCCTCTGCTGCAATTAACACATTGTCCAGTCCCTCCTCCCCCAAACCAAGTTCTATTTTAAACACGTGTGGAAATGGTGAGGAAAGATGCTAACACATATTATCATAATAATTGATGTTGGATCGTATAGACCAAAAATGAAAATGATGTTAGGGACACTGGGGTCTTGGTGTGGAACCTTCCTGATTGCAGAGTCAGTGACCGGGCTGGCGTGGGCTGATGCGCCCAGCTCTAGACGGCTGTGCGGGGGCCACTCTGGCCTCCACCCACTGATTCCAGCAGCATCTCCCTGTTGTGCAAGAAATGTCCCCTTCATTTCCCCGTGTGCCCTGGGGACAAAACTGCCTCAGTTGGGAACCACTGCTGTGACATCATGGAGAGATCAGCTTGGGCTCTAAAGAGAGGGGTTCCCACAAGCACCCAGCAAGTGCCTGGTTAACATTTGTCAAATAATAGAAGGAATCAGTGCCTATTCTTTTTCAGTGTTAAAAAATGTTCAAGCAAACTTCAGTAAATTATAAAAACAGAAATTACACAAACAACATTCATTTTCCAAGATACAATAAAGTTTAAATCACAAGCAAGAGTCATTGCAGATAAAGGAAACATAAGAATAATAATCATATTTTTAAAATAATAAAAAAGAATGGTATACACACAAGCTACAGCTGAGGTGGCCAAAGTTGTATCTAGAGGTTAATTGCTTTTTTTCACATAAAGGACAGGAAGAAAAGAAGTGAACTAAATATTCAACACATGAAAATTGGAAAATGAATAAAAACACCTTTAATTTCTAAGGACATTAGAAAAATTAATTCTTCCTGAGAAAAAATAAAATTAAAATAAACAGATTTCTTGCAAATTCAAATCTATACGAGGCAAAATGAAAGGACTAAGGAAAAATAGCACAGAGACGTTAAAGACAGAAAGGAATATTCTAGGTTCCAAGAAAAATGGGTCTCTCGTGGGCTGACTGATTTCACAGGCTCACCCAGTCTCTGCCTTGGTTTATCTGCTCTCTCCACTTCTCTTTCTCTGAACACACACACACACACACACACACAAATACAAAATAACCCAAATCAGGATACTCTGGCCAGGCAAATAGGAAGGAGGAAATGAGGGATGAAATCATGGCATTTCTACCTTAAAAACATTAAGACCTTACAGAAAAAAAAATGTTTTCATTTTCAAGCAATGCATTGTCTTGTATACTTGTTTGAAAGCGTAGATTAAGGCAGAAAGCATAGACAGGTGTTATTCCAAAATCAGAAAAGGACGGTAAAATAAAGAACAGGCACTGTCATTTATGAACACAGATGTGAATACTTCATACATAATAATGGAAGTTCTAGAGCATAGTAAAAACATCCCACCACTACCAAATGGAGCTTTGACATCATGGTCATCTTGACAGGCGCCGGAGCAACACTTTGGGGCCAAGTGTGTCTACTTTCTTACATGGGTATATCTTCTAATACTTCTGTCAATTACTTCTTCTTGTAAGTCTTCTCCGCTGCTCCCCATGATTGTAAGAATTCTTGCCTACACATCCTTCAGAAACACGTGGATTTGCTTTCATATTTAGACATTGAATCTGTATGAAACTCACGTGGGCGTAAGCTCTGAGTTAGTGACTGGAATCAGTGCCCTCACGTCAGGACAGGGCATGGAATTCCTTTTTTTCCTGCAATAAAATGCCCCCTGAGGCTGCGTGCTTGTACATTTATGTTTCTCTGAGTTTCTATTTATAGTTTTTACATCTAACCTTCGGACCATCTAATTACTCACTGTTTTGCCCCCCAAATTTCCTTCCACATACATTCTTTCAAATAATCTTGAGAATCATATTTCATTTCATTTTTCCATATTCTCCCAAGAAATACATAGTCTGTGTGATGGTTAAGTTATGTGTCAACCTGACTGGCTATGGGGTGCCCAGACAGCTGCGATCCGATTTCATCCTGGTGTTGCTTGGTGAGGTTAGTATTTGGAGTGTTGGGCTCCTGATGAAAATGCCCTCCTCAGGGTGGGGGCCTCGTCCAACCCCTCCAGAGCCTGCACGGAATGCAAGGTGAGTAAGAGAGTTCTCTCTCTGCCTGACTGTCCTCCAAGGGGACCCAGGTCTCCTCCAGCCTCGGGACTGGGAGTGAACAGTCACAGCATCAGCTCAGCTGTCCACCTCTCACCCCTGGTAATCACGTGAGCCAATTCCAGATGGTAAATCTCTAACACACACACGCACGCATGCGTGCACACACACACACACACAGAACCATGACTGACACATTTTGTAAAGAGTCAGGTTGTTTATTATTTATTAATTTCTTTAAATTCAATAAAATCAGTTTGTACACAACACAGACAGTGTAATCCCAATTTCGGGGGAAATGGTGTGTTGTCACAGAAGAGCCTCAGAGAATATTGTACGAGGTATTAAGAAACTGCTGAGTTACAATTGGCTTGTGTTCATTTTGTGTACAGTTCTGCATTTCAAAGCTTTTCTAGAATAAATATGTGATTCTTCTCCAGTTGGGAACCTATCCCTATCTACTTCTTTAAAATGGGCTTCCCAGGGGGCACTAGTTGTAAAGAACCTGCCTGCCAGTGCAGGAGTCTCAGGAGACTTGGGTTCAATCCCTGGGTCAGGAGGGTCCCCTGGAGGAGGGCAGGGCAACTGCCTCCAGTGTTCTTGCCTGGAGAATCCCATGGACAGAGGAGCCTGGCGGGCTGCAGTCCATGGGGTCACAAAGAGTCAGACTGAGTGACTTACACGCATAAATCCCTGTGGGGGATGCACTCTCTGAAAACACCACCTGAGGAGGTCAGTCAAGGTCAGATGAGGGCACGAGCAAGTGGTCCAGCCCCAAAGTGGACACATGAGATGACACGCTCGTCACCCAGACCCACCCCGTCGTCCCTGCGGGCGGGCAGCCACGGCAGAGGCGGGTGAGCCGGGTGGAGGCAGGCGGCCTGGGTGGGGCGGGTTGGGAAGTCTCGCAGGAAACCTCCCGTGGCTCCAAAGCTGTGTGAGAACCCCCAGGGCAGAGGGCCCTCCACAGAGCTGGTCTGAAGACAGGGATCTGGGCAGGCCTCCCCTCGGCTCTGAGCTGACCCCTGCCGACTTTGCAACAATTCCTTAAATCACATGAGGCCTGTGCAAGGAGGGTTCTGAGCGGGCTGGGTCCCTGAGTCCAGCTGTGGCTTCTCTGTGGGGCTAGTGAGGACAACTCTTTTCACAAGGCCCCAGTAGCAATACCACAGGTGACCTGCAGGCCTGGCCAGTGCAAACCACCCAAGAACACAGATTACAGGGAAGAGCACTGGAGAAGTTAGGAAGTGATGGGCTTGATTTACTTCCTCTTAAATTCATGTATCAGGGTTACATTTGTTGTTGTTATTCAGTCTCTCAGTCACGTCCGACTCTTTGCGACCCCATGGGCTGCAGCACGCCAGGCCTCCCTGTCCATCACCAACTCCCGGAGTTCACTCAAACTCATGTCCATCGAGTCAGTGGTGCCATCCAGCCATCTCATCCTCTGCCGTCCCCTTCTCCTCCTGCCTTCAGTCTTTCCCAGCATCAGGGTCATTTCTAATGAGTCAGCTCTTTGCATCAGGTGGCCAAAGTACTGGAGCTTCCGCTTCAGGGTAACACACACATGTGTAATATGAAATACAATATCAGTTTAGTCATTTAAGTGCATAATTTAGGGACATTAAGTACATTCACATCGTTGTACAACCATCCCCACAATCCATCTCCAGAGCTTTCTCATCTTCCCAACTGAGACCCTGCCCAGCTTAAACACTGACTTCCCCTGCCCTCACCTGCCCTGCCCTGCCCTCCCCTCCCCTCCCCCCCCTCCCCTCCCCTGCCCTCCCCTCCCCTGCCCTGCCCTCCCCTGCCCTGCCCTGCCCTCCCCTGCCCATTGTACAACCATCCCCACAATCCATCTCCAGAGCTTTCTCATCTTCCCAACTGAGACCCTGCCCAGCTTAAACACTGACTTCCCCTGCCCTCACCTGCCCTGCCCTCCCCTCCCCTCCCCTCCCTGGCCCGGCCCTCCCCTCCCCTGCCCTGCCCTCCCCTGCCCTGCCCTGCCCTGCCCTCCCCTGCCCATTGTACAACCATCCCCACAATCCATCTCCAGAGCTTTCTCATCTTCTCAACTGAGACCCTGCCCCCCTTAAACACTGACTTCCCCGGCCCTCCCCTGCCCTGCCTTCCCCTCCCCTGCCCTGCCCTCCCCTGCCCCGGCAAGCACCCTTCTGCTTTCTGTCTCTGAACTTCACTTCTCTGGGGACCTCATATGAGTGGGGTCACACAGTGCTTGCCCTCTTGTGACCTGCTTATCTCACTGACTGTCAGAATTTCCTTCCTTTTTAAGGCTGGAGAATATTCCCTCGCATGGGTGGATCCTATTTTACTCTCCATCCATCCGCTGATGGGCAGCTGGGTCGTGTCCGCCTTGGTTGCTGGCTATGAATTGAGTGCACGAGTCTCTTTGAGCCCCTGTTTTGTCTGACTACACGCCTCGGAGTGGCCTTGCTGGGTTGTGTGATACTTGTTTACCTTCCTGGGGAGCCTCTAACCTATTCTCCAGGGTTTCCCCAGTGGCTCAGCAGTAAAGAAAACGCCTGCCATGCAGAAGACACAGGAGACAGGGGTTCAGTCCCTGGGTGGGGAAGATCCCCTGGAGGAGGGCATGGCAACCCTCTCCAGTGTTCTTGCCTGGAGAATCCCATGGACAGAGAAGCCTGGCGGGCTGCAGTCTACGGGCCCGAGAGTCGGACGCGATGGAGCGGCTGAGCGCACGAGCAACCAGACCATTCCGCACAGTGCTCTCTGCGCATTGCGTTCCGCGAAGGCTCGGACTTCTCCGCGTCCTTGTCAGCACTTGCTGCTGTCCGTTTTTCGGTCACAGCCACCCTCACGGATGTGAGGTGCTATTTCACCGAGATTGGTTTGCGCTTCCACGATGGCTAAGGACACCGAACATGTTTTCACGTGGTTATTGGCCATCCGAGTATCTTCTTTGGAAAATGTCTATTCCAGTCCTTTGCTCATTTGTGAATTGCACTGCGCTTTGTTGTCAAGTTATAGGACTTCTTTATATATCCCATTGCTTTTGTTATTACTGTAATGTCTTTAATTATCAATGAATATAATTGAAGGCTTAAAATGTCGAGCTCACAGAATTCCTGGGAAGTCCACAGTCAGTGCTGAGGCATTCCCAGGAGCCACGTCCAGAAGCCCACTGTTTCGCCTCCCTGGATTTTGTTAGGATGAAAGAAGAAAATGTTTAATGCAGGAGTTTTCAAAAAAATCTAAAGCATTTTCCTAACATAAGGAGGAACCATACTTACTATGTACGGCTGTTTCTACGACTCAACACAGAAGCCCAAGTCATGCACTTGTGTTAATTCATCTTTCTGGTGGGGGAGCTTTGGTGGTGAGGAGGCTGGAGTGGGGCACAGCGATGGGCCGGGGTCACCGGGAGCGGATGCCCCCCCTGCCACCAGTGCCCTGGGCAGCTGACAAACGAGAAGGCGAGCGGGCGTTCCTCCCATCACCTTTGAAGGCTCTCAGAGTGTTTCAAACCCTTGAAAAGCACTTAACAGATAAAACCGCTCTAATAAATAAAAGCCAGGCTCTCTGAAGAGCACATCCCATTTAGACAGTGTCTGGCGAGAGCTCCTGCCACTCCGCGTGCAGGACTCTGTCCACCCAGGGCTGCGGGAGCGCTGCGCTCAGCTCTGCCACCCGCCAGGCCATCCCTCGAAGGGCTGCAATTCTCTGTGCTTCCCCTCTTCCTTCTCTGCTCCAAGTGGAGAGGCCGGGATGGACAGGAGCTCGAGGAAACACAGAGGGGCCGCTCCAAACCTAGCACGAGGAAGGTGTGCCGGGCTCCCTGCTGCGGAGGCGCCAGGGCTCCCTGTGGTCCTGAAGAATCCCCTTCCTCCATTCCTCCTTCTCCTGTCGTCTCTTCCTCCCTCCCTTTCTCCTCTTTCCCTCTCCTCGCGTCCTCATTCCCCTCCCTCCCTTTCTTTTCAGAGCCTCTCAGGAGCAAAGAACCGACCCCTCACTTTTCAGTTGTCTGGGAGGGTGTCATGGTCCCACCGCCCCGGGTGGCTCTCAGGTCCTTGATCAGAGCCTGCGTCTGAAAACAGGGTCCATCCAGCCCCACCCTGGGCGCCTCCACGCACCTGAGGCGAGCGGAGTCCCGGATCCAGGGTTCACCACTCTTTCTGTTACCAGATGCAAGTTCCCGTGGCTGACGCGCGCTGATGCCAAAGGAACCCAAACGTCAGCGCTTGGAGCAGAGAAAGGCGTATTGCTGGCCGTGCAAGGAGATGGACGGCTGGTGCCCAGAACACCCCAAACTCCCCCAGGGGTTTCAGCAAAGCACTTTTACAGGCCAGGTGAGGGAGTGGTGTGGATGGGTGTTGCAAACTTCTTGGGGTCAGAATCCTTTATTTTTGTAGCCGCCCATGTAGGTCAGGTCACAGTGTTCCTACAAATGTCCAACAAGAAGACACAAGCCGCTCTCTGTTCCGCGAACTTCAGGCTCCATACAAACGACTCCCGCGGCTCAGAGCCCTGAGAAGGGGCGCCCCTGCACGCTTCAGGCTGCCCGCAGCACGGTGTCACAAAGGGTGCGGAGCCGGCAGGCCTCAGCCCAGGAAGAGGATCAGCTCTGAGATGGAGTCAGATGTGCTCTGCCCTGTCACACTTCCTCTCCGTCACGTGCGTTTTGCCACATTTAGGTGTACTGCGAAGTGTGCTTACGTGTGCCATGCTGCTGGGCGTGTGCCGCTCTTGGCTTTCAGGACAACAGCACGCGGTGGGAATCTGACTTCTTCACTCAGAGGCCTCCCGTCCATCACTTCATTTGTCTTGACAGCCGAGTCCTCCCGTCCCAGGGCCGGTTCCCTGCCTCCTGCGTTTGGAGATGAGGTTTGACGGGGACACGGCCGCGCCGGCTCCCTTTCGTGTTGTCCATGGCTCCTTCGGTGATACTGGGGCAGACTGGGGTGTCCGCGCAGAGTCCCGTGGTCTGCAAAGCCTGAAGAGTTTTACGACTGCATTTCCTTTTTTTAACCATGTTATTGAGATAGGACTGGCATGTAAAAAACTGCACACATTTAAAGCTGAGGATCCCACACGTCTGGGGGTAAGTGTACAGCCGTGAGACCGTCGCCAACGTCAAGGGCGTAGATATTCCACCGTCCTTGGAGGTTTCCTCCCACCACTAACATTATTCGCATTATTATCATCTGTGTGAGTGCACGGGCTAAGAACACCTAACACAAGTCAGCAAATGCTAAGGATACACGGCAACGTTGTGAGCTAGAGGTCGTGCTGCTGGTGGGGTTTACTCAGCTCGTACGACTGAAACTTTGCACGCTTTGACCCTCAGCAACACACACCCCCACCCCCCACGGCAAACAACGTTCCACTCCCTGCTTCTATGAGTTTGAGTATTTTAGATTCCACGTGTAAGTGAGATTATACATTATTTGTCTTTACAATATGCGTATGTCTATACAGTATGTACAGTATTCAATATGTGTATGCAAATATCTATACAATATCTGTCTTTACATTACGTATATGTCTATACCATGTGTATATAATATGTACAATATACAATATGAATATAAAAATATCTATACAGTGTTTGTCTTTCTGTGTCTGATTTATTTCTCTCAGCATAATGCCCTCCAAGCCCCTCCATGCTGCTGCAAATGTCAGCATTTCATTTTTGTTTATGTCTGGGTAATATTCCGCTGTGTGTATAGATCACATTTTCTTTATCCATTCTTCCATCAAGGGACATTCAGGTTATTTCCATAACTTGGATATTGTGAACGATGGTGCAAGGAGCACAGGGTGCAGAGATCGCTTTGAGAGCCTCGTTGCATTTCCTCGGGAGAAATGCCCAGGAGCGGGTAGCTGGATCTTAGGGCAGTGCCTCTCTGCGTTTGAGGAGCCTCCATATGCTTTTCCACAGTGCTGCTCCGGCTTGCGTTCCCACCGACAATACACTAGAGTTCCTCGTTCTCTACATCCCTATCAACACTTGCTGTCTTATTTTAAAAATAATAATAGGCCTCCTAACAGAAAAGTGAAAGTGAAGTCGCCCAGTCGTGTCCGACTCTTTGCAACCTCATGGACTGAAGCCCACCAGGTTCCTCCATCCACGGGATTTCCCAGGCAAGAGTGCTGGAGTGGGTCGCCATTGCCTTCTCCAAGTAGGGTGATTTATCATTGTGGTTTTGATTTGTTTTCCTCTGAGGATTAGTGGTGTTGAACATGTACGTGTCAGCCATCTGTATGCCCTCTTTTGAGAAATATCCCCCTTGTATTCCCCTTTACCAGTGGGAGCTGGACTTTCACATGCTTTCGTGTTGTCGTCTAACGCCCTTCTGTTTCATTTAAGAACCCCCTTAGAGTTTCTTGTATGGCAGGTGTAGTGGCAGTGAGCTCCCGCAGCTGCTGTTCTCCTGAAAGTCTTTATCTCCTCTCACTTCTGAGGGGCAGCTTTGCTGAGCAGGGCGCTCTCGGGTGCCCGGGTGCTTGACTTGTATTGTTCGTTCGTTTTGCTGCTCTCGGTGCTTTAGTACTTTGAGCGCATCATCGCACTCTCTCATGTCCCACAAGACTTCTGCTGAGAAACACACTGACAGTCGTGAGTATTGACAAACCCTTCTTCTCTTCATGCTTTCAAAATTGTCTCTGTTATTGACTTTTGGCAACATGAATAAACTATATCTCCGTAAAGACGTCTCCATAGTCAATCTATCTGGAGCTATTTGGGCTTCGTGGATCCGGTTATTCGTTCTCCGCCCTCGGTTTGGAAAGCTTTCTCTCATTGTTTCTTTGAGTAGCTTCTCCAGCTCTTTCTCCTCCTCTGCAATTCCTGGACTCCCACATTCTTAAGCGATTGCTTGGTGGTGCCCGTAAGTCCTGGAGGCTTTCTTCACTCTCCTTCATTGCTTTTTCTCTTTGTTCCCCTGACTAGATAACTTCAAATGATCTGATTTCAAGTTCACTGCTTCTTTTTTCTGCTTGATCACCCGTGATGTTGAAGCTCTCTGTTGAGTTTTTTTTTGTTGTGTTTTTTTTTTTTAGTTCGGTCATAGTCTTCAGCTTCAAAACTTGTTTGGTTCCTTTCTGTGGTTACTTTATTGAACGTCTCATTTTGTTCTGGGTTGTTTTGCTAATTTGCTTTATTTATCTCCGTGTGTTGTCTCATAGCTCACTGAGCTTCTGTGAGATGATTCTGTTGAAATCTTTGTCAGGCTTCTCTTTGAAACATCAGCTACAGGAACTTGATTTGTTTCTTCTTTGGTGTCCTGTTTCCTTAATTTTTTCTGTGTTCCTCAAAGACGTGTGCTGCTGCCAACACACTGAAGAAACAATTATCCCCTCCGTGCGTTGCTTACTGGCTTTGGGAGAGCAAGCCCAGTCAGTCTGGCTGGAAACCCTGAGGGTCTTTGGGCTTTTCGGTGGGTGCGCCTGCTGCTTTCTGCTTGTTTTCTGCTGGGGGGAACTCATGATTGTTTTCTTCCCTGGATGTCAAAAAGCCAGGCTGCAGGCTGAGAGCCTCTCATTTATTTTCCCAGGGGACGTGCCCTGAGTGTTCAGGTTCTGCACCTCCTCCCCGGGTGTCCCCTCCAGGCCGGCGGCTGCCATCTCTGTGCTGCGTGCAAAGCTTGTGTGTGCCACTCGGGGCAGGGGTGGGGGGGGGTCAGGGCACCAGCTACAGGGTGGGAACGCGGGGGTCTGGGGTACATGGCAGCTGGTTTGCGGATCAGCAGGCAAGTGTCTTATGTGGTTCTTGGTGGCGTCTGATCCTGGTTAACAGGACCCACAGCGGCTTCAGATCTGCGCCTGGGGCTGTGAACCGCTGAGCCCTCCCCTCCTCTGCCCCCAGATGGCTCACCTGTGCTGGTCATCTCAGCGCTCCAGGGGCGCGGGTGAGACAGAAGTGGGCGCCTGGCAGACCCCACAAGGCCAGGAAAGCCAGGAGCTCACTATGCACCTGCTTTCTTCTGTGGGAGAAACGTATGGGTTGAGGGTGCCTCTCAGGGGGAGTTGCCACCTGGACCGGGGGAGACGGTGGCGTGAATCAGGTTTCTTATCTTCAGTGTATCTAACGTGGTTTTGCTCACTGGATGGCGGAAGCTCTCCGCTGTACTGCTGATTTCCCGTGAAGGTGGTCCTGTTCACGGCGGGTTGTGAAAATTCGTCTGTCTCTGCGGGAAGGAGGGCTGGAAACTCCTACTCCTCCATCTTGCTGGTAACATCCTGAAATATTTCCAGCTTGTTTCTTTACTTTGGTTCACAGTTTGCAGGTAACCGCACATTACACGTGTGTGCTTGTGTGCGTGTCTTCCAGTCCACGTTCAAGAGGCTCCTTCAGACAAACACCTAGAAATGTGACTGCGAGTCACATTCAGGCGATGCTCGATGCTGGAAAAGGATGCCTAAGAGATTCCCTAATGTTTCTCACAAGTTTGTGCTTCTAAGGATAAAGTGAAAGATCCTAGAAATCCTCCTTCTCTCCCACAATCACTATTGCTAGCCATTTTATTTTATTACCAATTGGATATGTGTGAACATACTTTATTCATGAGTCATGGTGGGCGTCTCAGCAGGGGGCTGACGCCAGCGGTCTCCTGTCAGTCAGTCTGTCCCAGGAAGCAGAGTCAGAGTCTGTCTGCTCCTGCTGGTCTGGTCCTGTGGCCCCTGAGATGCAGTCTCTGGTGGGGCTTCTGGGGAGGCTTGGTGAGCGCCTGGGGATGTTACAGTGAAGCCAGGCGGGCAACTGGTAACTTCATGCTGGCCTGGGGAGCAGTTCCTGGAGTTGAGGGAGCGTCAGGCCAGCCCCCCAGGTCTTGGAGGTGTTCTCAGGAGTGGCCCTGAGGCTTTGGAAGGCTTGTGGTTGCTGGCAGTACGTCTCTGTGTGTGCTCCTTCTGCTCAGAAAGGGGCAACGTTGAACTTCAGACTCTGCAAGCCGATCCCGCGTGGGGTCTGCCAGGACCAGAAGCCACCGTCCAGCCATAAATTGGGAGCACTGAGGATCTGCTGCTGGCCAGCTCTGGAGAGGGTGGAGAAGCTGGCCTGAGTCCAGGGCCAGAAGCCACCGTCCAGCCGTAAATTGGGAACACTGAGGATCTGCTGCCGGCCAGCTCTGGAGAGGGGTGGGGAAGCTGGACTGAAGCCCCCCTGTGATGTGGTCATCACGCACTGACCTGGCTGTGGATGGAATCGTCACACCTGGGCCGGAACGACCGCATTCTCCCCGCCCCGCCCCGTCTCGGCCAAACCTGCAGTGTGCCCTCCCCTCTGTCCCCAGGTGTTAATGGAATGAATGAATGAGTGAGTGACCAGGAGCTCGGGGTGGGGCTTTCTCTGAGAAAAGCAACTGACACGGTGAAAGGAGAAGGCCACTGGAACCGCCTGGGGCACCCTGGAGGCTGGGGTGTCGTCCGGAGAAAGGTCTCGGGCGAGAGAGCATCACTGTGACCATCAGAAGAGCCGCTGAGCAGAAGGCCTGGTTTGCTCCCGTGAACCTGATGGGGAGCATGCTGGCCACCAGGGCTGTGCCATGGGATGAGGGGGCCCAGCCGTGGGACACGGGTCGGGGGCGAGGAGGCCCAGCCGTGGGACGGGGGTCGGGGGCGGGGGGCCCGGCCGTGGGGTGCGGGTCGAGGACGGGGGTCGAGGGCGGGAGGCCCGGCCGTGGGACAGGGGTTGGGGACGGGGGTCGGGGGCAGGGGGCCCGGCCGTGGGGCACGGGTCAGGGGCGGGGGGGCCCGGCCGTGGGGCGCAGGTCGGGGGCGGGGGGCCTGGCTGTGGGGCGCGGGTTGAGGATGGGGGTCGGGGGCGGGGAGGCCCGGCCGTGGGGCAGGGTCGGGGGCGGGGGGCCTGGCCGTGGTCCCCCAGCTGTCACAGTCTGGCTCTGTGTCAGCACCACTGCCCACCGTCATCACCACCCTCATCCTTCAACCCAGGGCCTCGACGGTAATTTTATGGGTCAAGCTGTCTGGGTTCAGCATGATTCTGGGTGTGTCTGTGGCTAGTGGGGCAGGGGGGTCCGGACAAGGTGAGCATTTGAAAGGGTAAATGGAGTAAGGATACTGGGGAGCCTCATCTGGTCCACTGAGGGTCCGAACAGAACTAAGAAAGGAAAGGCAGGCACTCTCCCTGCCCCCTGCTGAGCTGGGACGCTAGGCCACTGCTCTCAGGCCGGGGTGTTCACCTCCGCATCCCCTGAGTCTCGGGCCTGTGGAAGCAGGCTGGAGCTGCACCCCTAGCTGTCCTGGGGCTCCAGCTGGAGGATGACAGACCATGGACCTCCTCAGACTCCGTAGTGGTGAGAGCAAGCTCCCCACAGTAATCTCTTTGTTGTTCAGTCACTCAGTCGTGTCCGACTCTCCATGACCACACGGACCGCAGCACACCAGGCCTTCCTGTCCATCACCAACTCCCGGAGCTTCCTGAAACCCATGTCCATCGAGTCGGTGAGGCCATTCAGCCATCTCATCCTCTGTCATCCTCTTCTCCTCTTGCCCTCAATCTTTTCCAGCATCAGAGTCTTTTCAAATGAGTCAGTTCTTCACATCAGGTGGCCAAAGTATTAGAGCTTCAGCCTCAGCATCAGTCCTTCCAATGAATATTCAGGACTGATCTCCTTTAGGATAGACTGGTTGGATCTCCTTGCAGTCCAGGGGACTCTCAAGAGTCTTCTCCAACACCACAGTTCAAAAGCATCAATTCTTTACCACTCAGCTTTCTTTATAATCCAACTCCCACATCCATATATGACTACTGGAAAAACCATAGCTTTTACTAGATGGACCTTTGTTGGCAAAGTAATGTCTCTGCTTTTTAATATGCTGTCTAGGTTGGTCATAGCTTTTCTTCCAAGCAAAAGCGTCTTTTAATTTCATGGCTGCAGTCACCATCTGCAGTGATTTTGGAGCCAAAAAAAGTCTCTGTTTCCATTGTTTCCCCAGCTATTTGCCATAAAGTAATGTGACCAGATGCCATGATCTTCATTTTTTTTTAATGTTGAGTTTTAAGCCAGCTTTTTCACTCTCCTCTTTCACCTTCATCAAGAGGTTCTTTAGTTCCCCTTCACTTTCTGCCATAAGGGTGGTGTCATCTGCATATCTGAGGTTACTGATATTTCTCCCTGCAGTCTTGTTTCTAGCTTGTGCTTCAGCCAGCCAGGCATCTCACATGATCTGCATATAAGTTAAATAAGCAGGGTGACAATATACAGCCTTGACGGACTCCTTTCCCAATTTGGGAGCAGTCCCTTGATCCATGTCTGGTTCTAACTGTTGCTTCTTGACCTGCATACAGATTTCTCAGGAGGCAGGTGAGGTGGTCTGGTATTGAGTGAGTGTTCAGTTCAGTCAGTTCAGTTGCTCAGTCATATCCAACTCTTTGCGACCCCATGAATCGCAGCACACCAGGCCTCCCTGTCTATCACCAACTCCTGGAGTTTACTCAATCTCATGTCCATCAAGTCGGTGATGCCATCCAGCCATCTCATCCTCTGTCATCCCCTTCTCCTCCTGCCCCCAATCCCTCCCAGCATCAGAGTCTTTTCCAATGAGTCAACTCTTCGCATGAGGTGGCCAAAGTACTGGAGTTTCAGCTTCAGCATCATTCCCTCCAAAGAAATCCCAGGGCTGATCTCCTTCAGAATGGACTGGTTGGAATCTCCTTGCAGTCCAAGGGACTCTCAAGAGTCTTCTCCAACACCACAGTTCAAAAGCATCAATTCTTCGGCGCTCAGCTTTCTTCACAGTCCAACTCTCACATCCATACATGACCACTGGAAAAACCATAGCCTTGACTAGACGAACCTTTGTTGGCAAAGTAATGTCTCTGCTTTTGAATATGCTATCTAAGTTGGTCATAACTTTCCTTCCAAGGAGTAAGCGTCTTTTAATTTCATGGCTGCAGTCACCATCTGCAGTGATTTTGGAGCCCCCAAAATTAATAAAGTCTGACACTGTTTCCACTGTTTCCCCATCTATTTGCCATGAAGTGATGGGACCGGATGCCATGATCTTCCTTTTCTGAATGTTGAGCTTTAAGCCAATTTTTCACTCTCCACTTTCACTTTCATCAAGAGGCTTTTGAGTTCCTCTTCACTTTCTGCCATAAGGGTGGTGTCATCCGCATATCTGAGGTTATTGATATTTCTCCCAACAATCTTGATTCCAGCTTGTGCTTCTTCCAGCCCAGCGTCTCTCATGATGTACTCTGCATAGAAGTTAAATAAGCAGGGTGACAGTATACAGCCTTGACGTACTCCTTTTCCTATTTGGAACCAGTCTGTTGTTCCGTGTCCAGTTCTAACTGTTGCTTCCTGACCTGCATACAGGTTTCTCAAGAGGCAGGTCAGGTGGTCTGGTATTCCCATCTCTTGAAGAATTTTCCACAGTTTATTGTGATCCACACAGTCAAAGGCTTTGGCATAGTCAATAAAGCAGAAATAGATGTTTTTCTGGAACTCTTTTCCTTTTTCCGTGATCCAGCGGATGTTGGCGATCTGATCTCCGGCTCCTCTGAGTGAGTGTTACCGTTGCCTAAATCTCCTGATGCATCTGTGTCTCTGTGTCCACATCTATCATCTATCTGTCAGCTATTCATTATTTACCTACCGACACCTATCTGTCTGTTATGTATCGTATATCTATCATCTATCTGTTATCTATCAATTACCTAATCTATGATGTATCTATATCTATCTATCATCAACCTGTTGTCTATCTGTCTGTCATCATCATCTATTATCTATTATCAATCTCCCATTGGTTCCGTTTCTCTGGAGAACCCTGACTAACGCCGTGACTGACCCTCCTCTGGATAAGACGGTGGATCCAGGCTGTGGTCGTGGGCAACAGCAGGCGTGGCCATCGCCTGCGTCCAGCCCCGCGCTCCCTGGGCCAGGGGAGGCCGGGCCCACAGTGTGGTGGTCCCCCCACGTCCTTCTCCAGCCCTGAGCTGAGAGCCAGGTGCCTTTGCTGCCCTCACATTTCACTCCTCCGGGCGGCTTCCCTGTGACCCCGGGTTCTTACAAGCTCAGTTCTCTTGGGAAAGTCTTCAGACTGCGGCCCCAACTCTGAGAGCCGCTCAGAGACTCCAAACCCCTGTGACCCCTGGCAGAGCATTTGTCAGCAGACACCAGCAGAGGAGTAACCAAAGGCGAGGAGGACGGGCCCCTGAGCCTGGTGAACCATGTCTGACCTTCACAGGAGGGTCAGCACAGCCCCCGTCACACCTCCGTCCCCAGGCCCGGAGCTCCGGCGACACTGAACCAGGGGATACCCGCAGGCACCTGCGAGGGGGGCGGCGTCCTCGGCGGGGACGGCTCTGCCCCCAGACGGCGTGAGCGTGAGCGTGGCAGGTGCCTGGAGACATAAGCGCTGTGTCCCCCGACACGAGCACCCCCGGTTCTTTACCATCCGACCATCTGGAGGGTGACAAGCAGCAGAGCCCTGCACAGGTTAGAAAGAGGCCTCGTGGGAGCCGCCAGGCCCTGCATCCCAGCTGCAGAGGGAGCGTCCTGGAGGCCCTCAGTCCATGTGCAGACCAAAGCGGGGCCCGAGGTCAGCTGTGCCGGCCGCTCCACCGCGAGGTTCTCTGCACAGGGTTCCCAATCTCTGTGAGCCGCGCTGGACTGTCCTGTGCGTTCCTGTGTCTGTGTGTTCATTTGTCAAGGCCATGTTGGACACAATGCCATCTATGAAGTGGGCGCGATGCCCCTGGGAGGGTCAGGAGGGAGGCCAGGGTGGGGGCAGGGAGCCAACCCGGCCAAGACAGAGGGGGCTGACCGGGGGAGGGGAAAACCCCCCCAGAGTCCAGTGATGCTAGCTTTTCTCTGCTGTGAGAGCCTACACCCCAGGACCTGAGAACCCCCACGACTGCCCCGTGGGTGGCTGAAGGGACACGTCGAGGTGGGGCGGGGCTGCAGACCATGAATTCACTTTCATAAGCCTTCGTGTGGGCGCCGGGGGTGTGCCCAGGCAGGGCTCCGATCCCAGCCTTTGAGGTCACTAATGATGCCTGGCAGTGCCCCCGCCCCGGCCCCGGACACCCGTGGCTGCCGAATCTCTGCCACCTCAGCTCTTCTCTGGGTGCCCCCGTGATGCCTGAGTGGCTTCATTCTCCATGGTCCAGCATCCGGGAGTGGGGGACGCTGCCTCCTGCCAATTCAGAGACCCCAGGAAATCAATTAGGGCCTCTTCCGGACGCCTCGGAGGTGGAGTGTGCGGGCACGCGGTCCTCAAGGCCCGGCGGCGGCAGCGACAGCCCTCGCCGGCTGTCTGCAGATATAATTACAGCGAGAATGCGCTTAACGCTTCAGTGGGCAGCTTGGTATAACAGTTTAATTTTTCACTGAAATCTAAATTTGCTCCCAGACTGTATATTTTTCTATCACATTAGATAATCAATCTGAGCAGAAATCCAATTTTAACTCAATCAACACTGCTCTGAGAAGGTTCCTCAAATGAGCAGCCCCTCCCCCAGGTCGCCCGAGGCTGGCGAGTGGTCCCCAGGCTGACCCGCAGCCTCTCCACGACTGGCTGGGGTGTCCCTGGGGAGCCAGGACCCACGGCAGAAGTGGGGGCTCCCTGGGGTCCAAGGTGCTGGGGACCCAGCTCCTCCCTGTCTGAGCCCTGCCCCAAGGAGGAGGCCGGTCTGCATGGAAGTGGCTGGACAGTGGGACCTCGGGGTCATTCAAAGGCCCTGTGTCTCCTGCGTTGTCTTGTATCCTAGGCTCGTTCGCAGAAAACACCAGAACGGCTTTGAGGACGTTAGACCCTCGTGCCCGGGACCCCAGCCCCTGGCCGCTCCCCCTCAGGCAGAACGTGTGTCCCAAGAGGCCCCGGTGGCCCGGTGCCCGGCCTTGGCCCCAAGTCTTCCTGAGGAATCTGCGGCGGGCCAGACGCGTCCCGGGGCCTTCTCCCTGCCCTTCCTCCCCGCAGGGGACGAGTGTTTCCTCAGGGGCCGCAGAGTGTAGTCTCGGGGGAGGTGGTCCCTGTCACCGGCCTCCGAGTCAGCGCGCCCGGGCCTGGAACTGATGCGCAGGACGTAACTGACTGCAAGGAAACACAGCCAGGCGGGAAAGGCAGTTTTTCTTCCGTAAACGGGAAGTCTTGCTAATTAGTCCAGATGAGAGGCAGTCTGCTGGAGCTGATGAAAATCGTTTGGGTTTGACCCCGTGGAGGGCCGTGGCTCCCCAGCGTGCAGGTCGGGGCAGAGGCTCAGGGGCTCCGCTCGGCCATGGTCTGGGCCCCGGGCGCCCGCAGGGCTCCGGCTCCATCTGTGGTCTGTGTCCCCGGAGCGGACGGGCTTCTGCAGAGGGACGTGGGTGACAGAGACGGGAGGACGGGCCCGGCCGCCAGTGTGGGCTTCCTGAGCCCCGTCCGGCAGCAGGAGGAGGGTCGCAGGGACAGACAGAGCTGCACCCTGGACGTGCGTGGGCAGAGGCTCCCGTGGGCGCAAAGCAGGAGAGAGGAGCAGCGGAGGGCCCACCGCGCCGCCCTGCTAGCCTCACGGCCCGTTTCTGCATCTGAGGCTGTGATCCGGGCCTTGCTGACCAGGGAGGACGGCCCCTCTCAGAGCACTCAGGCCCTGGAAATAGCCGACCCCCCTCCCATGAGACCACAGCCCACCCCTCCCTGCCCCCACCAGCCGCTTTGATGGGCATGTCCCCGCAGCTCCCTCCCTCTTGGCCTGGGGTGACTTGTGCGTCTCCGTGGCCCCAGGGCAAGGTGGCCCCTTCCCTGGAGCCATGGGCACTGAGCCATCGTCTCAGTGCCCGCTGTCTCCCAAGCCATGGGTCTTGCAGACTCGAATGTACACACACGTGTGCAGAGGGCTCTCTGTGCAGCGCTGGGGCAGGAGGTCGGGTCGGGGAGGCCCCAGCAGGCGGGAAGTGTGAGCCTCCCCTGGGTATCAGAGGGGACCCTGAGCTGTCAGCGGGAAACCCCAGAGCAGCGGGGTGGGCAGCAGTGATCAGAGATGCCTCGTGACCGCAAGCGCAGGACGCGGCTCCACCTACCGGGTCCTCACCCGGCCTGGGACAGGGCTCAGCCGCCCATCCCTGCAGGGCAAAGGCGGGCGGGCCCGTCCTCCTGTCGCCTGTGTGCGTTGTGCATCCGCAGGGGTGCTCGGGGCCGGGGGCCGGCTGGCTGGGACGCCAGCCCCTCTCTGAGAAGGACCACGTGCCCCTCACGTCGCATCACTCAGAGTTTGTACTAAGGACCCCTCGACGGTCCAGAGAACAGCCCATTTGTGCGTCTGACATGGAAGACGAAGAGACGTGCTGTAAGCGGGGAAAGCAAACCCTGCCATCACCGGGCAGGACACTGTGGATGGGGTCCCGTGTCGCGACCCACGTGGTTGCAGAGCCGTCGCTGCGGGTTGACATGGGCGGGCAGCGAACGCGTCCAGAGCGGGGGCACTGCAGGGAGGATCTCTCTCCCCCGAGACACCAGCCAGACCTCCCTGCCCTACCCCACATCAGACACCTGTCCTGGCTCCAGGGCCCGCGAGGCCACGAGGCATAAACGGCCTCTGAGATGATGGGGGGGTCCAAGGCCATGGCTGACCACCAGGCCAGCGCTCAGGTGGACGTGAAGAGTCAGGAGAACTGGGCACGCTGGGCTGAGAAGCTGCAAACACAGCAGACGATTCCCCCGCAGCCCACAGGTGACACCCTCACAGCCACACAGAGGGGGCCTCTGGGCGGGTCAGGTGGTGGGTCAGGTGGTGGGTCAGGTGGTGGGCCGGCCTCTCTCCCCCTGAGCTGGGGCCCACGGGCACGTCTGTGCAGAAGGGGCCATGGGGGCGGCATGACCCCTCCACCCCGTCTCAGGCTACAGAGCTCGGGCGCGGAGTCCTCCGCCATCACGAGTCCATATCGGCTGTTTCCGGTTGTTCAATAGAAGCCATTGGTGGGAAAAAAGGGAAAATATTCTCTGAGCTGCAGCCCCCACATCCAGAGATGAGGGGACCTGCCCTCTCCCTACGTGAAGCTGTCAGGAGATGACACCCCAACACCGATTCAGGCCGGTGATGCTCCCGCAGAGGGGAACAAATCATTGCACACGAAGGTCGGGAGATGCTGAGAGACACTGTAATCGTGGAACAAGCTAAGATTTCTGAACCAAAACAAACCTGAAACCCGGAATTCACAAGAAGGATGCCGGCTACGTAACGGAGTGTCCATAAATGAAGTGCAAAAGACAGCTACCTGCAGGGAAAAACATCTGAGATATAAAACAGAAGCCAGGTTAATATTCAGGACGAATTTTTTTGAAAGCCTCCTGGAAATCAATGAGAGGAAGGCCAGCCACGTGCAGAGGTGTCTGTGGAAAAGACGGGGCTCCACGGCCGCCCTGAGTGAAGCAGTGTGTTGTGAGTGCCCGCACGTCCACGGGGCTTTCCGACTCCGGGTAATTAAGTCGGGGAGCTTCCAGGGGAAGCGAGCAGCGAGCAGCATTCAGCGTAAGCAGCAACTGGCAAAGTCATCTTGGAAACCGTCAGTGTTGATGTAGCAAGCGACAACACGAGGCCTAATTCCTCTCAGAACCAAATTAGGAGGCGGGAGGTGCAGCTGCGGACTCAGCCGGACACCTGCGGGCCGCGCGCAAGAGCTGATGGGAACCGACAGCGGCCCTCCGCGAAGACGCGGCCCAACGAGCTTAAACTCGGATACGTCCCTTCCAGGGGTTGCTGGGCTCTTGTTTAAATAAGACACACACAGAGAGAAAAACGTTTGCCCTGACAGGCCCCGTAGACACCTCCCAGGAGAGAAAGCCCGTCACACAGCTGAGCATCAGATGACCGGAGGAGGCCTGGCGGGCACCCCGTGGGTGCGTGCGTGTGTGCACACGGGTCTGTGCTGTGCGCGTGCTGTGCATGTATACACGCCTTTGTGTACACACAGAGAATCCTGCTGAGGGGGCTGAGTGTCCTTGGGCAGACCGCCATGGGGACGTGGACTCCTGAGGGGTCAGGGCAGTGAAGGAGGGGAGCTGCTCAGAATTTGCTTAAAAGTTTTATGAATGTCTTTGTCCAGTTCCCCAGACCGCGGGCAAGGCGAGTGACCGCATGACAAGAAGGGCCTCTGCGGTAAGCCCAGGGCTGTGGGCACCAGACGCCCAGCAGAGGTGGGGCAGGGAAAGGCCCAAAGAGCAGTGCTCGAGGACCGGGGGTCCCCAAGGTGACCCTGGAGGCTCCAGGGGAGGCTGTGTGGAGAGGGCTGAGGTGCCAGAGGCACCAGCAGGGGCAGGGACAGGCAAGGCCCCCTCGGGCTCGTCCTGGCTCCACCTGCTCGGCTGAGTCCCGGGCGGCGGGAGCAGAGGCCTGGCCTCCTGCCCTCAGGGTCCCTCAGGGGCCACAGGGGCGAGTCCGGGCTCAGAAGCCCCTGCCCGTGAGGTTCCCACCCGTCTGTCTGGGGCTTCCTCCCTCATCTCCTTTCCCGTCCGCTCCTCGGCCCTCCCCCACATCTCTACACCCAGAGCCAAACCTGAGGTGCACGCCCTGCCCCCTGAACTTCTGCGTGCTGAGTGCGTGGGGCGGGGGCGGACGCCTGCTGACCATCCTCGAGGGAGAGTCCTAAGTCCACGGACGTGCAGGGGTCCCCTGAGGGATCACGAGGGTCCTAGTGGAGGAGGGTCCCGGGAGACCGGCATCTGCAGGATGAACAGGGTCTGTTGGCCAAGAGGAAACAAGGAGCTTACCGGTGTTATAAAAGGAAAGAACAGCAGGAAAAGAGAAAGACCGGCTGAGAAAACCCAAAATAGCCTTGTGAGGAAGGCAATGCGAGTCTAACTTGTGCCTTGGCTCCAGGTCTGGAAATCTGCTGGTTCGTCCATGATGCTGGCACAACACCTGAGTTCTGACTCAGCCCCCCTGAAAGCTTAATAACACAGAACACAGGAGCGCGAGGCTGACAGCCAGCCGGGGCCCCCAGGAAGCGGCATCGAGGGGGTGGAGGACGGCTGTTAGGTTGTCCATCTGCGTCCATGACCCAGGAAGTAAGGGTGCATCGTCCACAAAGCAGATGGCTATGGGGTTTAGACTTGCAACCTAATCTTACAGAGAGGAGGTAAGTGAGCAGAGTTACTTTGTAGCAGAAAGTCAATATTCCATGTCAGCGCTGGTAAATGAGAAATCAGCCCAGACCTGTTCCCTAAACAGATGGAAGTGATCGCAGGATGTCGGCAGGATGAATGGAGTCCTTTGGCTGAGTGTGGGGGAGGTTACTCTGAGGGGTGGGTCTGGGATGCACTGGCCTATTGAAAGGTTTAAGATAATTATGTGCATTATTTTGATAAAAATAAAATATGTAACAACAATAACTACGGTTCTCTGAAAAGCAGGGTCTCTGTAATGTGGGGGTCAGGGAGCACAGCCCCAGCCCCGCCCCGCCAGGCACGCCCGATGGGTCCTCGCGTCCAGGTCCTGGGTCCCCTCCCGCCCACTGCCCCCCACAAGCATCCTTGCTCATTGGAGTTACTCCAGGACCTGCCCACATCCCTGGCACCCCATTCAGGAGCCACGGGCTTCCCTGCAGGGCTTGATGGAGTTGCTTCCTCTAGAGGGACACACAGACGGCTCTGGGGGCTGGGGGTGGGGGGCACATTCTCTCCAGGGACAAGGATCTTCCAATCCAAGCAGAGGCTCTGGGACGTCCGCGTGGGGAGCCTGCAGGCTGGGCGTCTCCCTCGCTTGGTCCTCCGTGAACTGTTCCCATGGCTTGGGCTTCCGTAACCTGGAGACGCTTCCCTCCGCAGCGCGAGGTCCTCTAGAGCAAGGAACCGAATGTCTGTGGCTGGCAACATCCTGGCCCCATCTGCCCACCACTTGGCGGACCAGGGGCTGTCCAGACTGGACCTCTCGGTCTTTCTCTCCGCCCCACATTTCCAGGAAGGCAGGACAGAGCTGCTCCTTCCCCTGGATCCAAGGCCGGTCACACCCACCTCCCACCTCAAGGCCCATCTCCAAGCCCTCCAGCCCTGGCTGCCCTGGATTCTTCCAGCTCCGCCCACAGACCCCTCCAGTCTCTCTGCGAAGGGAGCCTTCCTCTGGCACCCCCCGACCCCACCTGCTGGGGCCAGTCCTCACCACAGCAGCCTCAGAGACCCCTAAAGGCCTCAGACCACAGGCACCCCTCCTGCTGAGAGCCCCCAGCGCAGCCCCCCACGGCTGTCCTGTGCCAGGCCTCCCCTGTGGGGTCGCCACACCCCCGTGTTCTGCTCTGCTACTGGAGCGAGGCCGCCCTGACCCCACGCAGACAGAACTCCTCCTGGGCGAGCCCGGGGCCCTGCGGGTGTCACCGGGGGTCACTGAGCGGGTGTCTGGGTCCTCTGCCCCCGCAGGGCCAGGATGGACGCCTGATGGACAGACCCCCTCACTCTGCCACTGCTCTGCCCCAGTGCTCGGCATGAGCCGCCTTACCTGGCGGTTTGCTTGATAAACACGGACTGAAGGCGCCTCGTGGACACACCGGCCCAGCCGTGGGTAACCGCCGGCCTGTGCTGCTGGCCCCAGGCCCCCTCCCTCACCGGCTGGAGATGTCGCAGAGCAGCCCCACCGGTCCTCCTGGGCCTCAAGCCTTCGTTCCACAGTCCAAGGCCGCTCAGAGGGTGGCCACACCTGCTCCACGAGGGGGCACACAGCCCCCGGGGCCGCCAGTCTGCAGGGCGGCATGCTCCCTGGAAACCGCAGGCCGGGGCAGGTGGGCAACAGGTCCATGTGTCTGATTCCGCCCTCCGGGACCCTGAGTGACCGCGGGGCCTCCGGCACCCCAGGCCCTTCCCTGAGGAGCCACCCCGGCCCCCACACAGCTCTCTGAGCCCCGCAAGGTCCCGTCAGGTTTGAGCCCCGCGAGGTCCCGTCAGGTTTGACTTCCTGTATGTGCCCCACGCGTGGTTGAGAATTTCTATGCAGTTTCCACTCTCCTGCTGATGGATCGACACTTCCCCAATGGATCCACACAAACCCGCCTGCCCCTCCCTCGCGGCTTCTCCCAGGCATCTGTGAACTGTCAGTAAATACTTGCATGCATGTGACAGCTGCCACTTGAAGAAAGCCTCTGTGTGTCCTCTTTCAAGCATAGATTTTATAGATTTTCCTGCTCCTTTGCAGATAAATAATGTCCCTAAATGCATCTCCTTTGTAAACCCAGGTTTCCATACATCACGTGCTCCTGGACTGTGGCTTGGAGATAAGTAGATGGTCCTTATTCCTCCTCTCCTCCTCGAAGGTGATGCTCTAAGAAGGAAATACATCTTTTGAAGAAGGAGAACCATTTACAACCACAAGGGCTTTTAGTGCCCCTCCTGATATGACCCGGACACAGCGCCCAAACAAAGACTGTATCAGGAACGCTGCAGGGACCAGCGCTCCCCGGCAGGCTGATCGTCTCCACCTGCTTTACCTTTTAAATCCGTCCTCCCGTGGGACCCCTGAGTCCTGCCACACAAAGCTTGGAGACCTCAGGCCCGTTACTTAGTGACAGGGAGCCAGGGAAGCCCTAAACGTTCCCCAAACCACCCCGTGCTGGCCACAAACCTTGGCCACATCCATGCTGCCCAGGTGGCAAACAGGGGTCCCGTCAGGAGCGGTGTCCGGACAGGGAGGGGGCGATGGAGCCCATGGAACTTAGCCCCACCTGTAAACAGAGGTTTTAAGGAGACTAGTAATTCAGGGGGGTTAGTACAGACCCCTTGTGTGGACACCCTCTTCACTAGGCTCTGCTTGTCTCTCCAGAAGCTGCAGGAGCTGAAAACAGGCTTTTGGTAAACGCGGCCCTAAGCAGAATCCCACACGGAGCCTGGACAGTGGCCGGGAAGTGCAGGTCTGGGGAGACGGGGAGGGTCCCCCAACAGCCCCACATAGGACCTCGGATCCCACACCCCACATTCCAGACCACCAAGATCCCATCCAGTCTTGATGCGCTGTGGTTTTTAAATCAAAATACAGTTGATTTGGAAGGTCGTGTTAGTTTCAGGTATACAGCAAAATGATTCAGTTTTATAGACAGAGAGACAGATATTCTTTTCAGATTCATTTCCCTTATAGATTAGCACAAAATATGGAGCTGAGCTCCCTGTGTTATTCAGTAGGACCTGTTTTATGTGTGTGTGTGTGTGTGAAAGTCACGCTGCTGTCTCTGACTCTCTGTGGCCCTGTGGACTGCAGCCCGCCAGGCTCCTCTGTCCATGGGATCCTCCAGGCAAGAACGCTGGAGCGGGTAGCCGTGCTCTTTTCCAGGGGATCTTCCCCACGCAGGGATCAAGCCCGCATCTCCTGTATTACAGGGAGATTCTTTACCGCCTGAACCACCAAGGAAGCCCATTTAATATATATGGTAGTATGTGTATGTTAACCCCAAACTCCTAATTTACTAAAAAAAAAAAAAAAAGATACAAATGAACTTATATATATGAAACAGAAACAGACCCACAGACATAGAAAACGATCTCACAGTTACCAAAGCGGAAAGGGGGTGCTGTGGTTTCAAGGCTCTTTGCCATTGCCTCTCAAAACCAGGGGCTGAGGCCCCCTGACGCAGGAAGCATCAGGAGGACTCAGCTGGTTTCCTCCAGAGGGGCCTGTGTGGTCCAGCTCGGAGCCCACGCGCCAGCCCATCTGCTGCAGGAGAGCTTTTGTTGCAAGAGCTCTCTTCACAGGAGAGACGCAGAGCGGGCCTGCCCCACTGCCTTCCCGTGACAGATGGGACCCCTGGAAAGAAAGCCCGCACCCGCCCACCGCAGGGCCGGTGCGGTAATTAATAGCCAGCTGAAGGAACTTGATTGCTGTTCCTGGGTCTGAAAATGGATAAACAACCATTATTGCCAGAAAGGTCCAAGCCGTATTCATCACCATTACAGCGCGCAGTCCGGCTGGGCGCGCTCATCCATCACTGCCCTCGCTGGGGCTCCAGCCCTGCTGGTCGCCGCGCCAGGACGGCCGTCACCGGAGAGCGGGGCCTGGGCCAAGCGTGATGGATGGCAGCTGCCGGGGGCTCCAGTCTGGACGGGCTTGTGGGGGAGCTGGACGGCTGTTGGCAGGCTCCAGCCCCCGACGCACATTCGCAAGTTACGCACCAGTCAGGAGGGCCTCACGGGGCTCCGTGAGTCCGAGGCGGGAGGCCAGTGGCTGCAGGGCAGACAGGGAGACTCAGCTCCAGCGCATCTGTGCCCGGCAGGTGGCGGGGCCCTGGAGACGCACCTGCCCGGGGCCAGTGGGCCCTCCTGCCATAACCGCGGCCCCAGGTCTGGGGTGTGAGCCGGCTGCATCTCTGATGGTCACAAGGCTGTATGCTGACCTGAAATCACCATGTTTACGGATGAACCAACATCTTCACGGTGCAACTTCTGTCGTCTTGCAAGAGGCAGGAATTCGTTCAGAGGTGGGGGTGGGTGGGGAGGGCAGGAAGGTGAGACGAGCCCTCGGACCCTGGAAAGGAGGTGCAACAGTGTGTGCAGGACAGGCCGCGGCCACCCAGCCTCTGGCTCCAGCCGAGTCCCTCTGCCTGGTGGCCTCGGTGTCATCATCGTCACACTCGTCTTGCCCCGCCCCGGGAGCAGGGGGCCCGGACACCCATTTGGACCCAGGCCTGCAGGGCGGGCCTGGACACAGCCCACCGCAGCCTCCGGGCATCGCCCCCCCACCTGGCTGAGGCCTCCAGGCCCTCCAGGGCCCCGTCCAGGATGGCACCCCCCGGCTGGACGTCCGCCCTGACAAGGGCGCCTGTGCCCTCACAGGTGTGCGACGCACGGGACACGGGAGCAGGATCCGTTCCCTTACAGTTCTGCCCGGAGGCCATGGTTGCCTCCACCTGCTGGTCCACGTCCCCTGGAGATGTTCCCGGGGCCTGGAGGTGCGGTGACTCTGGCCTCCTCGGCCCTGAGATCTTGGGTGTAACAGTTACCCCCCAGTCACCCACAAGCCCTTGCCCGCCAGGCCCACCATGACAATCCCGATAGGTCTAATGAGCCTGGAGCCCCTCATGGTGAGCCTCGTCCTAGGGGTGCAGCTCAGGAGCACAGAGGCCCCCAAGGCTCCCGCACTCTGAGCTCAGCACGGGGTTGTGGGGGACAGCCGCTGCCCAGTGGAGTCCTCGGAGCTTTATAGACCCTGATGGAGATGCAGGCATAGCTCCATTATGGGGATGAAGAGCAGAGGCCTGGAGGGGCTGCCCTGCCAATGCTCAGACAGTGAGGGGGAGGGGGAGAGTGAGGGGCAGGGGGAGAGAGTGAGGGGGAGGGGGAGAGTGAGGGGCAGGGGGAGAGAGTGAGGGGGAGGGGGAGAGTGAGGGGCAGGGGGAGAGAGTGAGGGGGAGGGGGAGAGTGAGGGGCAGGGGGAGAGAGTGAGGGGGGAGAGAGAGTGGCGGGGGAGAGAGCAACGGGAGGCAGGGATTGATGGGGCTCGCAGGCAGGGGTCCAGGCTGCATCCTCAGTGCCCCCCTGCACTGAGGGGACCCCGAGCCCTCAGCTTGCATGGCACTGGGAGGCCCTCGTGGCGGGCTCCCCGCTGGGACTTGGGCGAGGCCTCGGCCTCACTCTGTCCTGGTGGTAGCTCTGGCTTTCTTGCTGCCACGCGTATGAAGCACTCCTCCAGGCCTGATTGACATTAATTAGATATTTCAATATTTGTATCAGAGAGTATTGGAGCAGACCTCAGCTATTTCTGATTAAATTACCCAAGAAGGGCAGCTCAGCGTCTCCTATAAATGAATACATTTTCAACATTTTTTTTTCTGTTGAAGGTAATTTTCATGGCTGGTTTAACTTGTAAGGATGATAGAAAATATTAATAAAACATTTGATGTCTAAGTTTGGGTGGAAGTTTAATAAATTAGGTGGCATATTTCACTCCCTTTCACGTGATGGTAATTGTTTTGAAAGGGATTGTTGGAGGCAGACAGACGTGCCTGGCAACTGTCTGGAGTCCTGGGACGCTGATGGGAGGCAGGGAGCGCCCCTGCACCCCCTCATGGCTCGGGATCGTGAAAATGAAACCCACGCACCCACAGCCTTGGCGGAGGGCCTCCGTGCGTGGTGACCGCGAGCCCCGCCCCTCACCCGGGCTGGAAACTGAGGCTCAGCCGTGCCAAGGCGGGCCCTTGTCTCCAGGCTGCGTCAGCATCAGGCCCGGTCCCTGCTTCCCCTCCCGGCCCTGACCTTCCTGACGCCCTGGGGGCGCACGTGGGGCTCCAGCAGCATCTGTCGGGGTGTGGCCAGCAGGGATGCACAGGACCCCCCTCATCCAGGTGAGGTGCCCCCTCCCCTCCCAGCAGGCAGGGATGGCTGTGGAATCCACCGCCCCCTCCCTGGACCCTGAAATTGGAGAGGGAACTCCGTCCTGGCAGGGTCTGCAGGAGGTAGACAGGTGAGGAGTAGTCACGAAGGTCTGCTTTTCAAATGAGGCACTGATCTTCTTGAGAAACAAGCCATGTGAAGAGTGAAGTCCTGGGACCAGGGGCCCCCAAGAATCAGTGGGGGCCAAGAAGCCCAGTGAGAGAGGGGGGCTCCCCTGAAAGCTGGCTGCATCAGGGTGGTTGGGGTCCCGGTGGGACCAGCAGGGTCCTGGGACACTGTCTGGAAGGGAACATCCTCAATGCGAGGTGACCTTGGGGTGCGGGTGACGTGGCTCCTTCAACAGGCGTGCACACACTCAGCTCACACTCATGTGAGCCTGCCTGTGTGGTCACACTCAGAGGATGCACACACTCAACGCACACACTCACGTGAGCCTGCATGTGTCGGCACACTCAGAGCGTGCCCACACTCAGCACACACTCATGTGAGCCCACATGTGTGGGCACACTCAGACGTGTGTGCCTGCACACTTGTGCACACACTGACATGCAAACACAGGCACACACACGCACCCACATGTGTGCACACACACAGACATACGTACACGCATGCACACAAAGGACGGACTTCACAGGAATTCTGTGCAACAAACTGCACTGGCCACTTAGGCGCTCATGGGGGTGAAGCCTCGCAGCTGTGACGGCGACACGGTCCCGCAGGCCGGCGTCGAGGAGGACGGAGCCGCAGCGCACAGGCTCACAGCCCGGCTCAGGGGCCCGCGCTCTCGTGGGCTGCATACTGGCGCACCCCAGATGCTTCCTCGCTTTTGGACAAGAGCCCCGCATGTTCCGCTCTCCCAGGGCCCCACCAACTACTCAGTCTCTCCTGCTGCTGCAGAAGGGTAAGCGGGAAGTATCCAGGGCCTTCCTGCCTGCAGACCCAGGGGTCCTCTGCTCCTGGGAAGGGAGCCGACCCGCCCCGGAGGAAAGCCAGTGTGTGCACATCTGAGACGGGTGGTATCAGGCCGTGGGGGTCTCATCCCAGCTTCTTCCATCTGAGTGATGCTATTGTGACAGTAGCTTCCTGACACGCAGTCTTACATGATGAGTGACTTTATGGAACATCTTCACTCATTTGAAAAACGTCTGGCCATCTCTTGGCTGTGAAGCACAGGACAATGAGACTCAAGAGTTAAATAGTCAGCTTTCTCAGTGCGGCAGTGAAATGTCACAGTTTACAAAGCGTTTTTAATTATTTGAAAAAATTACATGCCAGTGGGTACGTTTGTGCAATTAAAAATAATACCCACATGCGCGCTTCGCCATGATGTGGACGTTAAAACTTGATTACAAGGTTTACACTTTCCACGCCTCGAGTTCCAGACACAGCACCGAGGCAGCAGCCCGCTGCTCGGGCTCAGACACGTCCGCTGCGTCTTCACTGACTGTGGATGGAGTCCGTTCTCAGCACGGCTGGCTCCTTTCCTTCTCCAGTGGGGGCCTGGCCCTGCTGCTCCCCAAGCAGGAGGTCTCCCCGAGAGTGTTCAGGTCTAACACCCCCTGTGTTTGGGGCAGCCACCCCCAGACTTGCTGCACCTCCATGACCGAGGCCTGGGTCACTCGAGGCCGGGGTATCGGGCAGAAGGAGCCCTGGGCCCCACGCTCTGTGCAGATGAGCAGGGAGCTGAAGCTGGGGGTTTATTGGGAGCCCCCATTCCTGGACTCAGGGAGGCCTCACCCCCGACACCATCTCCCAACAGCACTGCTTCTGACCAAGGAAACCACAGCCGGGCAACGGAGCGGGCGCAAGCCCAGGGTCGAGGGGCCGCTGGCTTTGCCGTGTCCCCACCGTGTGCGTGCGGTGACGAGCAGGGCGCCCAGTCCTGTGGGGGCCGTGGGGCGAGGGGCACAAGCCCACCTGCAACCTGCCTCCCATCAGCCTGTCTCGCGGAGGAGCAGGGCCTGAGGTGCTCAAAAGGCCCTCCCCGCTCCAGTGTGAAATTATTCTCCCTCCCTGAAGGCCCAGGGTATGAACGCTTCTCTCATCTGTGCTGTGGTTACCTGGGGATCAACAGGTGACTGCAGGAGATGGGGCCAGGGGCCCCCAGTGCAGCCTGCTGGGAGCAGGAAGGCTCACATAGAGGAACCAGGAACCAGGGAGGTGTGGGGGAACCCAGGGAGGAGGGGGGAACCAGGGAGGTGTGGGGGAATCAGGGAGGTGGGGAGGAATCCAGGGAGGAGGGGGGAACCGGGAAGGTGGGGGGAACCAGGGAGGTGGGGTGAACCCAGGGAGGTGGGCGTCTACCCAGGCAGGTGGACCTGAAGCAGCCCTGAGCCGCAGGACCCGACACTGAACTGTTGCCTGTCTCCAAACCGAGGGATGGCAATGGACTGCTGTGTTTGTTGATGACTTTTTGCACTTAATTCGTATGTTAATTTGGTTTAATGGTTGCATCAAAGCTGTAAACCTGTGGGATTTGTGCTTAATTCATACAGTGAGCGTCTCTGAGGCCAGCACGGGCGTTTGGCAGTAATTATTTGCTCCTCTGAGGAAGGTCTGCCTGTGAGATCCCGTCAGGCTGAGGCCGACCGTGTTCCCTGGAGGTGAGGGCGCTGCTGAGTCCGCAGTGGCTGCCACCTGCAGGGGCAGCGGGACAGTGGGGGCCTGGGCGCCGCCCTCTCCGTGGGTTTGGGGGCACCGAGGCGCAGCAGAGCCCCTCGGTGGGGACCCAGGAGTCACCCACCCCCCTGCACCTCCCCAGAGTCTGCCTGAACTGAGTGCCACTGTCCTCAAGATTGGGGGCATTAATTTAAAACAGCTGATTGCCGGCGAAAGGTCTCATCAAAGATTAAATAAGCATAATTTAACTGAGGGAATGATAATAGATTTAGTTAAGAAGGGGGAAAAAAGGAAAATTGAATTAGAATGCATATTTGAGGGAAAATTGGAGTTTAATATAATTACACTTAGAGATGAGACAGATTACAATTACCATGTTTCAGAGGTGGAATTTTTAATTGGATTATTTAAAATCAAAGCCGGATCTTCGCCACAGGTCAGCGGCGGGGTCTGCAGGCCTCGGGGGGTGGATCTGTGCTGCCCCACCACCTGGGGGTGCACCATCACCTCTCGGGGGTCAGGGTGCCTGTCCCCCACCCCACTGCTGTCCAAACGCTCCAAGCAGGGGACCTGCGCTCAGGCCTTGGGGACCCCCAGGCCTGCGGGAATCAGAGCGGCCAGCTGACAAATGTCCTCCCTGATTAGATTATCCTGAGAGCTGATCCGATCGCCTGGGCAGAAATGAGCTGTTTACAGCAGCCAAAACCCTCAATTCCTCCCCAAATCGGGTTTCCCAGATGGCGCTTTCACTGTGGTCCTGAGCAGCTCACCTTCACAGGAGGCTCCTTGTTGCCCCTGAAGGTGCGAGTGACGGGAAGGGTGCCGTCTACACGGGCAGGCAGGGTGCCGTCTACACGGGCAGGCAGGGAGAGGGGCGCCCTCGCCTGTACCCTGAGCCCTGGGAGCTGAGCTTCAGGAGAGCCAGCACGCCTGAGACTGTCTGCGACCCTGGACTCCCCTGGCCAGGACTTGGGGTCCCCTTGTTTGTGGGCTGAACTGTGCCCCCAGATTCACATGCTGAGTCCTCGTAGCCAGAGTCTGAGTGTGACCTGGGTGGGGAGGGCCTGGGGCGAGGCGACGGTGGTCAAGGGAGGTCACATGGGTGGGCCTGGTCCGACCTAAGAAGAGGAGGTGGGGACACAGAACACAGGGGGCCGGTGTGCGGACGGCCTGGAGCGGCTGCGCCTGCAGCGGGAGCCCACCCTGCCCACCTGGGTCTGGACTTCCAGCCTCCAGAGGGAAGGTCTGGGAAGGTCTGCTCTGTAAGCTGCCGGCCTGTGGGCTGTGCTCGGCAGACGCGGGAAATGAACAAAGCTGCCTTTTAATTCCATGAAATATAAAGGTTTCAAAATGCACAGGAACTTGGCAGAAGATACACAACCAGCCGGTAAGCCTGTGAAAAGACGCTCACACCTTCAATCACTGCTGCTGCTGCTGCTAAGTCACTTCAGTTGTGTCCGACTCTATGCGACCCCAGAGGTTTGCAGATCAAACCCCAGGGAAGGATCGTCGGGCACCAAGTTCAACAGCAAAAATTTAAAAAAAGGACAGTTCCAGGTGTTGGCAAGACCGTGGGCTGACCAGACCGCCTGCCCACAGCAAGAGGGAAGGGAGGCGGGGTGGTCACTGAAGCTGGGCATGCCCCCTCCCCCAAGACCAGCATCCCCAGCCAGGAGCAGCAGAGCGCCTGCCCCCTCGAGCCCCGTCTGGAAGTGTCCACAGCACTTGGCTTCATTTATAAGAGGAAGACTCTGCCAGGGCCCCGCACAGAGGCGCCAGGTAGGGGTGCCGTGCGAATTCCCAGGTAGACACTCCCATCCCTCCCCTTCCGGAACGCGGCCCGCCTCTGCTGAGGTCCTGTCTGGGCACACACCTGCAGACCTCAGAGGGGGCCAGGGGCGGGAATTCCCCTGTGAGCACAAAAGGCCCTCAGACGAGGCCGTTCCAGAACCTGCTCCCGCTTCCCAGGGAGAGGAAGAGCGGAGAGTGAGGAGATTTCAGCAAAAAGGACGGCGCACCCACAGGCCCCTCTCTGCTCCTGGGACCAGGTCTCCACCCTGGCCACCCTGACCCGGGGGCGCTGTCCCTGGGCAGAGGGCTCCCGCTCCCCATCTGGCCTTGGAATTATCCTGTGAGCCCACCTCGTCCCACTCCGAGTGACCCCGTGCTGTGGGCAGAGTCCTCCTCGCGGGCTGTGAGTGTGTGTGATAATCGGCTGTCGACCTCGTCTCCCCGGGGTCCAGTCCCTGCCCCCCTCCTCCTCATGTTTCAGGGAGACAATCAGAACAGGGGTCCTCACCCCATGAAGGTGGGGGGCTGGGATGCTCGGCGGCCTCATCTGCCAACATCAGAGCAGCCGGTTTCCACCCGAAATCAGCTGGACTTGAGGCTAGAGTCCCCCCCAACAAGGCTGCCACATGGCAAGAAGTCGGGCATCGCCAGACACTTCACCTGCTCCGAGTCAGGACCCTGGCTCAAACGCCACCTCCACTCGGACGGCCGTCCACTTCTCGCCGGGAGTTTGGATTCGGCTCCGGGCGTCGGCTTTATTTGGCTAATTTGCGTAGGTTTTCCCAGTGCAGGGTTAGAGGTCCCACCCCTGGAGAGCTCAGGGAGGTGCCAGACGCACGTGTCAGGGAACCCTAAGTCTTCAGGGACATTTCCAAATGTAATCTTCTCCTGATGATTTTATTCCTGAGACTGGCTTGGTTTACTAATTAGTTGGCTCAGAAGGAGCAGCTGTAAATATAAATGTGGTCACCTTATAGGAAAAGAGGGGCGAGCGCTACAGCCCCGACGTGGGGATGAAAGGGTGTCTGGGGGCCGCGTTGCTTAGACAAAGCTCGGGTTCCTACTGACACACCCAGGGGAGCAGAAAGGGGCACCTTGGACGTGAAGAAGACCCGAGCGCAGGGTCCGCATGCCCGCTGAGTCAGCCACGAGACACTAACCTCCTCTGAGCCTGCCCGCCGCGGGCGCCGTGAGCCGCTGGTCAGGCTGTGCTGAAGGATGGCCATGGACCTCGCCGACAGCCTCCCGGGGCTGAGGGCTCCAGCGACAAGCGCCTCGGCCCTTCCTGCTGTTACCACCCTGGCGGTCTCTCAGGCGTGGCCCCTCTGACCCGGGGGTGACCCCCGACCCCTCCAGGTGTCGCACCTGTACTCTGCAGGAGCGGACTTTCCAAAACGCAGGAGCTGAATCTGTACGGCCAAGACAAAGCTCTGCCTCTTAACACCTGGGCGGGGGTGATGTTCACCTTGCTCGGGGTTCTGAGGTCCAGCTGGGACGTCCTGTCTCCACTCCTGGTGGCATCTGCCCAGGTGGCCACGAGGCAGGACCTGGCCCCGAAGCCTGGCTCACTCGGGTCTGGAGGGGTGCTGGATGTCTTCGCCGTGTGACCCTGGACCCTAGCTAACGGTCACGGGGTCTCAGAAGCCGCCCGTGTTGTTTGTGCTGTGCTGTCACCACGCAAAACCCTCTCCTGTCTGCAGACTCCAGGGGAGGGTAAAGGACAGCATCTTCCTGACGGCCGCGGCGAGCTTCCGGAAGGCGCACCGCACCATTCATGTCGCCATGCAGACTTCAGAAGCCTTCAGCCAGGTGCAGCAAGTGTTCGATGCTGACTGCTCCGTGAGTGAAGCGACGTGCCCGCTTGCTGTCTGGCAACCAGTTTTCTCCTGAACTGACCTCCTCCGCAAAGCCCTGCCATGGAGAAGAGTTCAAGGCTGCCCCGGGAGGCTGGGGCTGCAGTGCCTCTAAGGCACAGCAGAGGGCTGCGTGCCTGGGGCGTGCGGATGGCCCCACGCGCTCTGGGGCCCTGGGGAAGCACGGCAGCTCCCACAGCCGAAAGGCTGGGGGAAGGAGGTGAAGCAGACCAGAGCATGTGGGGCGGGGAGGGGCAGATACGGGCTGGGGGCGTCCAGAGTCTGGAGGCTGAGAGGTAAGGACGCAGAGGGCCACAGCCCCGGGTGAGCAGAGTCTGTCTCTAAAAGTATCGTTGAGAGAAGGACACGTTGCAGAGATCGAGAGGACATTCCTGACTCACAGCGAGATTAATCCACGTGAACGCTCGGCCACTTTTGCTCCAGGCACCTCTCTCGGAAGAAAGAAAACCCCGCGGCCGGGCCCCTGCCTGCCACAGCCCACGCCCCCTCCCTCAGCCCCCAGACAGACCGCCGCCTGCACCCTGCCCCGACGCAGCTGGTTCAGAAGCCCTCTGCCCCCCCTTCTGCACGACTCTGTCCACTCCCGCCTTTCACTCTTATCACGGGGACCTCAGAGTACGATCCTCAAGCCCAGGAAAGACACTGTGGGGACTGTGTTTTGATTTTACAGATTTGAAATATCAAGATTTCTAATCTGCCAACGGCTTCTGTCTCCATGTTTTCAGACCTTTTCTGTCATAAATTTTCTTTTTATTTCCATAGAAATTGCACACATTTTGGGGGTAGGTTTGTTCCTGGGCCTGGGTCCTTTATTGATTCTGATTTTCTATTGTTCATTACCTGCAAACATGGTGATTCAGTGCTTTCTTTTCAAGTCAAAGTGTTTTTTGTCTTATTACTGCAGTTAGGACCTCCCTCGGAGAAGGCAGTGGCACCCTACTCCAGTACTCTTGCCTGGAAAATCCCATGGACGGAGGAGCCTGGTGGGCTGCAGTCCGTGGGGTCATGAAGAGTCGGACACGACTGAGCAACTTCACTTTGACTTTTCACTTTCATGCATTGGAGAAGGAAATGGCAACCCGCTCCAGTGTTCTTGCCTGGAGAATCCTAGGGACGGGGGAGCCTGGTGGGCTGCCGTCTATGGGGTTGCGCAGAGTTGGACACGACTGAAGCGACTTAGCAGCAGCAGCAGCAGCAGCAGCAGGACCTCCCTGCCCTTCCCTGCCGTGTGAAATTCAAGAACTCATCGCGAGCAGCCTTATGTTGTTCTTAACATAAATGGAGATGCTCTGTAGCTCCTTCTTTAAGTGTGACGTCTTATGTGCCTGATTGTAGCCCCTTCTTGAAGTGTGACGTCTTATGTGCCTGATTGTTCCCGGCTTTGTTACCACTTGTGAGTGTTGACTTTTGTCACACGCTTCTGACTGCATGTACTGAGAAGCTAATGACTTTTCTGTTCTGATCTTAGTTTACTTTCTGATTCTGAGACAAACATATTTATTTCACAATCTAAAGTCTTTCACCGTACTTTTTTTGAGTTTCAAACGTCTCTAGATTTTTTTTAAGTCATATTCACTTTTCCTTATTAGTGTGTGTTTCTTCTTATCAGTCGTATTAAGAAGGTTTGTTTTCTTGAATTAAAAAACGCGTTTGTAGAACCTCATGATTTCTTCTTTATCAGGTGTTGTGCTGATTCATTCTTTTGCTTTTATTCTTTCTTTTCACTTCTTAGATTTATATTCATTTTACTCTATCCTAGAGTTGAACATTTGTTTGTTTTCATTAATAAATCCGGGTAAGACCGTGACTCCCCCTGAGGCCTTGTTCAGCTGGAGCATGTGTTGATGTGGTGACCACACCAGGCCTCTCAGTGACAGTCTTTCCCATCACGTCTGTAGCATTTAGGAGCATGTTTTTAAGTTTCAAAAGTTATGCTTTCCTACTGCGAGGAGATCCAACCAGTCCATCCTAAAGGAGATCAGTCCTGGGTGTTCATTGGAAGGACTGATGCTAAAGCTGAAACTCCAGTACTTTGGCCACCTCATGCGAAGAGTTGACTCATTGGAAAAGACCCCGATGCTGGGAGGGATTGGGGGCAGGAGGAGAAGGGGACGACAGAGGATGAGATGGCTGGATGGCATCACTGACTCGATGGACGTGAGTCTGAGTGAACTCCGGGAGTTGGTGACGGACAGGGAGGCCTGGCGTGCTGCGATTCATGGGGTCACAAAGAGTTGGAAACGACTGAGCGACTGAACTGAACTGAGACTTAAATTTTATTTATTTATAGTAAGCAGAGAAAAATTTTGTCAATTAAAATATTCAGACTTCACTAATATTTATTACAGTGCTAATTTTATATGTTTTGTATACATTTTATGCATTAATTATACATGTGTATATACAGTATGTATAATTTATTTCTGCAGGCATAATCCTATATATAAACACACACATATATGCACAAAATAGATATAGATAAGTATATATTTTGTCAAATGTATTAATTTTGTCAGGTAAATCTTTAGAGGCACAATTAATTTTTATTTATCCTAAAAAATTAATGTGTGTTAAACTCATCTTTTATCTTACTGGGTATACCTGTTTCTTCTTATAATTCTTTTAGGTTTTTGTATATATTTTGAAGCTTTTATTAAGTGAACATGAGCTTACAGTTCTTATATCTTCTTATGTTTTACTTCATTTTTTCATTACCTAATGTACCTTCTTAACTCTAGTATATATCTTAAATTTGGACTTGTCTAATACTAATATTACTACTTTAATATTTACCTGGCACATTTTTTCAATCTCTTTGTTTTTCAGCTGTTTGCAGTTTTGCTTTGCTCATGCTTTGTATAAGATTTTGAAGACATTCAATCATGTAACTTCTGTCTATTTACAGTAGAGTTTGATTATATTCATGATGAATACTGATGAGTTTATTTTGTATTTTCTGATTACTATTCCTTATATTTCCTTGATTTTTAAAAAAATTTACACTGTTCCTTCTGCATTCACTTTTCTAATGTTTCTTTTGAAGAACATCTTTTGATAGCTCTTTTAATAAAGCTATAAGGCAGTAAATTCTTTAGTCCTGAAGGACCAGCACTGACCTAGTTTTGCCTCAAATAAAAATTACAACATGGGTGGGTCTAAATCTTAGGGCAACGGTTCCTTCCTCCAACTCTTGGAAGACGTTGCCCCCCAGCCCGTGTCCTGTGACTTGTGGAAAGGGGCTCCATCGGTCTCCTCCCATCCCCTCAGGCTGCCCCTGCCTTTTCCACTCCAGCAGCGTTTAAGGTTGTCCGCCTCCCTCCTGCTCAGTACAGTCACCGTCCCGGGGGTCGGGCACCTGCTTCGTTTGTCTTCACGCTTACGTAGGGAACAGGCCATCTGAAGAGCCACGCCCATCTTCAATTTCATGAAGTGCTCAGCCATTCCCTCTGCAAAGTCTGCTTCCCCATCGCCCTCCCCTTCATCTTCTGAACGTCTCATCAGAACACTGGGCTCTGCAAACTTGCCCTTCGTGCATCTTAAGTCTGTTTTCCTTCGCCCTTCAGGCTCCATTCTGCGCAGACGCCGTGTCAGAGCAAAGCAGGACTCCCACCCTCCTCCGCCGTCTGATTCCCGGGGCCACGTCTCACCGGCATCAATGTCTATATTCCAGTCCTAATACTTTGAATTTCTAATTTTTCTAATATTTCCAGTTGCAACTTTTTCATAAGATACCTTGTTGGTTTTCATTCTTTTAAATAAAAGTTTTGCCTTCATCAGCCTCTTTGAGCATCCTGAATACAGATATTTTAAATGTTTGACAGATGGTTCTGAAAACCACTTGCAGCTGAAGTCTTTTAATGTGTTGATGATGGATTTGTTTTGTTGACTCTTTTTCAATATTAGTTTTTCTTTATGTATTTTGGAAATTTCGGGTGAAACCACATTTGGAGGATTTGTTTTATTTCCCTCTCTTTCCTCTTCTTTCTTTCTTGCTCCCCACCCCCCACCCTCGGAGCCCCTGACCCAGATCCAGGTCTCCCAAGGAACAGCAGCGGCCCCGCCTGGGAGGGCCTGCCTGGGAGGGGGCGAGACGCCACGGCCGAGACGGCCAGTGGCTGGGCTCCACACCCCGTCCAGGTCGTGCTGGTGGCAGATGGTGAGTTCCCTGTGGGCAGGGGATCCCAGCCCCTCACCCGCATTCCTTGGGGCGCTGCCAGGGCTAAAGTCTCGTCCGCCCAGAACAGTGGGCCAACTTATCAATCTCATTCTGGGAGGGCTGGTGAGAGCAGGTGGCCCGATGCAGGGTCATCAAACTGTTTCTACAAACGACTAGATAGTACATATTTTCTGCTTCACCGTCCATGAGGGTCTCTGTAGCCACTACTTAGATCCCACGAGTGTGCATGTCCACACTCCAGGGAATCTCACTGACAAAGCAGGCAGGGTCTGACTCCAGCAGCTGAGAGACGTGGTCTCCCAAGGCCTGCCCTCGTGCATCTGACTCTGAATGCCAACCTGAGCTCGGGTAGGAAGTCACGGATGGCTTTGCACACAGACTGTGCATATAAGGCGAGAGTTCAACGTCATTTCCTAGCAACATCTGGAATGTCTCAAAAACAGACTTCTGTTTGGTTAATTTTACACAAAGTCAAGTGGAAATAAGAGAGCAAACACCCCAACGCAAGGCTTTGGTTGGTTTTACTTATGTCTATTAAATGCTTTGTGTTTCAACGGGCCCGTTGAAGTTACTTTTGGAAGGATTTCGAGGGAAGTGTGTAATGCAGTGGGTCCATCAGAATCCCAGTGAGGGTGGTAGGAACCAACGTTTGTAATTAGGTTTTTCTATTGAGATCACTGTGAATAGGCACACAGTTATAAGGAGCAATGCCATGGGGAAACCCCGTGTAACTTTACCCATTCCCCCCAAACTGTAATCTCGTATCACATCCAGGGCGTTAATACTGATACAACTCACCAACTTCGTTCAGACGCCCCCACATTCACCTGTGTGTTGGGGGCAGTGGTGTTTGTTTAGCTCTGTGTCAACACTTTGCTTTTCACTAAGAAGATGCTGGAGTGATGGCAGGGACCCAGAAGGACGAGGCCCTGGAGGAAGCCTGCCTGTAGCAGGAGGGCTCCCGGCCGACATGGCATTGCCTTTATCTGCGTGCACCGCACCAGGACACAATTATAAAAAACAAACTCACTTAACCTGGGCTAATGACAGCAGGAGAATCGCCCCCATTCTGTATTAATGGAAGTCAAATGGTGCCGAGCGCCATGGTAATTACGCCGAGGTTAAAAGCTTTCCAAGCAAGCCTTTCAATAACTGACTTTTTGAAAGACCTCTGGGACCTAAACAAACTCCCGATATTTATTCAGGCTGAAATTCTGACTCTCATTTAGATGGCTAAATTAATAAGCGTGGAGGCCGCTCCTCTTCTCTGACGACGCACTGCCTTTCATGTGCCCCGCAGAGATGCATTAACATTCTGTAACACCATCCATTATTTGGAATTATTAATTCATCAGTTACTCAGTTGAAAAATCTGATGAGTCAATATGGCGAGAGGCAGGGAACGTGTAAGACCCCAGTGAAAAATTAGCAGATTGCTTAGGAAACAGTATTTAGGGAACACAAAGTGAGAAAAATTTTTCATAAATAATATCGAGCCTCTCGGGGGCCCTGCGGGTGCTCCCTCGTGAGTGGTGCCCCGTTGTTTCAGAATTTAACCTTCGCACAGGCCACAGGCTGAGCCCCCGGGAGGGGTCTGCAGGAGGCTCCCTGGGACGGACTGCAGGGGTGGGGGCGGGTGGAGGTCAAACACGACCGACGGGGACCAGGACTCGCAGGTGCACCAGGGCCACCCCTCCCCTGCGGCTGGCCAGGGCGAGGGGGCCTGAGCAGGAGGAACAGGGGCCACGCCACCCACATGCAAGACACAGGGGCCAGGGCGAGGGGGCCTGAGCAGGAGGAACAGGGGCCACGCCACCCACATGCAAGACACAGGGGCCAGGGCGAGGGGGCCTGAGCAGGAGGAACAGGGGCCACGCCACCCACATGCAAGACACAGGACACCCAACCCTCCCAGCCGCCTCCCCCAGGGACCGCCACGGGGGTCTCTCCCATTTAGACAGGACACCCAACCCTCCCAGCCGCCTCCCACAGGGACCGCCACGGGGGTCTCGCCAGTTTAGACAGGACACCCAACCCTCCCAGCCGCCTCCCACAGGAACCGCCATGGGGGTCTCTCCAGTTTAGACAGGACACCCAACCCTCCCAGCCGCCTCCCACAGGAACCGCCATGGGGGTCTCGCCAGTTTAGACCGGACACCCCAACGCTCCCAGCCACCTCCCCCAGGAACCACCATGGGGGTCTCTCCCATTTAGACAGAACTCCCCAACCCTCCTAACCACCTTCCCCAGGAACTGCCATGGGGGTCTCACCAGTTTAGACCGGACACCCCAACACTCCCAGCCGCCTCCCCCAGGAACTGCCATGGGGGTCTCTCCAGTTTAAACAGGACACCCCAACCCTCCCAGCCGCCTCCCACAGGGACCGCCACGGGGGTCTCGCCAGTTTAGACAGGACACCCAACCCTCCCAGCCACCTCCCATAGGAACCGCCATGGGGGTCTCGCCAGTTTAGACAGGACACCCCAACCCTCCCCAGCTGCCTCCTCCAGGAACCACTGTGGGGGTCTCCCAGTTTGGACAGGATACCCCAACCCTCCCCAGCCGCCTCCCCCAGAAACCACTGTTGGGGGGTCTTACCAATTTAGACAGGACACCCCAACACTCCCAGCTGCCTCCCCCAGGAACTGCCATGGGGGTCTCGCCTGTTTAGATGGGACACCCCAACCCTCCCAGCCTCCTCCCCCAGGAACCGCCATGAGGGTCTCCCGATTTGGTCAGGACACCCCAACCCTCCCATCCGCCTCCCTCAGGAACTGCCATGGGGGTCTCCCAATTTGGACAGGACACCCCAACCCTCCCAGCCGCCTCCCCCAGGAACTGCCATGAGGGTCTCCCGGTTTGGACAGCTCTTCCAGATGACCATTCACACACGGTGGCAGACGGCCAGTGACAGATTGTGGTCGCTCGCGGTGGCAGCATCTTCCCATCCTCTTAACCCCGTGATTAGTCGGGTGTCTGCAAAGAGACACTTAATTAGCACTTGTTAAATGGTGCTGCCCCACGTCCGGCCCGTGCGCAGGCTCTCAGGGCTCTGTGCACACGGTCCTGAGACGAGCCTCAGCAGGGTTGCTCGTGGCCTCTGTGCAGACCCTGCGCCCTCCCCGGGGCCCTCAGCCCTGCCCGGCGCCCCCGCCTCCTGACCTCCAGGGAGGTCTCGCTAATGGCCTGAGAGCTGGCAGGGGCCTGGGAGGCGGAGAGCCCAGGTGGTCATCATCTCTGCTCCCTGACCGCCCCTCATGACCCTGGTGGAGCAGGAGGCGTGCTGGGCAGAGCAGACCAGTGCTAATGAACTCCGTGGACACACAGCCCTGCCCCGTCCCCGGCACACTCACGGGCGGCTCTGCTCCTTGTTCCGCAGACGCCGAGGGACCGCAGGCCCAGGGGCTGAGCCTCTGACAGATGAGCTGACGGCCGGGGCCCAGAGAGCTTTCTTCCGCCACTTCTCTCGGGCACTCACACTCACACAGCAGAGCCGACAGCAGACTCGTGTGGCACCGCCTCCGCCTGCGTCTGTGAGGCCGGCCAGGCATCCTACTGCTGAACGGAGAGCGCCAGGCCCGTAGGTGCTGGGTCCAGCCCCAGAGGCCCTCCTGCCCCTGGCCTGGCCTCAGTCTCACCGCAGCCTCCGGTCATCCAGCGCCCTCGAGAGGGGCAGCAGAACTCAGGGGAGCAGCTCTGGGATCTGCCTGCATCTACAGCCCACCCCAACCTGGAGGAGACAGCCTGGGGGTCCAGGAGTCACCCCTCCCCACACCTGGAGGACATGGCCTGGGGGATCCAGGGAAATCAGCCCCCTACCCAGAGGAGATGGCCTGGGGGTCCAGGAGTCAGGATCCCCACCTGGGGGTCCAGGAGTCACCCCCCAACCTGAAGGAGACGGCCTGGGGGGTCAGGAGTCAGGACTCCCACCTGGAGGACATGGCCTTGGGGGTCCAGGAGTCACCCTCCCACCTGGAGGAGACAGCCTGGGGTCCGGGAGTCAGCCCCTACCGCGCCCACGTCTGTAACTGGCCAGGTACAGAGGTACTTGGGGACCCTGCAAGGCCAGCACCTCCAGCTCGCAGCCCTGTCCTGACCAGGGCGGTCGGTGGCCTTGTACAGAGGACACGTGGGCACTGCAGGCCGGGTGGACTGCGAGCCCCCTGCCCCAACCCTGAGTCATGATGGACGTCTGTCTCCTTCCATCCGGGAGCTGGCTCCGTGGTCTTGGCACCGTCCCCCCCAGAGAAAGGCCGGGACACCGATGGGGAGGGCCTGTAGGTGAGATGGACGAGGACGCACCCCGCGGGGAGAAGCCGGAGCCCCAAGGGGAGGAACCGTGCCCTGGGGGGAGAAGCTGGCGCCTGAGCGGCCGCTGACCAGCATCCAGACCATCCCCGAGCTTCGGGCTTGGAAAACATGGCCTGACTGAAGCCCGTGTGATCGCTTTCATTTAGTTTGCTTTTTGTTGTTTTGTTTCTGGCAAGTGGGGAAATAGTAGCTTCTAGAAATTCATGTGCGTGACGATTGACTAACTGGGGTCCATTCCAGGGAGGGGACCACGTTCTGGCCACTGTGTGTTGGGGTCAGCTGTGGAAAGAGGCGGGTGGGTCAGGATGACAAGCCCCTGCCCAACCCAGGACTCTGAGGGGCGGCCTCCCTGGCAGGTGTGGAAGGACGGAGTCCTCTGGGCTCCACGGAACGCTGGGCCCATGGCTGCAGGTGCAGAGAAGACACACGTGTGTGCTCAGGAGTCCTCCTCCCTGAGGGGAGCTGGCTGTCCCAAGGGCGGTGCGGGCAGCCGAGGGCAGAGCACAGCAGAGGGGCCCCGGCCGTGGACAGGAGGGTGTAACAGGGGACTGCAGCCCCTTCCCCGCCGCCCCTTGGACTTGGGCACAGGTGGGAGAGCGCTGGCCGCTAGCCCAGCCCTGACCGCAAAGCCACACCGGGCTGAGGGCTCGGCCTGACCCGCCTGGCGGGTACAGGAATCCGGAGAGGCCAGGAGGGGCCCCTGGAGGCGGCGGCAGGGTGGGGGCGGCCACAGCTGGGCCTCCGGGGTCTTCATGCAGTGCTGGTGCTGAGTCATCTCTTGACAAAGTCTCCAGCCGGGGCAGGCCCACAGCTGGGCCCCAAAACTTCCAGGGCCGCAGACCTCCTCATCGCCCAGGGCAGCTGCTGTGTCTGCTTGGCCCTCCTGCCTGTGGCCCCCGGCCCCCAACCTCGCCAAGGCCTGGACTGCAGCTGAGCAGTCCCGGGCCCCAGGACACAATCCTCCCCAGAAGAGAACAAGGTGGGTCCAGCTGGAAACAGTGGCCAAAGCTTCTCTCTCACCTGGCCTCTCCTAGAATCAGGGTGGGAGAGAGACCCTCCCCAGTCCTGGGAACACTGGGGACACTCCATCAGGCCGGCTGCAAGTTTAAGATGCAAACACGTATCCCTCTTTCCAAGAAACTGGGTCGTTGAGAACCCCAGGTGCAGGAATTAGAAAAATGTCCTGGAAGAGTTGTCTTTGCTTCTGTATTTCACCGACTTACTTTCCTCAATTCAGAATATGGTTATACAGGCTCTTTCTGCTTCTAATTATTTTGCGTTTAACAGGTTTGAAATATCTTAACCATGTAGACTCATGTACATCCTCAGAAAACACAAAGAGAAACATCATCCCACAGCAGCTCCGCGGGGCTCCCGGTGCAGAGGCTCTGGGTCTCTCCTGCCATTAAAGGGACCTCCGTCCTGTGTCCCATCCCCCCATCCCACCCCCGTGTCCCCACGTCCCGGCCCCAGGGCCCCCGTTGCTGCCTTCTGTCCCCTGAGACTATCATCCAGGTGCAAACTCAGCATTTTTTCTTCTCGCCCCGTGCCCACTCCCCCTGGAGCTCAGCTCCTCCCAGCTTTACCTACCACGTGCGGACCCGTGTCCAGCCGCTGCCCCCAGTCCAGCCCCAGGACCCCCGACCCCTCTGTCTCCCGCTTTCCCCTGAGCCCCACCTCCCTGAGCCCTGCGTCCCCCGCGGCTCCTCCGGGGCTTCCAAGTGACGTGAAGTCCTCCTGGGCTCGGCTCGCCCTCACCCCCAGCGTCTCCCCACCCAGCCCAGCTCCTCTCCGGCCATCTCATCAGAGCGGCACTGGCCGTCCTTCGCGGAGAGCCCCTCCTCTGCTCCTGCTTTACTCTTCTCCCCAGACCCGGCGTTGCTACTGGACATGCAATCACACGGTCGGCCCTTCCCCGCTTGGAGCCCAGCTCCGTCCAGCAGGGCCTCAGCCGGGAGGCGTGCGGGGACAGAGTGGAGGC
The DNA here is from genome assembly GCF_003369695.1 of Bos indicus x Bos taurus. Taxonomy (NCBI): domain Eukaryota; kingdom Metazoa; phylum Chordata; class Mammalia; order Artiodactyla; family Bovidae; genus Bos; species Bos indicus x Bos taurus. The sequence goes on along the minus strand of NC_040080.1, from coordinate 1,303,035 downwards.
TCAGAAAACGGCAGGACTGTGTCCTCAAGGGTGCCGCTGTGGAAGCTACCCTCCAGGGCGGGCGTGAGCCTTCTCTACCCTGAGGACCCTCCCCAGCCATCCGCACGGCCTCATTTACAGAGGCCCTTGGGACCTGCCCCATCCCACAGTGAGCAGTGCCCAGGCCTCAGGGCTGAAACAGGAAGGGCGGTGGCCGCTGTCCCCCGGCCAGGCCGGAGCCCACCTCTGACAGCTCCCTCCCACCCATGGTGTCCCAGGAGCCCAGCCGGTGATATGATGAGCAGGCGGGGGACAGGACGGGGGACATGGGGGTGGTCTCGGGGCCTGGGGGCCGCGGCGCCTCTGCCCACTCTGCACACGGGGCAGGAGGCCAGGCGCCAGACAGAGAGCCGTGTCCAAGGCGAGACTGTGTCACAGGAGGGCCCGGGGCAGACTTCAAGGTCAGCGCTGCTCGCAGAGATGGAAAGAACGGACTCCAAACAGCAAATGCAAAATACACGTGTAAGAAGAAATCCTGCCTTAACAGGAGCCCTTGAAACATGTGTGAAAACATCAGCTTGATTGCCCTGCATGGCTGGGGGTCAAAGTTGACCCTGGACAAGGGAGTATTCGAGAAGAGAGGCCCATCCAGAGCCCGGTGTTCACGAGACACTCGCTTCACAAGACAGAAAGGAGCAGTTTCCTTTGGGCAGTGCTAATAAAATCTAATCACCCAATAAAAACAATAGCAACAAACCAAGATATACAAGAAACGTCTCAGAAGACTAGCCCTGCAGTAAAGTGACCCTTGAATCAATAAACACGGTTCCAGTGCAGTGAGCCAGGACCTGACTGAGAAATTCACACACTCAATCTTGGTAGAAGATTGGTCTTCTCCTCAATCATGGTAGAATCCCAGGATGAGGCCACGGCAGCCATGGAGGGAACACGGGTTCCTGGCCAGAACCTGGTGTTAATGAGAAGGGCACTTGACTTTCCAAGTTACTGAAATCCCAATGAAACGATCAGGAAGGTGTCATCCCAGAAGAGTAAAACATTCTGAGTGAAGAGCTTCAGGATCGGTTTGATCCAGCAGCTCAGTCGTTTCATAAAACACTGTACCTGGTTCTTTTTCTCTGGCAGCACCTCTGGGATAACGTAACAGTTCTTGACCTAAACCCAGAGAGAGAGCAAGAACTTGGTCCCCAAACCTGTCACGGTGAGGAGGTCACACAGGTGAACCCCGACCAGCGAGGTCTCTCACAGATGGGCTGGTGGGAAGTGGGGAGGGGGCCTGGTATCGAGGCCACCACGTACCTACCGCAGTCTGTGATGGGAGCCCAGTTCAGACCCGCTCACGAGTCCCCCTGCACTTTGCACAAGGCGGGGTGAGCGGCCTCCTCACTTTTCTCCATCCTCTGCAGGCAGGAGTCCCCCCACCTCCGTTCCTCCCCATTCCTGCCGAGTGGGGTCCCAGACCCCACACACATGGGGCAGATCCCCGGGCCTGTGTGAGGGGGATGACTGCAGGGAGGACCCCGGCAAGGCAACGGGACCCTGGGTGCGTGCAGAGGGTCAGTGCTGGGTGGGCTACAAAGGGTAAGAAGGTGGAGGGTGGGGTATGCGGGCGCCCCGACCCTGGCATCTGTCTGCTGAGGGCCGGTTCAAAGAGGGTCCGCCAGCCTGCATCCCACCTGCAGGGCCTGCTGACACCCAGGGTCCACAGCCTGTCCCCTGCCCCCGAAGCGGCGGCCAGGCCCCTGTCGCCGCTGCCCTGATCTTGCTCCAGCCACGTCTGCCCGACAAGGAACCAAAAGGGGTCAACAGGCTGGAGCCGCAGCCCCTCCCGCTTCAAGTCTGTACCCGCCAGCTTCACCCTTGTTGAGCGGTGTCGGCTGCGAGGAGTTTACCCGCTCTTTGAAAGGATGGAAGGACAGTGCCTGCCAGTCCCTCCCATCCTCTCCTCCCTGACACATGAATTAAAGCCGCATAATTAAAATCCACAGCACAGTGTGAGGGAGTGAACGCCCAGCTCCTCCAGGAGAAGCCATCTCCTGATAGAAGGATGCTCTTAACAGACGCTAGCAACAGCCTCGGCAGGGTGGAGCGTTTCTGCTTTGAAGCTCTGACACCTTTAGAGAGAAGAGAAAGCTCTTTGGGCGTGTGGGGTGGACTAAATCAAGGAAACAAGCCCGCGACCATCCCTGCAGATGGGAATAGCACTGGGAATGCATAGCAAACCCCCCCAGACTCTGCCCTCGAGGACGAGGACGTAAGACTCTAGAGGAAAGACAGAAAATGTCTGATGAAAGCTATCCTGACTACCGGATGGCAGGAAGTCCCCCAGGAAGACGGAGCACAGGGGAGGTTTACAGCCTCCACCGGGAGAGGGGAAGAGCCCATGGGACTTGGAGAGGGTGGGAGGGAGCCTGTGGCTCCCAGGAGGTGCAGGTGGTGACTGGGTGCCAGAGGCTGGGGCAGTGGGGGACGAGGGAGGGGGCGGGGGAGAGGGGGAGGGGAAGGGGAGGAAAAGGAAGAAGGTAGATGAGTTGAGCAGGTGTTACATTTTGTCAAATGCAATTATGTAGCAATTGATGTGCTCCTATGATTTTTCTTCTTCAGTCTGCCTTGTGGGGATTACACTGATTGATTTTTGAATATCCAACCAGCTTTGCATCCCGGGAGTAAAGCCTGCTTGGTCAGAGTGCATTGTGCTCCTTACAAACCACTGGATTCAGTTGGCTGGTGTTTGTGGGAGACTTACACCCAAGTTCATGAGATACATTGGTCTTTAGTATTCTTTCTTATTTTTGGTACTATCTTTGTCTGGTTTGATATCAGATGATATGGACTCATTTTTCAATTTAAACAAACTAGATGAGTGTCAAGGCCACAGCCTAGTGTATCTGAATTTTCTCAGGGGAAGTGAGTGAAGCCGCTCAGTCGTGTCCGACTCTGTGCGACCCCATGGACTACACAGTCCATGGAATTCTCCAGGCCAGAATACTGGAGTGAGAAGCCGTTCCCTTCTCCAGGGGATCTTCCCGACCCAGGGAGAGAACCCAGGTCTCCAGCATTGCAGGTGGATTCTTTACCTGCTGAGCCACCAGGCAAGCCCAAGAGAAGCAAAGCCGGTTTTAATAATGTCTGAATGGGCATGAAGTGATGGACTCAGGGACTCATCTTCCCACCAGTGGAATCCAAGATGGCAGAAATGAAGTCCTCCTCCTCCTCGTCCTCGTCACCGTCATCCCCATTGTCGTCAGCAGCAACATCTACAATCGTCCTACATTTTCCTGCTGAACTTGCTCTGTGCACAGCGTGAACCAGAGTTATATGTATCTGAATAACTGCTTCCCGTCTGAAAGGGGGCTGGCTGTCTTGAACGTCTCCTTAGCCATCACGATCCCAGGATTAAATGGGATTCTGCCCGCAGTGAAGGGGGATAACTCGTCACCCCATCAGCCTCTGAGGAGCCGGGGACCAAGCATCTCACACAAGCCAGTCTCTGCTCCAGGGCATGAGCGCAGGGCAGACATGGCCCAACCACCCCGAGTCACAGCTCCTTGGAAAGGCCAGACTGGGACCTGTTATTCCCCAGCCAGGGACGGAGCGTGTTCCATGGACTGAAGCCCGAGAGGGAGCCAGCGTCTCAGAGTCAGGACGGTTCATTAGCAGCAGGTCGCTTCCCGCCCTTACGCCCAACAGTGAGTCTTGGAGCTGTAGCCCTGCCCTGGCTGGAAAAGTGCTTCAGCTTCAGAGGCACCCTATCATTGGGAGAGAGTAAGCTTTCCTGGAAGGAAAACGAAAGTCGCACGGTCTGGCCGGGTGTGTCTTTGAGGTCCCTTCTAGCTGACCGAGGAGGACGAGGCAGGCGCCATGCAGATGGGGTGGACCTGTTTGGGCGTTAACTGTACTCACATTTCTTAACGTTTTGCACAAAGAACCAGGGATGGTGCTGCAAACACGCACCAGGACAGTGGGGCCCGTCGCCCACAGAGGGGACTCGTCCACTCTGGAGACGGGCTCTGGGGTCTGGGAGCTTGGGTGTCCACATTCGGGGCTCTGGAAACAAGCAGAGGTGACGATGTGATGACGCGTCTGAATCAGCGTCCTTCCAGCCAGGCCGAGGCAGCCGGGACGCCCCAGGGCCCCTGCTGGCCCCTCCCCATCAGGGCCAGAGGGAGCTGGCTGCCCCGGGGCTGGGGGCCGGGGCAGGGCGGGGACACACACACCGTCTACACCCCAACCCCCTCGGTGGAAGGGACTGTCTCCTCTCTCACTTTCAGAGGCCGTCAGAAGTTGATCTCTCCTCCCAAACACCAGCTTGGGGGGAAATCACTTTCCTTGGCCTCTCTGCAGATCAGCCCTGGCTGACCCCTTGCCCAGAGCCAGGTTCCCCTGGGAGCCCATCTGCGCCCCAGGTTTCCCGGTTCAGCTGACATCACCAGGGTCGCCTCTGGGGTGCCTGCTCCCAGAGACACCCCCTTCCCAGCCCACAGAAAGGGACTCGTGGGCGGGCCCGGGCTGACAGTCCAGCGTCCAGTGAACCTGAGAACTGCTCTGGGGCTCTGCTGTGGCCTTCCCACCTAACCCTTAATTAGTGTCCAGCCTCGCAACCCCTCTAAGTGGGGCTCCTCGGGGACAGGCCGCCGGAAGGGGATAAAGAGGAGGTGATGACTGCAAAGGCACGGTGACCAGGTGGACAATTAGAACGTGCCCTCCCAGACGCTGATCTCCTAATCTACTGCTCTGAGCTTCCCAGACAGCCCTCTCTGCTTCTCATAATACAATTTAATTTTTGTGTACAGAGTTTTCTGAAGGGCATAAATGCATTTTCACTTGATGCCCCAGTAATTCAGTTTTAAACGAAGCATAAAAACTCAATAAACAGCAAAGAGCTAACTGCATGTGCCAGGCTCGTGACCTTTCCCTGTTATTTCTGAATAAATAAGAAAGTGGGTAAAAGTCACATATGAAGTCGATGGCAAATTTTTCCCATCGTCTGTTAGAAAATCAGCCGGAATTGACAATAATTTGATAGTTCATGCTTGAGAGAGCTCCCAAGTGGGGATCTGAGGCCGGAGATTGACTCTCGCGACGATCCCGGAGAGACGGGCGGCGGGCAGGCTCTCCTGACCTTGAAACCGTCCCCCGCGCCCAGACTCCCATAATCAATGCAGACTCTCTGCCCCCAGGGGCCCCCACGAGCAAAGGGGAAAATGAAGATTCACAGAAAAGCCGCACAAGTGGATTTTTCAATCGGCTTCTCAAATGCCTGCTAAATGGCAGCCCGAGCCGCATGCATACTGCATGAGCGCAAGACAAGGACAATCACCAGGACGGGAGCGCCGCGCCTCCCCACGCCTCCTTCCTGTCCTGCTGCAAGACTGCTGGTGGGCGATGTGAGCTGGAGCCCCCTTAACCCCCGGCACCTGCCATGTGGACCAAACACAGAGACTGCAGCCCACCCCCAGCATCCAGCTCACACTCTCCCTGAGTCCAGGGCCCCCCGTGTCCGGCACCCCCGAGTCCAGTGGCAGGACACCGGCCACTTGGGACAGTGACCATTAGGAGGTGCTCCCTGCGTGGAGTGATTAGGCCCCTCCTCGCCATGTCCTGGGGCTCCGGCCCCTGCAGAAACGCACCTGCCTCACAGTTCTGTTTTCTGCGAGTCTGGGCCCAAGAAGTTTCCTTGACTTCGGTCCCTCTGTCCTCTAGTGTCCGGTGTCCTGGGGCTTCTCGGGGACCCACCTCCTTTCCTCTCCCTCCTCCGTCTGGCTCCTTCTTCTTCGGAATGCAAGCTTTGTGCCCTGTGAGTGTGAGTCTGCCTGCACACGGCTGAGTGCCTGCAGTGTGACTGGGAGCGCTCACATGTGTGTGTGTGACGTGTGTGTGCACGCACACACGTGGACAGGCTGGGAGCCAGGTGACCAAGCTTCTCTAACCTGCCACACGCTGAGCCCCATTTGCCTCGGGAAGTTTGGGGGTCTGTTCTGCCTGCCTCCACACCCCACCCCAGCAGGACATGTCATCAGCATCAGAAATGGGGTGTCATTAGCTGGGCGCTTTAGAGCCTCAGCATCTCAGGTGAGACACAGGTGGCGGGTGGCACCTGCCCGTCCTCTCGGCCCCGGGAGCTCCAGGCAGACGCGCCACCTGTGAAGAGCGAGCCTGGGCTTGGGGGGAGGCCCCGCTAAGACTCAGCAGGTGCCCTGGGACCATGCGTTCTGGCTGCAGGAACACGGGACCAGGGGGCCCAGCTGCAGCTCAGCCGGCACCCCTGAGGCCTGGCCCCAGCTGTGACTTCAGGGGACGACCCGTCATGTTGTGACTCCTCTGTGGGAAGCCTGGCTCTGACAGCTGAGAGAGCTGCCCATGGAGGGACACAGGGCAGCTGCTGGGCAGGGCCAGGCCGAGGACCCCCCAGGAGACGGTGCAGCCGCCCCCTGACCTGGGTCTAGAGGGCCCTGCTGCTCAGTCCCCCAAGGAGTCAGTTCAGGTCACGTTGGAGCGCCCGCTTGAGGCTCTGGCTGAATCACGCAGTCACTCCGGTGATGCTTCCTGGCCCCTGCTCCCTGCTGGAGTCCGGCTGCTCCCCACCCAGGCAGGCCTCAGGCAGGCAGCTGCAGGAAGACGGCCGTTATCCCAGTCCACCCCCTCAGGTTTGAGGATGCAGAGTCGGACACGATGGAGCAGATGAGCTAACTGAGCCCCCCGCCCCTCCAGTCTGCGCTCACTTGGGCGTCCACGCCGGTCCATCCTCAGTCCACCCCAGGGCACCCTCGGCCCCACCACGCTGTGGGTGAGACATGGGGGTGGGATGTCTCCACCCTCCTGGCTGCCACCTGCAAACGTCTCCGGACACCTCCTCACCGCTCTGTAAATCCAGACTAACAGCCCGGACATGGGAATGAGGCAGGGTGAAGTTAGACCATCAATCTGGCCTCAAGGAACACGGATGTTGCTTGTTCTGAAAAGAGGCTGGTCCACCCAGAATGTTCTATTCACAGAGGCCAGCTGACACCCACCCAGGGCTCTACTCAACAGAGCCAGGGTACCTCCTGTGGGCAGGTGGGGAGCTTCGGGACCTGGAAGGGGGACTGTTTCTGCTGTTACAGGGAGCAAAACGCTGAGGGTCACACGGTCTTAAGGGAGGGGCTGTGGACAGCAGTCAGGAGGCCCACGACACTCCAGACAAGAACGACGGGGCCTCGGGTAGCGTGCAGTGACAGAAAGAGTGAGAAACAGCCCGGACCTTGATGTATGTTAAAGACAGAGTTGACCTGAATTTTCTGATAGATTAGATGGGCAGACGACAGCTGAGAGAAGGTCAAGGTAGGCTCTGAAGATTTTTAACAAAGGTCAAGCTAGCAGCTGGGGCTGGCAGGTCTGAGATGGTGACAGTTACGGTCCAGGGGATGGGTCAGGAGCCACGAGCAGAGAGAAGCTCTGAAAAGACAAAGCAAGCCTCACGCGACACATCCCGTGCCCAGTGACCCGGCCTGCAAGGGCCATTGCATCATCCTCACCCTGAGGAAGGAAGCTACAGACACGGGGCCCTTCTAAGTTCACAAAAGACTTGCTTACCGGTCATCTTCGCTTCTGAGACTTAAGCAATATTAGCACCACCTGGGGCTTCCCAATGGCTCAGCAGTAAAGAAGCTGACTGCCAAAGCAGGAGGCGAATGAGAGGCGAGTTTGATCCCTGGGTCGGGAAGATCCCCTGGAGGAGGAAATGACAACCCACTCCAGTATTCCTGCCCGGGAGATCCCATGGACAGAGGAGCCTGGTGGGCTACAGTCCGTGGATTGCAGAGTCACACGTGCCTGAGCAGCTGAGCGCACACACATTGCTGTTTTACAGACGAGGAAGCTGATCCCAGAGAGGTTACGACGCCCTCAAATGCTCGTGGCCAGTGTTATCAAGGTGAGATGGGACCCAAGTGTTCTCACTTCCATCTTGATGAGTTCAAGGAAGTGGTTGAATGAGGGAAGTCTGGATTGCTCTTCCGGCTTGATCCCAAAAGACCTTCAGCTTTGCTTGTGCATGACCTCAACAAGCATAGAGAGGCATTTGGGTGGCCTTCAGCTTTTGGCAAATATAAATAGAGCTTCTCTGACTATTTGTGCATAGGTTTGGGTGTGAAGTCTTTATTTCTCTGGGATAAATGTCCAGGGATGCAATCTTGAGGTCCTAGGATAATTGTACATTCAGTTCTTTAATGAAGCTGAGTTTCCAAGATGGTGGAGTAGAAAGACGCTGAATTCACCTCCTCTCATGGGCACACACAAATACACTATTTACAGAACAACTGTTGGTGAAAAAGACTAGAACCTACCAGGACGGACCTTCTATAACTAAAGGTATAAAGAAGGAACCACACCAAGGCGGGTAGGAGGGGTGGAGTCAGGGTAGAGTCAAATCCCAGAGCCCTGGGTGAGCGACCCCAAATCCAGAGAATAATCACGATTACAGAGGTTCTCCCCTCTGACCAAGGGGTCTCAGATCCACGTTGGGCTCCTCGGCCCTGGGGTCCCACACTGGGAAGTTGAGCCTCCAGACTGTTTATCTCTGAAGCCAGCAGAGTTTACTTTCAAGAAAGTCGTGAGGTTGTAGGAAATAGAGACCCCATGCTTGAAGGATGCACACAAATCTTACACATTCCAGGACCCAGGGCAGAAGCAGTAATTTGACGAGACCCGGGGCCCAGACCCACCTGCTGGTCCTGCAGGGCCTCCCGGGGCGGCCGGGCAGCACCAGTGACAGCTCCCCCGGGGGACACGGGGACTGGTGGGAGCCCTGCTTGGGAGCTCCTTCACCTGCGTGGGCACTGGGGCTGGAGTATAAGCAGTATAAATTTGTATTTATATTACAATACAAAATTAATATATTGTAAACCAACTGAACCTCAACAGGAAAGAAACAGAGACCGCCACGCTGCTTCCCAGAGTGGCTGCCCCGTCCTAAATTAACGCCAGCCACGTGCCCGGGATTCTCGGCGTCCACACAGCACGTTGGAAGTCTTCGGCCGTTCTAACCGATCCGGTATCTCACTGTGGTTTTAACTTGCATTTCCCTTCTGGTTCCTGATGTTGGAACCCTTTCGTGCGCTTACTCGGCATCTGTACGTCCTTTCTGGTGAAAGGGCTCTTCATGTCTTTGCCAGCGTTCTAACGTGACTGGTGTGTTTGTGTTTTAGTGTTGAGCTTTAAGAGTTTGTTTATCTTCTAGATGCTCGTACTTTGTTAGGCGTGTGATTTACAAATGTCTTCTCCCAGTCTGTAAGTAACGGTTTCATCCTCTTAACAGGGTGTTTCAAGTCGTGAAATTGCAAATCTTGAAGACATCCGATTTGTCATTTTTTTTAATAGATTGTATTTTTGGTGTCAATCAAAGAATTTGTTTGCCTGGGAAGCTAGTCCTAGGTTCCACATACTTTATCTTCTTTTTCCCAAAAGTTTTGTGGTTTTATACTTTACTGGTAAATCCATGATGCGTTTTGGGTTGCTGTGTGCTTAGGCTCTCAATTGTGTCTGACTCTTTGTGAGCCCCATGGACCATAGCCCCCCAGGCTCCTCTGTTCATGGAGATTCTCCAGGCAAGAACACTGGAATGGGTTGCCATTCATTCGAGGTTAATTTTGTACAAAACGTGTGGTTTGGGTCAAGTTCATTTTGGGTATGCAGTCATTCACTCAGAGAAGGCAATGGCACCCCACTCCAGTACTCTTGCCTGGAGAATCCCATGGATGGAGAAGCCTGGTAGGCTTCAGTCCATGGGGTCGCTAAGAGTCGGACACGACTGAGTGACTTCACTTTCACTTTTCACTTTCATGCATTGGAGAAGGAAATGGCAACCCACTCCAGTGTTCTTGCCTGGAGAATCCCAGGGATGGGGGAGCCTGGTGGGCTGCCATCTATGGGGTTGCACAGAGTTGGACACAACTGAAGCGACTTAGCAGCAGCAGCAGTCATTCACTGCTTCAGCACCGCTTGTTAAAAAGATAAACCTTCCTCTTGAATTGCTTTTGTGCCTTGGTCAAGAATCAGCTGGGTGCACTTCGTGGGTCTCTTCCCAGGTTTTCTGTCCAGTCCCCTTAACTACGCGTCTGTCTGTCTGTGGGGACCACAGTCTCATGACTGTGACTACAGCCTTGAAGTCGGATCACCTCATTCCTTCCATTTCCCTCTTCTTTTTCAAAATTGTTTTTAGCTATTTTAGTTGTCCCTTGGTTTTTCTTATCCATTTTGAAATAATATTCTTTATATCTATTAAAAATCTTGCTGGGGTTTTGATAACACTTGCATTAAAGGTTGTTAGATAGTCAGTCATGTGAACAGTGGTCTCCCTTCCCTCCCGGCCTCTGCATTTCTTATTTACTTTTCCTTCGTATGCATCTTCCAGCCTCAGATCCTCAGCACTCTGTCCGTGGAGTCCTGGCCGTTCGTGCGTGCATCCGCCGTCCCCACTGATGCCGAGCTGCCACCTGGTGAGGACGCCCTCCTCCTCTCCTCCTTTCCCGTTGCAGCTGCTTCCTCACAAAGCAGAACAGAAGCACCATGCAGCGTGAACCTCAGCCTCACGGGGTGGATTCCTCTGAGAGCGGCGGAAGAAATCTTTCAAGTGCCAGCACCTTACTCACCCACGCCCCCCAGGTGACAAAGACGGCGGACTTCGATCTCCTCCCTCCTTCTCCGTGTCCATCTTCATCCCCAAGTTCTGTCTCCATCTCTTTCTCTCTTTCAGATGACCCGTCTTAGAATCAGAATGAATACGGAGGAAGTTTGCCTTTAAAGTCTGACTTGAAGTCAGATTCTTCTGACATAAGCTTAGTTTGATTTGCCTGGTAAGTTGGAGAATGATGACTGCCCTCGCCAATTATGATGTTTTCCTTAAACCCCACAAATGACAGACGCAGCTCTCAGAAAGCACATGCAGAGTACACACAGGCACACCTCTTTATACTGGGCTTTGCTTTCTTGTGCTTCACAGATATTGCTTTTTTAATAAGTTGAAGGCCTGTGGCCACCCTGCACTGTGAGACGACGCTTAGCATTTTTCAGCAACAAAGTATTTTTAATTAAGGAATATACAGGGTTTTCTTTAGCCTTAATTCTATTACAAAGTTCCTAATAGGCTACAGTACAGTGTAAGTGTAACTTTTACATACACTGGGAAGCAAAAGAATTCATGTGACTCCCTTCATTTAATATTCACTTAATTCCAACAGTCTGGAACCAAAACAATAGTGTCTCTGAGGTGGCCTGTGAACAAAATCCAGCATAGTTTACATTCTATGTCGTTAGACATACAGTAACAAATCTGGATTTCGACTTGAAAACTTTGGAGACATTTCATAAATTTTTGAAGTCATTCCGGAGGAAGAAAAACTAAAAATTTAAAGACCAGTGATCTCAAAGTACTGTCACGCGGAAACACAAACAGGATTGCTTCTGCCAAAACCACCAGTCCACCCTAAAGGAAATCAACCCTGAATATTCACTGGAAGGACTGATGCTGAAGCTGAAGCCCCAGTACGTTGGCCACCTGATGCAAAGAGCTGACTCACTGGAGAGACCCTGATGCTGGGAGGGATTGAGGGCAGGAAGAGAAGGGGACGACAGAGGATGAGATGGTTGGACGGCATCACTGGCTCAATGATCATGAGTCTGCAGAAACTCTGGGAGATAATGAAGGACAGTGAGCCTGGCGTGCTGCAGTCCCTGGGGTCGCAGAGAGTCGGACGCAACTGAGCGACTGAGCAACGACAACAAAGAGTAGCTGGGAACCAACGCCAGAAAGGGTGAGCGAAGGGCTGCTCACTGATGCGTGAGGTGCAGCTCATGGGGATTAACGCGAGCGAACTCACATGTGGCGTCTAACGGAAGAGGAAGTCCCGAAGAAGTCATTCTAAAAAGTGCAGCATTAAAGGATAATAAAAGTTGTAGAGACGGGGTGGAGTATAAAGCTCAGAGCAAAAGAACACGAGTCAGCTTCACAGGAATTCGTTTACTCTAAAAACAGCTCTCTTCCTGAGAACCAGAAGCAAATATGACCAAAGGCGTCCCGTGGCAGTGAGCACCGACGTACCTGTTGCATTTTTCTTGATTCTTTCTTGTGTGCTTGAAATAGGTGGTAATTTCTCCCAAAAGCCTGAGTGCTGCTACAAACAGAGCCATGAATTCAGAGCCGCTTCTGAGGTCTTTATTCTTGCTTTCCTTGGCTTCTTCCCTCTTATCCTCTCAGGCCCAGGATCAGGGCTATCTTTTTTTTTTTTTTTTTTCCAATCTATTTTGAAATTGCTTTTCTTGAAGCACTGAATACTCGAAGCTGAATGAATATAAGCAAACACTGAGATATTCACAATAAGATGCACTTGTTTGAGGGCACGCTCTCAAGAGTTCATTAAATAATACTCACTGCTGAGAGCGCCGGGGCAGGCCCAGGGTTGGCACAGGCATCGGGGTGCTGGAGTCTCTCCCTGGCTCGCCTTCCGGGAGCTTCTGGGCATGCTGGGCCTCCCCTGAAAACCTGCTCCCCACGTAGGCCCTGAGTCTTTAACTGCCGCCCTCCTCCTGCGACCAAAGCTCAAGGCCAGGGAGCGTGTGCCGGGCCAGCGTGGTTGCTGCGCCCTTAACCTGCCCTCACATGCACACTCACTCACACACAGGCACACACACAGGCACCCAGCTTGTTGCGGAAATATTATTTTTTAAAAAATCAGAATCTTCCCCCAACCCAGAAAACCTCTCCAAATCGGTTCTAGAGAAAGGAAGCAGGTTTGCCCTTGAATAAGCACTAAACCAGGATTGCCAGGCGTCTCAGGCCACCTGTTGCAGGGAGACCCGCCTCGGCCGCCCAGAGATGCCCACTCCATCCACGTCTCAGAAAACAGCCAGTGGCCAGTGACAGGGTCTCTGTCCCCTTGTCCCAGTCAGTCCTGAGTGATCAGGGCGAGGTGGGCTCCTCAGCTTTGAGATAACTTGGTGAACTGGAGTGAGACATCTGCCGAAACAGGCCCCCACGTGGACCTGGGTGGGGCCCGGGCCCCTGGAGGCTGCGTTTCGTGGAGCCAGGGGCCAGGTCCTGAGCTGTTGGGGGTGAGAGGCTCACAGGGATGTGAGCACTCGGGGTGCGGGCACTGCAACTCTTACTTTTAGGGTGTATCTGCCTCTCCAGCCCACGTCTGCAGGCGGGGGTCCAGGCAGGGCACAGGCCCACACAGGTGTGCACGCGCACGCCTGGGCTTCTTGACTGTGCGCACACCCGCTCTGCAGCCCCTCCCGCGAGTCCCCAGTGACCAGGACGCAGGCACATGGACGAGACCCGCAGCCCTCGTCCCCCAGGTGGCCTGTGGCCCCCACCCCGGGCCTCCTGGGCCCCTCTGTCTCGAGGCGCAGCCAGCGGGCCGTCCTTAGACCGGCCTGCTCCCGCTGCTGTGCCTCTGCGGCCAGGTCCAGCCAGGCGACCCCAGGGACCCTCCTGACCATCTCCCTGCCGCCTCCAGACACCTCGGGGAATGGGAGAATGGCCCACACCCCTTGCGAGACCTGCGGGGCAGCTCCCTCAGCGCAGCTCTGCAGTCATGCGCTCGTCAAGACGCGATTCCAGGAGGGGCTGCAGAGGGAGACTGGGTGTGGGAGGCCGCCCCCCATCACCCAGAGCAGCCCCCCACCTCTCCCCTGGCAGTGAGGACAGCAGGTACCCGCCAAGCTCCGGACGCGGCACTCGGCGCTGGCCCACAGCCGTCTGCACCCCGCCTGCCCCGGGCCCCTCGCAGGAGCTCTGATGGCCGGGGCTCTGCCTGTCTGGCCGAGGCAGTGACCAGGCTCCACACCCGCCAGGACAGCCAGACCTCGGGGCTTGATCTGACCCCGCCTCGCGTGTCTAAATAAACCATCACGGTTTTAACTCAGGAAACCTGGGTCTTGCTACGTTTGTGCTGGGACGACCACCACGGTGGGGTGTTAACGCAGGGGGTGGCCCAGGCCCTGGATCCTCCTCTTCCCACGGCCCCACGCCCTCCCTGCAGCCTCACCGCCCTCCCGCTCCTCCTCCAGCCCGGGGACTCGGAACAGCCCCTCCTCTGAGACTCCGCCTCTGCTCAGGGGCCTTCTGAGCTAAGCACCAGTCATGATGTCTGATTGCACTGCACCCACCTCCGGGCCCAGAAGAGACCATTCCCAGTACTTTACACCTTCCGAAGCCCTCAGTGGTCGTAGCTGCTGCTGCCTCTTTACAAAAATAAAATCTAAGTGTTGCCTTAATCATCTCGCTTTTGAGATAAGAGCGTTTGATACACGTGACTCACGTCTGTAAATAACATATAATTTAGCTTTACCTTGTTTTGAACCCTCTATAAAAGGAACGATACTGAATGTACTCTATGCCTCATTTTGTTGTTGTTCCAAGAGCTTCTTTTGAGAACCATCCGTGTTCCATGTGTGCAGCTGAAAGTCACTCATTTTCAGCACGTGATGTTACGTTCATGGGTGTGCTCCACGTGAGACATCCGCCTCCTGCCGGCAGCAGTGAAATCCTCTCGGACTTTGGTGCCGTGGACAGCACAGCTGTGTGCGTTCTCACACGCGTCTCTAGCGTATGTGTGAACACTGTGCAGTCTAGGTGCTCCAGTCTGAGGAGTGGACCGGCCGGCCTGCAGGAGACGTGTGATCCCAGCGCAAGGTGAAGCCAGGCCGGCTCGGGCAGCACACGCCTCCCTCTTCCCAGCAGCCTCGGCGAGCGCCACCCACAGCGCCTTCCTGGTGCGCGTGGCCGCGTGCCGTTGTGTGCACGCGTGTGCCTGGTGCGCGTGGCCGCGTGCCGTTGTGTGCACGCGTGTGCTGGGTCTCACTTAAGCCTGCACCGTCCCGCTTACGTGGAACGCTGAGCGTCGTCTCGGGCGTGCACGCGTCTTCCAGGCTCTCCCTGCCCTCTGTTTGGCCCACTTTCTTCTCCCCTTCCCGACGTGGGGAGTCTCGCGTTCTGATCCCCGATGCACCGCCAGGCACGCGTTCGCAATGCTTTCTGCCGCCTTGCTGCTTGTTCCCTCCCTGACTTTGTGGTGTCGGCGGCTGGAGGCTGCTTTGTTTCATCAGCGTTAAAATCTTAAGTCTCTTGCTTCTTCATTGTTGCTTTTTCCGTTTTAAGAAATACTTTCCTACCCCAAGGTCATAAAATTATTCCTCTGTATTGACTTCTAAAATGCCCTAGTTTATCTTTGATATTTTGGTCTTTAATTCAAACAGAATTCATTTTTGTACACGGTATGAATTGGTATCAAACTCCACTTTTTGGGGGGATGAGAATAACCAAGATTATTTGTTGAAATATCTGACATTTCTATTTCTTCCTTTTATTAAGAGACGCACGCAGGTTCTGTTTCTAGACTCTATCTGGTTCTATTTAAAAGCAATTGATCAGGACTCTTCTCCTTAGAAAGAAAGAAAAAGAAAGAATAGAAGAATTTGCCAGAATTTTCACTGGAACTGAATCTATTTTATAATTTAATTCCAGGGAAATCAATATTTTTATAATAATATCCCACAGTCAATGTATATGGTTTATCTTTCCCGATTTTTATCTCTCATTAATTTTTTCAGAGATTTTATAATTTTCTCCAAGAATATCTTATGTGTGTTTTCTTAGATCATTGCTGGTACTTTAATTTTTAATATTATTAGATGCTTTTGGTATTTCAACATTTACCTTTATCAGACAGTTTAACTGAATCAACTGAGAAAAGGTATTGTTTTGCTCCTTTAATTTATTCATGTGAAGAAATACAGAGGCTGATGTCTACAGCTAAAACTCTCTCTCACCCCTGGACAAGCCCAGTTTAGTAAGTAGCCTTATCTCTTTCATACGCTGCTGCGTTCTGCTCGTGGTTAACTAAGACCGTTGTGTCTGTATTTATGGGTGACTTTGACGCATTCATACTTTTCTCATGATGTTTTTGTTTCAGATCAGAGTTTTTCTACTATTAAGATCGTACAAGCCTCTTAAAACAATTTAGTGAATGCGCACTGTGTATGGGATGGAAAATGTGTGTTTTGTTCCACAAAAATTTGGTAGGATTTGCCTTTTAAAAAGTTGGGTGTCGTGCTTTCTTTGATGGAGGAATTTTTCATCTGTGCCCCTAAATGGCAATGTGAGAATGGATGTTTTTTTTCTTTCCTCTGCTTCAATTAGATCTGTTGTCTTTCTTGTAATTTGTCTATTTCACCTAATTTTTAAAATTTATTGGTGCTAAATTATCCATACTATTCTCTTTTTAATCTTGCTGCTTCCTGAAGTTATGATCTCTTTTCCCTCCTAAATGTACCCTGTGGTTCAGCCCTTCCGTCTTCATCCATCTTGAGGAAACGTGCGGTCCTGATGAGCTGCTCCAAGAACTGCCGTTTGATTCCGTTGACTTTCATTTTCAGGTTCATTAATTTCTGTGTCTTATTTCCTTCAAACTCCTTCAGTTATTATTCTATTTTTAAATTTCTCCGTTTCGACATGACTTTTTGGCTTGAGTGTGTGCTAATCCCTTCAGTCGTGTCTGACTCTGCGACTCCATGGACTGCAGCCCGCCAGGCTCCTCTGTCCATGGGATTCTCCAGGCAAGAACACTGGAGTGGGTTGCCATGCCCTCCTCCAGGAGATCATCCCAACTCAGGAGTTGAACCTAAACCCACATCTCAGGCAGCTTCTTCACTGCTGAGCTACCTGGGAAGCCCCACTCTTTGGTTTACTGACATTTTAATTAAGTTATTAATTTATATGTTGAGATGATATTGAGCTATTCTATGGAGAGCTTGCTGTCTCTTTCGATTCGTTTAGACTTTTTAAAAACAGTTTGTGGGCTGGTGCCTCTGTTTTATTTTATTCTTTTTAAAGCTCCCATATGTTACAATGGACTTTAGAGGGCCCGTGTGCACAGTCACGAGTTTCAGCACGTGTCTGGATCCAATCATCTACCGGGAGGGAATTCCGTCCCCCCATTTCCCTCCCGGGATCCCCTGGTCAGTCACACCCCGTCTGGCTCCTGAACAGGCAGCCACTGCTCTCTCCTCCAGCCCCGTGGGTCTGCCTCCCGGATGTCATGAAGAGAGTCACCGCACGGGGGGCCTGTCGAAGCTAGTTCCCTTCACCCACACGGTCCCTCGGAGATCCCACCTCCTGGTGTGTGCGTCTGTGTTCTGTTCATGCACGCCCCCACAGGGCAATTCCATGGCCCAGATTCTGTCATATTCACTCTGCTGTCCTATCCCTCAGCTGTATCCAGTGTGGATCCTGGTGCTCCTGCCAAAAGACGTTTGCATTCTTTCCCGTGTTTGGCTATGAATACAGTCGCCCTTAACATTGGTGCACACTCTTTACACAGACGGTGAGTTCCGTCTCTCTCGGGTGAATACTTGTTCAGTTCAGTTCAGTCACTCAGTCGTGTCGGACTCTTTGCAACCCCATGAACCACAGCACGCCAGGCCTCCCTGTCCATCACCACCTCCCAGAGTCCACCCAAACCCATGTCCATTGAGTCAGTGATGCCATCCAACCATCTCATCCTCTGTCATCCCCTTCTCCTCCCGCCCTCAATCTTTCCCAGCATCAGGGTCTTTCCAAATGAGTCAGCTCTTCGCATCAGGTGGCTAAAGTATTGGAGTTTCAGCTTCAACATCAGTCCTTCCAATGAACACCCAGGACTGATTTCCCTTAGGATGCACAGGTTGGATCTCCTTGCAGTCCAAGAGGCTCTCAAGAGTCCTTTCTAACACCACAACTCAAAAGCATCAATTCTTCACCACTCAGCTTTCTTTATAGTCCAACTCTCACATCCATACATGACCACTGGAAAAACATAGCCTTGACTAGATGGACCTTTGTTGGCAAAGTAATGTCTCTGCTTTTCAATATGCTCTCTAGGTTGGTCATAACTTTCCTTCGTGTAAGTACAAATATTAAGTTGATCATTTCTAATTTTTAGTGTTTTTTTTTTTTCCATTTATGTATTGTGCTCTTGGAGCCAGGTCACAAGACTTTCTGCAATGCTTTCTTTCAAAAAGTGTGTAGCTTACACGTTACATTTAGAACTGAGGCTCATTTGGGGTTACGTTTGCATAAGAGTGAGATTTAAGCCAAAGGTGACTTTTTTGGTAAATGGAGATCCAATTTTCCAGCATCTTTTGTGGAAAGACTATTCTCTTCCTCTGACTTGTCTTGGTGACCGTGTCAAAAATCATCTGGCCCCCTCTGGTAAGCCTCTCTGGCCTCTGTGTTCTGAGCCTCCGTCTCGTCGTGCAGTGGCTAAGCTGCATCCTGCTCTCTGTGACCCTATGGTGTCCAGTGTGCCGGGCTTTCCTGTCCGTCACTGTCTCTCAGAGTCTGTTCAAATTCGTGGCCCCTAAGGTGGTGATGCCAGCTCACGTTTCATCCTCTGCCACCCCCTCCTCCTTTTGCCCTCAGTCACTCCCTGCGTGAGAGTCTTTTTCCAGGGAGTGGGCTCTTCATACCAGGTGGTCCATTGATCCGTGTATTTATCTCTCCATGAATATAAGGTCCTGATTACTGTGGCTTGAAGCTGGTCTTAACAATATGTTAGTGTAATGCCAAGTTTATTTTTTTTGTTTGGGCTAGTTCAAGTTTCTTTGTCTTTCTAAGTAAATTTTAGAATCAGCTTCTCTATGTCTACAAAACAACTGTGCTGGAGTTTTAACTGGACTTAATTTAAATTTGTAAGTAAATTTGGGGAAATCGGGCACTTTTCTGAAACTTTCACTCTGTTGACATGATATGTCTCTCTGTTTGCTAAATCTTCTTTGATTACTATCATCAGCATTTTGCAATTTTCCGCACAAAGATTCTATACATGTTTTGTTAGCTTTTTCCCTAAGTCTCTCATTTTTAAGCTATTGTAAATAGCATTGTTTTATTAATTTTGGATATCGGTTGTTTATTGCCAGAATGCCAAAATATCACTTATCCTTATTATTTCTTTCATTTTATTGCTTTTGATTCCCTTGCTCATTTTTTCTAATTTCTTAAAGTAAAAACATTAACATTAGACTCATTAGTTTCTCAGTGTAAGTGATTAATTCTGTAAATCTCCTCGTAAGAGCTCCTTCTGCTGTATTCTACAAATTGTGATATGGCGCATTTTCACATTTGTTTAGTTCAAATATCTTCAAACTCCCACTGGGGCTGTCTCCTGACCTACAGATTATTTAGAAGTGGGTTATTCAGTTTCCAAACATTTAGATACATTCCTATTACTCTTCTGCTACTGAAAATTTAATTCCTTTATGGTCAGAGGGCATACTTGGTATGTTGGTCTCTATTTACATGGTGTTAAGCTAAAGCTGAAACTCCAGTACTTTGGCCATCTCATGCAAAGAGTTGACTCATTGGAAGGGACTCTGATGCTGGGAGGGATTGGGGGCAGGAGGAGAAGGGGATGACAGAGGATGAGATGGCTGGATGGCATCACTAACTCGATGGACGTGAGTCTGGGTGAACTCCGGGGTTTGGTGATGGACAGGGAGGGCTGGCGTGCTGCCCAGCTCTGAGTACAAGGCTTGTCAACACCCTCCCAAGAAAAGGATGCTGAAGCCTTCAGTTAAAGCTGTGAATGAGTCCACTTACCTCTTGGTTCTGTTTATCTTGCAGCGCATTTTCAGCGCACACACATTTCATGCTGCTGGCACTTCTTCTTGATGAGTTGACCTCTGTCCTCACGACAGGCACCCTTCACTCCCGCCTTGTTTCTGCTTCCTTTGAGGTTTACCTTGTTTGACGTTAATGGAACCACTCCGTTCAGCTTTCTTTTGATTTGTTTCCATATTATACGTTCTCCGTCCTTTCACTTCAGAACTGAATGTGGCATTTGTTTGAAATGAGTTTCTTGTGGATCCTGTATAGTTGGGTCAAACTTTCCCATCCATTGCAGTAACGTCTGTCAGGCTATTTAAACAATTTGCCATTCAAAACAGTATATATGTTTGTAGATGCATAGCTACCGTTTTATTATCGGTTTTCTGTTTGTTCCAACTATCTTTCTTTCCTCTGTTTGTCCTTTCCTCCTTCCTTGGAGTTATTTGAACAATTTCAATTCCATCTCTTTCTGCAGGGTCTCCAGCCCTTTCTGGTTCCCGGAGGCTCCCTTGTGTACTCAGCCCTGAGGCCTGAGGCTGCACACGCCCCCCGGCTGTACCACCTTCAGAACCAAAGTGGGAGGAAGCCTCGTCCCCATCTTGTTTATCCTTGAAGAAGGATCACAGGCTCTCCTGGGCCCTGCGTCAGCACCCGACCCTTGTCTGGGTTCCCGCCTGCACTGGATTCAGGCCTGGAGACGCTGAAGGGTACGCAGAGTCAGGGAGAGGACTCACCACTGTCTTGGCCACCCTCTGAGTTCTGGTTTTCCTCCCCAATCTGCCTGCAGGCACGGACTTTCAGAGTCTTCAGGTGGTGCCCCAGGCACTGGGTCGGGGTTTCAGAATAGCGCTTAGAGGGATAGATGGGGTGTAGATGATTACTCCACCCAGACCCAGGACCAGAAGCACCACATCTTCTCTGTCTTTCCACAAAATTTTAAACTTCATTCCTGCTGGCCCTGTGATACTGTTTCTGAATAGATTCCCGAGGAGTTTTTATTTTCTATCAAATTCTGAATTAGATACATTATCCATTTGTAGGGGCCTGCGTGTAGAATCAATTCGTTAGCTTACCTTAATTCCAGAAGATATTTTCCTATTTTCTGGGTTTTCTAAGTAGGCAGTTGTAAAATGAGCAAGCATTTTCATTGTTGCTATTAAGAATTTTCCTTTCCTGTTGTTTAAAGTACTCCTGAAATGTACTTCTGAGCTTCCCAGGTGGCTCAGTGGTAAAGAATCTGCCTGCCAAAGTAGGAGACAGAGGACATGTGGGTTTGATCCCTGGGTTGGGAAAATCCCCTGGAGAAGGGAATGGCCACCCACTCCAGTATTTTCGCCTGGAGACTCCCACAGACAGAGGAGCTCGTGGGATACAGTCCACGGGGTGGCAAAGAGTCGACCATGACTTAGCAATCGAGCATACACACAAAACGTACTTCTCCTAATGTGTTCATATCATACTAAGCTCACTCACGATAAACACACTCACAGAGCAATGTGACTACCAGGATTAATAACTGGTTCCTGGCATTTATTGAAGGGATTTTAAGGGTTTTTTCTGTTAAAATCATATTTGCTGTTGCTTTTGGTAAGTACTTTCAATTGCATTCAAAATTTTCTTTGAATTTGTATATTATAGAGCAATTATTAAGGATGCTTTCAGATCTAATAAAATTCTTTACAAGCCTTTTGGATAAAATTTTATTTTTCATCTAATTTCTCTATAGAATGGGTGAATGTGATGAGTAGTCTGACATTAAATGATATTTAGTTTCTACAATAAACCCTACATTGTTACACTGTTCTAGTCTTTCGATGCAGTTCCATATTCTATTTGCTAACCCATCGCTTAGAATTTTTGACATCGATATCACAATTAGTGTACTATTTTTTAAGGCGTGGGCATTACACTGGTTTCTAAACGTGTAATCTGGCATTTCTTACTGTTTTCCATGACATGGTGGTGATTCACAACCAATGATTTGGCAGATTTCAGCTGCAAAGCCATTTGACCTCAGGGCCTTACTGAAAGTGGTATTTTTGAGCAAGTTTCCAGGGTCTCTGCTTGCTTTGTGGGCTGAGGTTGATGGTTCACATCTGTTTGCATTCCTGTATTACACAGGGGTCATTAGACTGCTGGCAGAGTTAATAAACCCACTTCAGGATTTCAGGATTATCAAAGGCAAGTGTTTCCTTGGTGGCTCACGTTTTCTCTCACACCGCCCTGACCCCAGCACCCTCCTCCCCCCCACCACTCCCGCCCACTATGGCTCCCCCCACGCCCAGGACACCAGGTCACAGCTGTCCATCCAGGACTGTGGCGTTCCCCACCTCCCCTCCTCCTCCTGTCTTCAATCTTTGTGTGCATGGAGGAGGTGGGGAGGTCCTCTTCAGGTGCCCAGGACCCCAGGGTCTCCAGCAAATGTCCCACTTCCGGGCCTTGGTGGTCTTTGGCGGACTTCTCTAGAGGATGGGCTGAGATACACAGACCCCCCACCCCGAGCCGTTGCATGGTCAGAGGGCAGCCACTTGCAGGCTGCAGAGACCTGAGCCTCAGCCCCTGGAGTTCCTGCAGTATCTGGGCAGAGCCCTTGGAGCAGGACGGAGTGTCTGGACAGAAGCAGGGTGCCCACTGGCCGCCCCGCCGTGCATTGGACAGCACTGGGGGCTCTCGGGCACCTGAGCTGAGCCTGTTCTAGTTGGTGGGAAGGGGTCTTGTTGAGGGGGATTAGGATTGTGTTCTGTGGTCTGTTCACTTGGTTTATTCCCTCAGAATATTGAACTACATAGTGTGTGTGCACACGCGCATGTGTGTGTGTGTGTGTGTGTGTTACTCGCTCAGTCGTGTCTGACTCTTTGCGACCCCATGGACTGTGGCCCGACAGGCTCCTCTATCCATGGGATTCCCCAGGCAAGAATACTGGAGTGGGTTGCCATGCCCTCTTCCAGGGGATCTTCCTGACCCAGGAATCAAACCCACATCTCATGTGTCTCCTGCATTGGCAGGTGGGTTCTTTACCACCAGCACCACCTGGGAAACCCCTCATTACCTAATTTTCATCCCACTGATTTCAGTTCAGTTCAGTCGCTCATTCGTATCTGACTCTTTGCGACCCCATGAACTGCAGCACGACAGGCCTCCCTGTCCCTCACCAACTCCCGGAGTTCACCCAGACTCACGTCCATCGAGTCGGTGATGCCATCCAGCCATCTCATCCTCTGTCATCCCCTTCTCCTCCTGCCCCCAATCCCTCCCAGCATCAGAGTCTTTTCCAATGAGTCAACTCTTCACATGAGGTAGCCAAAGTACTGGAGTTTCAGCTTTAGCATCATTCCTTCTAAAGAAATCCCAGGGCTGATCTCCTTCCCAATGGACTTGATGGATCTCCTTGCAGTCCAAGGGACTCTCAAGAGTCTTCTCCAACACCACAGTTCAAAAGCACCAATTCTTCGGCGCTCAGCCGTCTTCACAGTCCAACTCTCACATCCATATATGACCACAGGAAAAACCATAGGCTTGACTAGATGAACTTTTGTTGGCAAAGTAATGTCTCTGCTTTTGAATATGCTATCTACGTTGGTCATAACTTTCCTTCCAAGGAGTAAGCACCTTTTAATTTCATGGCTGCAGTCACCATCTGCAGTGATTTTGGAGCCCAGAAAAATAAAGTCTGACATTGTTTCCACTGTTTTTCCATCTATTTCCCATGAGGTGATGGGACCAGATGCCATGATCTTCATTTTCTGAATGTTGAGCTTTAAGCCAACTTTTTCACTCTCCACTTTCACTTTCATCAAGAGGCTTTTTAGTTCCTCTTCACTTTCTGCCATAAGGGTGGTGTCATCTGCATATCTATTTCTGCTTTATTGACTATGCCAAAGCCTTTGACTGTGTGGATCACAATAAACTATGGAAAATTCTGAAAGAGATGGGAATACCAGACCACCTGATCTGCCTCTTGAGAAATTTGTATGCAGGTCAGGAAGCAACAGTTAGAACTGGACATGGAACAACAGACTGGTTCCAAATAGGAAAAGGAGTTCGTCAAGGCTGTATATTGTCACCCTGCTCATTTAACTGATATGCAGAGTACATCATGAGAAATGCTGGACTGGAAGAAACACATGCTGGAATCAAGATTGCCGGGAGAAATATCAATAACCTCAGATACACAGATGACACCACCCTTATGGCAGAAAGTGAAGAGGAACTAAAAAGCCTCTTGATGAAAGTGAAAGAGGAGAGTGAAAAAGTTGGCTTAAAGCTCAACATTCAGAAAACGAAGATCATGGCATCTAGCTCCATCACTTCATGGGAAATAGATGGGGAAACAGTGGAAACAGTGTCAGATTTTATTTTTCTGGGCTCCAAAATCACTGCAGATGGTGACTGCAGCCATGAAATTAAAAGGTGCTTACTCCTTGGAAGGAAAGTTATGACCAACGTAGATAGCATATTCAAAAGCAGAGACATTACTTTGCCAACAAAAGTTCGTCTAGTCAAGCCTATGGTTTTTCCTGTGGTCATGTATGGATGTGAGAGTTGGACTGTGAAGAAGGCTGAGCGCCGAAGAATTGATGCTTTTGAACTGTGGTGTTGGAGAAGACTCTTGAGAGTCCCTTGGACTGCAAGGAAATCCAACCAGTCCATTCTGAAGGAGATCAGCCCTGGGATTTCTTTGGAAGGAATGATGCTAAAGCTGAAACTCCAGTACTTTGGCCACCTCATGCGAAGAGTTGACTCACTGGAAAAGACCCTGATGCTGGGAGGGATTGGGGGCAGGAGGAGAAGGGGACGACAGAGGAGGAGATGGCTGGATGGCATCACTGAGTCGATGGACGTGAGTCTGGGTGAACTCCGGGAGTTGGTGAGGGACAGGGAGGCCTGGCGTGCTGTGATTCATGGGGTCACAAAGAGTCGGACAAGACTGAGCGACTGATCTGAACTGATCTGATCTGATAGCATATCTGAGGTTATTGATATTTCTCCCGGCAATCTTGATTCCAGCTTGTGCTTCTTCCAGCCCAGCGTTTCTCATGATGTACTCTGCATATAAGTTAAATAAGCAGGGTGACAATATACAGCCTTGATGTACTCCTTTTCCTATTTGGAACCAGTCTGTTGTTCCACGTCCAGTTCTAACTGTTGCTTCCTGACCTGCATACAAATTTCTCAAGAGGCAAATTAGGTGGTCTGGTATTCCCATCTCTTTCAGAATTTTCCACAGTATTGTGATCCACACAGTCAAAGGCTTTGGCATAGTCAATAAAGCAGAAATAGATGTTTTTCTGGAACTCTCTTGCTTTTTCCATGATCCAGCAGATGTTGGCAATTTGATCTCTGGTTCCTCTGCCTTTTCTAAAACCAGCTTGAACATCTGGAAGTTCACAGTTCACATATTGCTGAATCCTGGCTTGGAGAATTTTGAGCATTACTTTACTAGCATGTGAGATGAGTGCAATTGTGCGGTAGTTTGAGCATTCTTTGGCATTGCCTTTCTTTGGGATTGGAATGAAAACTGACCTTTTCCAGTCCTGTGGCCACTGCTGAGTTTTCCAAATTTGCTGGCATATTGAGTGCAACACTTTCACAGCGTCATCTTTTAGGATTTGAAATAGCTCAACTGGAATTCCATTACCTCCACTAGCTTTGTTCGTAGTGATGCTTTCTAAGGCCCACTTGACTTCACATTCCAGGATGTCTGGCTCTAGGTGAGTGACCACACCATCATGATTATCTGGGTCTTGAAGATCTTTTTGTACAGTTCTTCTGTGTATTCTTGTCATCTCTGCATAATATCTTCTGCTTCTGTTAGGTCTATACCATATCTGTCCTCATCAAGCCCATCTTTGCATGAAATGTTCCCTTGGTATCTCTAATTTTCTTGAAGAGATCTCTAATCTTTCCCATTCTATTGTTTTCCTCTATTTCTTTGCATTGATCGCTGAAGAAGGCTTTCTTATCTCTTCTTGCTATTCTTTGGAACTCTGCATTCAGATGTTTATATCTTTCCTTATCTCCTTTGCTTTTCTCTTCTCTTCTTTTCACAGCTATTTGTAAGGCCTCCCCAGACAACCATTTTGCTTTTTTGCATTTCTTTTCCATGGGGATGGTCTTGATCCCTGTCTCCTGTACAATGTCAGGAACCTCAGTCCATAGTTCATCAGGCACTCTATCTATCAGATCTAGTCCCTTAGATCCATTTCTCACTTCCACTGTATAATCATAAGGGATTTGATTTAGGTCATACCTGAATGGTCTAGCAGTTTTCCCTACTTTCTTCAATTTAAGTCTGAATTTGGCAATAAGGAGTTCATGGTCTGAGCCACAGTCAGCTCCTGGTCTTGTTTTTGTTGACTGTATAGAGCTTCTCCATCTTTGGCTGCAAAGAATATAATCAATCTGATTTTGGTGTTGACCATCTGGTGATGTTCATGTGTAGAGTCTTCTCCTGTGTTGTTGGAAGAGGGTGTTTGCTATGACCAGTGCCTTTTCTTGGCAAAACTCTATTAGTCTTTGCCCTGCTTCATTGCGTATTCCAAGGCCAAATTTGCCTGTTACTCCAGGTGTTTCTTGACTTCCTACTTTTGCATTCCAGTCCCCTATAATGAAAAGGACATCTTTTTTGGGTGTTAGTTCTAAAAGGTCTTGGAGGTCTTCATAGAACCGTTCAACTTCAGCTTCTTCAGTGTTACTGGTTGGGGCATAGACTTGGATTACTGTGATATTGAATGGTTTGCCTTGGAAACAAACAGAGATCATTCTGTCGTTTTTGAGATTGCATCCAAGTACTGCATTTTGGACTCTTTTGTTGACCATGATGGCTACTGCATTTCTTCTGAAGGATTCCTGCCCACAGTAGTAGATATAATGGTCATCTGAGTTAAATTCACCCATTCCAGTCCATTTCAGTTCACTGATTCCTAGAATGTCGACATTCACTCTTGCCATCTCTTGTTTGACCACTTCCAATTTGCCTTGATTCATGGACCTGACATTCCAGGTTCCTATGCAATATTGCTCTTTACAGCCTCGGACCTTGCTTCTATCACCAGTCACATCCACAGCTGGGTATTGTTTTTGCTTTGGCTCCATCCCTTCATTCTTTCTGGAGTTATTTCTCCACTGATCTCCAGTAGCACCTACTGACCTGGGGAGTTCCTCTTTCAGTATCCTATCATTTTGCTTTTTCATACTGTTCCTGGGGTTCTCAAGGCAAGAATATTGAAGTGGTTTGCCATTCCCTTCTCCAGTGGACCACATTCTGTCAGATCTCTCCACCATGAACTGCCCGTCTTGGGTGCCCCACGGGCATGGCTTAGTTTCATTGAGTTAGACAAGGTGTGGTCCTAGTGCGATTAGATTGGCTAGTTTTCTGTGAGTACGGTTTCAGTGTGTCTGCCCTCTGTTGCCCTCTTGCAACAGCTACCGTCTTACTTGGTTTAGGATTGGACAAAAGGCCTGTGATATCATAACTTGTACACTTACTGACATCGGTTGTGAAATATATGATCGATTTTACAGGTAATCCCCAAACATGAAAAAGCAGGCTATTAATAAAGCTTCAGTATATATCTGCTGAATTCAGCTAATTTATGGTGTAATTCAATTTCTGGTCTGTTTTAGTTTTCATCCAAGATATGTACTCAGTTTTGGAAAGATGGAATTTCTCACAGGCTCCTTTATTCAGATCTCTTATCTGTAACCATTTTCTGCTGTATTTGTTTATTATGCCGCTACAGAGTTTTTGATACATACAAGTTTGAGACTTAAAATTTATTCAGAAATTGGGCTTCTTATAATTAAATCACATAATATGTCTGTGACTATTTACTACTTTTTATCTCAAATACTAAAAATTCCACACAGCACATGGATATTAACATGGATGCCTGATTTTTTTATTTTTTTACATTTGTATTTACCAGGATTTTCTGTTCAGCATTGATTTTTCTTGAATATGTTTCATGCAAACTGCAGGTCACTAGTTCTCAGTTTGAGTTGCTGTTCTCCCCTGACTTGTTTCAGAGGAGAGTTCAGTCTGCTAACATTTAACGTAAACACAGGACAGACTTGACTTTCCCCCTTTCTTCATCTTTATTGACAATCCGGATTTCTTCTGTGCTTTTCCTAGTTGTTGTAATTAAATAATGATATTTGTAAGTAATACAATAATTGAATAAAATGAAAATTATAATTTTTTATGCTTGTAACTGATGCTTTCAAGCTGTGGTCTTGGAGAAGACTCTTGAGAGTCCCTTGGACTGCAAGGAGATCAAACCAGTCCATCCTAAAAGAAATGAGTCCTGAATGTTCAATAGAAGGACTGATGCTGAAGCTGAAACTCCAATCCTTTGCCCACCTGATGCCAAGAGCCAACTTGGAAAAGACCCTGATGCTGGGAAAGACTGAAGGCAGGAGATGAAGGGGTGACAGAGGACGAGATGGTTGGATGGCATCACCGACTCAATGGACGTGAGTTTGAGCGAGCTGCGGGAGCTGGTGATGGACAGGGAGGCCTGGCATGCTGCAGTCCATGGGGTCGCAAAGAGTTGGATATGACTGAGCTTGTAGTTATTATCTTGTAATTATTTTACTTGTAATTATTATCTCCATGGGGGCCTTCATCCCAGCTCAGCGCTGCGGGCCAGAGTCCTTTCTCCCATTTCCCCTCCTCCGTACCTCCTCTGCATGGAGCCCGCGTGGGTTCCTGGGGCTCTGGGTGCAGGCATCACTCCCTGCCAGTCAGCCGTTCCCCCCAGCCATGACTCTGCAGCCTCCTCACCCCCACCCACCCCCCGTTCTCTGAGCCTCCGAGATGCTCCACTTATCCTCGGATTCCAGGAACTGTTCCAGAACACTCACAAGTATTTACCCTTTCTTCAGAGTTTCACCTGGGACTCAGTGAGAATGAGCCAGCCAGCACAGGTCCTTGTTGGCAGAGGTGTTGCCTCTTATTTAATTACTGACTCTGCTCCTCTCCTGGAACCTCTTACCATCTGACGGTTCAGTCTCCTAAATCGGTGTCAGATTTTTCACCTGAGACTTTCTTCCTAGCTTTTCCACTGTTTCCTTCACGGTGTCTCCTAGGACAACCCCCGAGGCTCTGCAGTGCCCTGCTGCCTGTCTGAGGGGCTGTTAGTGAGAAAACCTTGCTCTGCGTTTCTAGGAAGGTGCTTTCCTAGTGTACTTGACCACTGAGTGCTCTCACTGTCTTTTTGTTCAAGTTCCATCCATCTTCCCAGCTCTCCCATCCCCTCAGAGCCGATGGAGGGTCTGGCTACCCACCTGCAGAAGCTGTCTGGGAGGGGGTGCTCAGCCCTGGGAAGCCTTCCGCCCTGACGTCCTGCAGCAGCGGAAGGGGCCGTCCTGGCCGAGGGGGCGAGCGGATGGGCAGGAGGCAGGGGCTAGGAGGGGGCCACGAGCATCTCGTCAGGCGGCCATATGTGCCCTGCCCCAGAACCCCGCTCCCAGTCTCCAGCATCTTCCCGGCCTGCAGCCCCCAGGCCAAGCCCACCCTGCACGAACGGTCCCGTTGCCCCTCCCGCCTCACCCCCTTCCTGCCAGGACTGCCCACCTTTGCTCTCGCCCTAACGCTCTGCTCCCACCCCAGCCCCACCAATACCTTCTGCGTTGACTGAAGGCAGACTCAGCAGAATGAATAAATCAGTGAGTGCGTGAGCTGGCCGTGGGGTGACGCTGGGTCTGGCACAGGGGATGACCCGTGGAAGCTGTTCGCCCAAGCTCTCCCGAGGCAGGTGTTGGTGATCTGGCGGGGGCGGGGACACAGACTCGCCCTCCTTCCAGGGAGAGAAGGTTCCAGGTCTCTGCCTGCTGCGGGGTCCCAGTCTGGGGCCTGGGCGGGGGGAGTGGGCAGCCTCCCAGGTGAGTGATGTCTCTGCACTCAGGCCCACCTGGACAGGTGATCTGGTCTCCACAGTGTCCCGACCACCACCCTCCTGCGGCTGTCCTCTCCCCAGCGACCTGGAGACCCTGAGTCACAGCCCGAGGCGGGCTCACCCGGGACCCATGACCCTGCCCTGCAGCCCCTCATGGTGGAGGGACACGTCCTGGAGGATGTTCTGGGTGAGCCCGGAAGGAGCTGGAGTCCAGAGGGAGATGAGGAAGGCAGGCTGGACCCCAGTTACCCGCCATCTCCCCACTTCCTGGGGCATAGAGTGAGCCCCCGCGGCTCCCCTGGGAGGGTCATTGCAGGTGGAACGTGCCCCTTCCCAACCACAGGGCAGGACAATGCCTCCCTGGGCCTGTCCCCGTCTCTGCGGGCCTCACAGGGCACTGATGACCATGCCTCAGGGCCTCGTGTCCACACTGTCGCCAAGGAGCCAGCAGGGAGCATGGGGCGCATGGGCCAAAGCCTCAGTGTCGGGAGCGCCTCACGGGCCCCGCTCTCCCCTCCCATCCAGGGACCGCCGCCTTTTGTGGGCACAATGAGCCCGTGTGGCGATTAAGTCCAAAGCCACTTCTAGCTCTGAGAACCTTCGCATCTAAGTTTTACCCATGAAGACAAGTCTGTTCACAGTGGGGGCCCTTCAGCCCCATTGTTTCTTATAAACTCCTCCCTCCTGTCCAGACGGCTCCAGTGGACACACAGAAACCCGTCCTCAGCCTCTGCTCCCCGGGCTCCCCAGGACGAGGGGGCTGGGGGTCGTGCCTGGGGGCGCTGGCCCAGAGCTCTGGCGGCACTGGGATGCTGAGCCTCGGCTCTCGGCGGGCGGTGGAAGGAGGAGGCAGGAGGGGTCTCCGCGTCCGTGTGTCCGCGTCCGTGTGTCCTCCGTGTGTGCACCCGGCGGGCCTGTCTGAGCGCCCGCCCCCTGCCCACACCCCTTGTGGCCGGCGCTGTGACAGCGCAAGGGCCAGGCCCTCCCGGGTCAGCTGTGGACCAGTAGGCGGGTGTGACCTGTGACCACAGGGCAGAGAGAGCGAGAGAGAGAGAAGAGCCAGCGGGTGAGACGTGCACCGAGGGCCCGAGGCCTGGGGGGCTCGGGGGGGAACCGCAGGTCCCGCGCACGCGTCTCCCGCTGTCTTTCGCAGCTGCAGCAGGACCACAGCTACGCAGACAGAGGCGCGGACGGCGGGCGAGCGCGAAGACAGAGGGTGGATGGGAGGCAAGAAGAAAGGAGGGTGGATAGCGTGAGTGCGTAGAGGACAGAGACGTGCACACAAGCGTTCACGCTCACAGTCTGCATGCAACCTGGAAGCTCAGTGTGTGTATATGTGTGTTTATGTGTGTGTGTGTGTGTGTGCTATTTGTGTAGCATTTGTGTGTGTTATGTGCATGTGCATGTGCTGTACATGTGTGTTACGTGTGTGTCTGTGTTATGTATGTGTGTATGTATGTGTGTGTCTTGTGTATCTGTGTGTTTACGTGTGTACATGTGTATCTATATGTGTGTGTGTGTTATCTCTGTGTATATTTGTGCGTATGTGTGTGTTTATGCATTTGTATGTGTTTATATATGTGCTGTGTGTGTGTTTATGTTAATCTATGGATCTGCATGTGTGTGTATGTGTGTATGGTGTGTGTGCATGTGTGTGTGCATGTGTGTGTGCATGTATGTGTGTGTTTATATGTGTGTATCTATGTGTGTATCTGTATGTGTGATATGTGTGTGTTATATGTGTATATGTGTGTCATGCATGTGTATTTATGTGAGTGTATATGTGTGTTGTGTGTACATGTGTGTATTTGGTGTGTGTACATGTGTGTGTTAGGTGTGTGTGTGTATACATGTGCGTTCACACGTGAGCACACAGGTATAAATGAGCAGGAGGCAGATGGCCGACAAACCCTTGCTGGCTGAGGCCCCGGGCAGCACCGGGCCCCAGAACTCCCCATGGCGGGGGGGCGCCCCAGGCTGGGCTTCAGGGAGGCCTGCAGAGCCCTCGGCCCAGACCCGGCCTCTCACCCCGTCCCCCGAGGCACTGTCTGGTCCAGCCCCCGGGACGCAGGTCCAGAGGCAGTGACCAGCCTCAGGGCTGATGAGGGTCTCCTGCAGCCTCTCAGTGCACGAGCGGACTGCCCCTGGGGAAGGGCAGTCAGGGGCTTGACCAGTGGACCACAGGCAGCACTCAGGCCTGGGGCCACAGCGCAGCTCCCAGAACCTGGACGCACATGCCTGGACGCTGACCCAGTTCCCCGTCGTGGACCCAGAACAACTTCCCCCGTCTCTGCGATGCCCTGCAGGGAGCAGGCAAGGGGCCACTTCATCATGCCGTGTGGTCTCCACTCGGCCTTACCCGCCTCTGGGCCCTCCTGTGCCCCTGTCCCCATGCTGACGCTGTGTGGTCTCCACTCGGCCTTACCCGCCTCTGCGCCCTCCTGTGTCCCTGTCCCCATGCTGACGCTGTGTGGTCTCCACTCGGCCTTACCCGCCTCTGCGCCCTCCTGTGCCCCTGTTCCCATGCTGACTCTGGGGACACCTCCTCCAGGAAGCCGCCTGGACTCCCCTGCCCTTTGGTGTCTCTGATTCCGGGCCACCGCGTCTCAGAGCCCCCGACAGTGGACGGCCTTGACCTCGTGTCTCAATCTCAGGGACGCGTGATCCCTGAGGGTGGGGGCCATGATCAGACTCATCTTGGCAGCAAGCAGTGTCTGAAAGGAGTCATGTGATTCAATACATTTTTTTGTTTAATTTGCCCAATTTTGTCAATTAAAAAAAGAACTATTATCCTGTACCAGTAGTCCCGGCTGAGTTGGCTGCCTGAGATCTGCTCTGGAAGGAAAAACAGACTTTACCTTCTCAGTCTCTGCCGACTACACAACTCAGATGATATAATTAACTTCCCAGCCTCGGAGAGGCTTTGATTTGAGTCCAATTTTGTTATCTTTCAGAATTTCCTCTCAGGTTTTTCTCTAATTCCTCAGCTTCCTTCAAAAATAGCACTGAGACCATGTCTTGACAAGGGAAGATGTATCATCCACACCCCTGTTATGCCTCGAATTACCCTGAACCATTTTCTTGGCGCACATGCGCCTGCCCCCACCCCCCACCGCAGCCCATCCAGCCACGCTGGCGCTTCTCAGATGGAGATGAAGACACTTCTCATCTCAAGTGTTTGTCAGACACAAGTCGTCTCCGCAAGAGGAGAGCCTACCGTGCCGGCTTGGGTGCTTCTGTCCTCTTGAAAAAATTGTTTGCAGGGACACGGTGGGAAGAGCCATCTGAATTTGCTGTTTGCTGATGGACGCGCGTGCCTTCCCATCAGCGCAGACCCTCTCCAGCTGCTCTGGTCCGGCAGCCTCGCCTCTGGAATCATGAATGGCAGACTCAGAGAATGGGCGGATGTTTGCAGAATCCGCTGTCCATGCTCTGATGCCGGAACATGCCAACGCATGCTCACAGAGCATCTGAGCCCCGGGGGCGGCCCCTCAGGGACGTGAACCCTACCCCCAAGCCTCGGTGGCATTCAGGACCTGCTCATGGGCTGTGGGACTGTCCCTGTCATGACGCTCACTGTAGGTCATGAGCCAAGAACCAAAACCATCATCTAAGACCACGTGAGGGAGCTTGGGGGGTGCTTCTGTCTCACAGGTGTTTCTGTGCTGTCATCCATCCCTCAGTCTGGCAACCGTGTCAGCATCCTGACCCTGCATCTCTCCCCAACCCCATCCATCAGTGAGTCTTCTCTGTTTCGCCTCCTTCAAGCCTCCCAATAGCAGTGATTCCTCTCCATCTCCTCTCTTAGCGCTGGCAAGCCACCTTCCTCTCTCTGGGATAGAGCGAAAGCTCCATCCGTTTGACCCTTTGCAGTCAGTCCGCCTTGGAGGACAGAACCACCGTCTCCCTGCTGCTCAGACCAGAAGCCAATCGTACAGGCTCCCTTCCCCCCAGGTCCTGCTGATTTTGCCTCCCAACTGCTCCTCGACTGCCATCTCTCTCTGGCGGTGATCGTGATCCACAGTGACTGCCCACACCAGCGCCCCACTGGTCTCCTTCCCTCACGTTTCGCCTCCTCAGTAACTTTCTAACATGGGAACGTAATTCATCGTCCCCGGGGAACCCGCAGTGACCCCTCCAGCCATTGCCCACGGGTGTGAGACACCGGAACGCCCCGTCCTGGCCTTTGCGCCTTTGCTCAGGTGCTGCTCGCCTGCCGATGGCCTGGCTCCTCCTGTCTTCACGCCCAGGTGCCCGGCCATCCAGCCTCAGCCCCACCTACTCCTGCAGGAAGACCTCCCCGACCTGGGCGTCTTCATGCGTGCTCCCAGGGCCCCACATTCATAACACTCATGCATTGTTTCCTCCACTGAGTTGGGATCAAGGAAATGAGAATTGAAGAAATCGTCAGAAGACACAAAAATGTAAAACGCAATCTGTATCTGAAATGAAGATCGCCAGTAAAAACCAAAAGATAAGCCAAGTATTCCATCCATGGAGAATCTGGACAGGAGTTGATAATCACATGTGGACAAGAGCATCATCCAGAAAAAAGGCAACGCGCCAACTCGCTTGTGGCAGTGGTCACTTGGAAAGGAAACATGGCCTCAGGGCAGAGAGCGGTCTCTCCTTCTTTGTGTGAGGTCTGTGGGTACAGGTGTTCACGTGCATGAACACCCCGTGCATGTCTGATGACAGTCAGCTGGCCACTTTAACATCATGCCTGGTGGGGAGGCTTTGGGGTGAGGTTCTAGAACATGCATACCTTTTGCCTGAGTCATTTAACCCCAATAATAAATACTGAGGTTATAACTCTAGGGCCAGTTTAATCTTTATTCAAAGCTCTATTAAAGTATAAAAATTGAAATAACCTAAATATCAACAAAATATAAAAAGGTGGACTTGTGTAAACACTTGACTCTGTTTCTCAGGGAGAGGACACTTATCTTTTATTTGACTTTTGCTTCCAATATCTGTAACTCTCATGGGATTCTCTCCTGTGGGTCTTTGTGGGACAAAGTCCTCTTCACCACATCATGTAGAAGGGAGAACCCCATTTCCAATCCTTGCAGCTGGACAAGGCTGGGGCTCACGCCTGTGGAGAGTGGTGCGGAGAGAGACAAAGTTCTCAAGATCAAGGACATGTTGAAAGGATCATATATTTCGACCAAGTTAAGTTTATCCCAGGAATGAAAGATTGGTTTAATATTTCAAAAAATCGACCCATGTAATTCACCACCTTAACAGAATAAAAAAGAAAACCAATGATTGTACTAGTATTTCATAAAAACTTACTCAATGAAATTCAGTCTATACATGACAAAAAGTAGGAACAAACTAGAAATAGAACCTCCTTAATATCACAAATGGCAGCTACTAAAAATCAACTGCAGAGATGATGAAAGTGAAAGTGAAAGTCACTCAGTCATGTCCGACTCTTTGTGACCTCATGGATTATACAGTCCATGGAATCCTTCAGGCCAAAATACTGGAGTGGTTCAGTTCAGTTCAGTTCAGTCACCCAGTCGTGTCTGACTCTTTGCGACCCCATGAATCGCAGCACGCCAGGCCTCCCTGTCCATCACCAACTCCCGGAGTTCACTGAGACTCATGTCCATCGAGTCAGTGATGCCATCCAGCCATCTCATCCTCTATCATCCCCTTCTCCTCCTGCCCTCAATCCCTCCCAGCATCAGAGTCTTTTCCAATGAGTCAACTCTTCGCATGAGGTGGCCAAAGTGCTGGAGTTTCAGCTTCAGCATCATTCCTTCCAAAGAAATCCCAGGGCTGATCTCCTTCAGAATGGACTGGTGGGATCTCCTTGAAATCCAAGGGACTCTCAAGAGTCTTCTCCAACACCACAGTTCAAAAGAATCAATTCTTCGGCGCTCAGCCTTCTTCACAGTCCAACTCTCACATCCATACATGACCACAGGAAAAACCATAGCCTTGACTAGACGAACCTTTGTTGGCAAAGTAATGTCTCTGCTTTTGAATATGCTATCTAGGTTGCTCATAACTTTCCTTCCAAGGAGTAAGCGTCTTTTAATTTCATGGCTGCAGTCACCATCTGCAGTGATTTTGGAGCCCAGAAAAAGAAAGTCTGACACTCTTTCCACTGTTTCCCCTTCTATTTCCCATGAAGTAATGGGACCAGATGCCATGATCTTCGTTTTCTGAATGTTGAGCTTTAAGCCAACTTTTTCACTCTCCACTTTCACTTTCATCAAGAGGCTTTTGAGTTCCTCTTCACTTTCTGCCATAAGGGCGGTGTCATCTACATATCTGAGGTTATTGATATTTCTCCCGGCAATCTTGATTCCAGCTTGTGCTTCTTCCAGCCCAGCGTTTCTCATGATGTACTCTGCATATAAGTTAAACAAGCAGGGTGACAGTATACAGCCTTGACGTGCTCCTTTTCCTATTTGGAACCAGTCTGTTGTTCCACGTCCAGTTCTCATTGTTGCTTCCTGACCTGCATACAGATTTGTCAAGAGGCAGGTCAGGTGGTCTGTTATTCCCATATCTTTCAGAATTGTCCACAGTTTATTGTGATCCACACAGTCAAAGGCTTTGGCATAGTCAATAAAGCAGAAATAGATGTTTTTCTGGCACTCTCTTGCTTTTTCCATGATCCAGCAGATGTTGGCAATTTGATCTCTGGTTCCTCTGCCTTTTCTAAAACCAGCTTGAACATCAGGAAGTTCAGAGTTCACATATTGCTGAATCCTGGCTTGGAGAATTTTGAGCATTACTTTACTAGCATGTGAGATGAGTGCAATTGTGCGATAGTTTGAGCATTCTTTGGCATTGCCTCTCTTTGGGATTGGAATGAAAACTGACCTTTTCCAGTCCTCTGGCCACTGCTGAGTTTTCCAAATTTGCTGGCATATTGAGTGCAGCACTTTCACAGCATCATCTTTCAGGATTTGGAATAGCTCAACTGGAATTCCATCACCTCCACTAGCTTTGTTCGTAGTGATGCTTTCTAAGGCCCACTTGACTTCACATTCCAGGATGTCTGGCTCTAGGTCAGTGATCACACCATCGTGATTATCTGGGTCATGAAGATCTTTTTGTACAGTTCTTCTGTGTATTGTTGTCATCTCTTCATAATATCTTCTGCTTCTGTTAGGTCCATACCATTTCTGTCCTTTATCGAGCCCATCTTTGCATGAAATGTTCCCTTGGTATCTCTAATTTTCTTGAAGAGATCTCGAGTCTTTCCCATTCTGTTGTTTTCCTCTATTTCTTTGCATTGATCACTGAAGAAGGCTTTCTTATCTCTTCTTGCTATTCTTTGGAACTCTGCATTCAGATGCTTATATCTTTCCTTTTCTCCTTTGCTTTTCACTTCTCTTTTTTCACAGCTATTTGTAAGGCCTCCTCAGACAGCCATTTTGCTTTTTTACATTTCTTTTCCATGGGGATGGTCTTGATCCCTGTCTCCTGTACAATGTCACAAACCTCCGTCCATAGTTCATCAGGCACTCTATCTATCAGATCTAGGCCCTTAAATCTATTTCTCACTTCCACTGTATAATCATAAGGGATTTGATTTAGGTCATACCTGAATGGTCTAGTGGTTTTCCCTACTTTCTTCAATTTCAGTCTGAATTTGGCAATAAGGAGTTCATGATCTGAGC
This sequence comes from Bos indicus x Bos taurus, assembly GCF_003369695.1. Lineage (NCBI taxonomy): Eukaryota > Metazoa > Chordata > Mammalia > Artiodactyla > Bovidae > Bos > Bos indicus x Bos taurus. The sequence continues at coordinate 1,265,872 of NC_040080.1, read as the reverse complement.
CACATTCAGCTCCCAGTCTTGTTTTTGCTGACTATGTAGAGCTTCTCCACCTTTGGCTGCAAAGAATATAATCAATCTGATTTCGGTGTTGACCATCTGGTGATGTCCATGTATAGAGTCTTCTCTTGTGTTGTTGGAAGAGGGTGTTTGCTGTGACCAGTGTGTTCTCTTGGCAAAACTCTATTAGCGTTTGCCCTGCTTCATTCTGTACTCCAAGGCCAAATTTGCCCATTACTCCAGGTGTTTCTTGACTTCCTACTTTTGCATTCCAGTCCCCTATAATGAAAAGGACATCTTTTTTGGGTGTTAGTTCTAAAAGGTCTTGGAGGTCTTCATAGAACCGTTCAACTTCAGCTTCTTCAGCGTTACTGGTTGGGGCATAGACTTGGATTACTGTGATATTGAATGGTTTGCCTTGGAAACGAACAGAGATCATTCTGTCGTTTCTGAGATGGCATCCAAGTACTGCATTTTGGACTCTTTTGTTGACCATGATGGCCACTCCATTTCTTCTGAGGGATTCCTGCTCACAGTAGTAGATATAATGGTCATCTGAGTTAAATTCACCCATTCCAGTCCATTTTAGTTCACTGATTCCTAGAATGTCGACATTCACTCTTGCCATCTCTTGTTTGACCACTTCCAATTTGCCTTGATTCACGGACCTGACATTCCAGGTTCCTATGCAATATTGCTCTTTACAGCCTCGGACCTTGCTTCTATCACCAGTCACATCCACAGCTGGGTGTTGTTTTTGCTTTGGCTCCATCCCTTCATTCTTTCTGGAGTTATTTCTCCACTGATCTCCAGTAGCATATTGGGCACCTTACCAACCTGGGGAGTTCATCTTTCAGTATCCTATCATTTTGCCTTTTCATACTGTTCATGGGGTTCTCAAGGCAAGAATAGTGAAGTGGTTTGCCATTCCCTTCTCCAGTGGACCACATTCTGTCATATCTCTCCACCATGACCCGCCCATCTTGGGTTGCCCACGGGCATGGATTAGTTTCATTGAGTTAGACAAGGCTGTGGTCCTAGTGTGATCAGATTGGCTAGTTTTCTGTGAATATGGTTTCAGTGTATTTGCCCTCTGATGCTCTCTTGCAACACCTACTGTCTTACTTGGGTTTCTCTTACCTTGGGCGTGGGGTATCTCTTCACAGCTGATCCAGCAAAGCACAGCCGCTGCTCCTTATCTTGGACGAGGGGTATCTCCTCACCGCCACCCCTCCTTACCTTGAATGTGAATAGCTCCTCTAGGCCCTCCTGCGCCTGCGCAGCCACTGCTCCTTGGGCATGGGGTAGCTCCTCTCGGCCTCCGCCCCTGACCTCGAGTGTCAGGTAGCTCATCTCGGCTGCCACCCCTGACCTCGGGTGTGCAGTAGCTCCTCTCAGCCGCTCGTTCCCTTCTCCAGGGGAATCTTCCCAACCCAGAGATCGAAGCCAGGTCTCCTGCATTGCAGGAGGATTCTTTACCAACTGAGCCACCAGAGAAGGCCACTTACTGGTCAAACCTGAAAGATTTCCCCCTAAAATCAGGCATGAGAATCAATGTCCCACCATCACCACTTATACGTAGATGCTGCCCTGTTGTATACAGGCTGGATAAAGGATTAGGTGCTGCCGCGGAGCACAGAGCACTATTAATATATTCAACATCCTGTGATAAAGCATAATGGAAAAGCATATGAAAAAGAATGTGTGTTTATGTATAACTGAGTCATAAGTTTCTACAAGTCATTGCTTTATAGTAGAGATTAGCATAACATTGTAAATCAACTATACTTCAATAAAATAAATCTAAAAGAACATAATAATAATAATAAACATTGTCCTGCAGATCCTCAACAGTGCAAGTATGAGAAAAAATATATAGAAATTGAAAGTAAGGAAATGCAAACATCTTTGTCGAGAACATGATTGCGAACAAGAAGAAACTAAAGGAATCCACAAACAAATCTTTAGAACTAACTAGTGAATTTAAAAAAGTGCATATAATATTTCCATATGCTAGTAACAAACAATTAAACACTGAATTTTTAACATACCGTTTATAACTGCACCAGCAAATTGAATACTTACTGATAGATGTACATGACATCTGGGCTGAAAACCACGGCATGTGGCTGAGAAGAGTTAAAGAGGGTCTACGTAAACACGGGGATGAATTGCACTCATGAAGTGAAGACTCAGCATCGCCAGGTCCCCTTGCGTTGAACCATAGATTCATCCAAGTCCATCTCACCTTCTATTGTCATTTCTTATCAAAATATACAAACTGATGTTAAAATTGATAGAGAAGATCAAAGGATACAGAGGGGCAAAGACCACCTCTGAGGGCAGACCCCCAGACTCTAGGACTTTCCGTAAAATGGCTGTGTTGTGAGCTCCTGGCAATGTGGCCAATGAGGGGACTGAGGTGGGCCGCCCGACGCTGACGGATGGCAGGGGCACCACGAAGGGCGAATGCCCTTGTTTTATAGCATTTGATCCCTTTGGAGACGACGAGTGTTATTTCTACCTCACACCGTTAATCTAAAGGACCGGTTTCCTAAACATAAAAGCAAAATCTATCCATCTGTCCAAAGAAAACTTACAGGATATTGTTATGACCTTGGGTAGGCAACAGTTTATTAAGCAGAACACTAAAATTCTGTGTCCTGGAAATCCTCAACAGAGAAAGAAAATAAAAAGATACATAGAAATTGAAATAAAGGAACTGAAAATATCCTTATTTGTAGATAAGGTGATCATGCAAGTTTCTTTGTAGTTGATATATTGGACTTTATTTTTTTTTTAAAGAACTCTGTTCCTCTCATTAAAAATGTGAGCCATCTCCCACAAGCTCTGGACAGATTTTCAGTCTATTCTGGATGAAGGCAACACACTCACACCGTGCGAAGGAAGCCTGCACGTCTGTGGGAAAAGACAGTCCATTTGAAATTATAGACAAGGCCCTATAAGCTCTTCACAAAGGAAGATACCCACATAGTTGAGGAGCATACAGCCGAGTGCTCAGAATTAATACCAGTTAGAAAAAGTAAGCTTAAAATCATGAGTCACTCACGAGAATGGCTCGATGACAAGGCAGGGAATACCAAGCGCTCACAAGGTCGTGGAGGAGCTGGGGTCCGTCCTCCCCTTTCCCTTTTGGTAATCGTGCGTTTCTTTTCTACGTCTGTGGGTCTATTTCTGCTTTGTAAACAAGTTCATTTTTCAGATTTCACATGCAGTATGTCTTTGACTTACTTCCTGCTCGGATGGGGTGCAGCCGCTATCAGGTGTCATGGGACCGTCTTCAGATCCATCCACGTCGCTGCAAACAGCATTGTTTTGTTCTTTTTCGTGGCTGAGTAATATTCCATTGCACACGTGCACCACACCTTCTGCATCCATTCATCTGTCGATGGACATTTGCGTTGCTTCCATGTCTTGGATATTGTAAATAGTGCTGCAAAGAACATGGGGCGCAAAAACATACTTCTATTTTAAAAAGAGAGAGTAGGCTGTAATTGGACCAAAGTATTGCTGTGTTCTTCATGCAGAAGGTAAATGTCAAACGTAGCTCAAGTGTTAACTGTAATGTTAGTTGAATCAGGGAAATGTTGTCTTCTTTCTATTTATCTCCATCTTCCAATTTTCTTTTTTTCCCCAATTTTCCTTTCATGGTTTCAGTTTGCAGTGAAAACTCCCCTGCCTTTCAAAAAAATCTCCTTAACTTTTGAAATTAAGAAAAAAGAGTTCAGTTCAGTCGCTCAGTCGTGTCCGACTCTTTGCAACTCCATGGACTGCAGCACACCAGGCCTCCCTGCATCACCAACTCCCAGAATTTACTCAAACTCAGGTCCATCCAGTCGGTGATGCCATCCAACCATCTCATCCTCTGTCATCCCCTTCTCCTCCTGCCTTCGATCTTTCCCAGCATCAGGGTCTTTTCCAATGAGTCAGTTCTTCACATCAGGTGGCCAAAGTATTGGAGTTTCAGCTTCAGCATCAGTCCTTCCAATGAACACCCAGGACTGATCTCCTTCAGAATGGACTGGTTGGATCTCCTTGCAGTCCAAGGGACTCTCAAGAGTCTTCGCCAACACCACAGTTCAAAAATGTCAATTCTTTGGTGCTCAGCTTTCTTTATAGTCCAACTTTCACATCCATACATGACTACTGGAAAAAACCATAGCTTTGATTAGATGGACCTTTGTTGGCAAAGTAATGTCTCTGCTTTTTAATATGGTGTGTAGGTCGGTCATAGCTTTTCTTCCAAGGAGTAAGCGTCTTTTAATTTCATGGCTGCAGCCACCATCTTCAGTGATTTTGGAGCCCAAGAAAATAAAGTCTGTCACTGTTTCCATTATTTCCCCATCCATTTGCCATGAAGTGATGGGACCAGATGTCATGATCTTCGTTTTCTGAATGTTGAGTTTTAAGCCAACTTTTTCACTCTCCTCTTTCACTTTCATCAAGAGGCTCTTTAGTTCTTTGATTTCTGCCATAAGGGTGGTGTCATCTGCATATCTGAGGTTATTAATATTTCTCCTGGCAATCTTGATCCAGCTTGTGCTTCATCCAGCCCAGAGTTTCTCATGATGTACTCTGCATATAAGTTAAATAAGCAGGGTGACAATATACAGCTTTGACGTACTCCTTTCCCTATTTGGAACCAGTCTGTTGTTCCATGTCCAGTTCTAACTGTTGCTTCTTGACCTGCATACCAGTGGGTATATATAGATATGCTTATGTTAATATGAGTTGATATCTTGTAATCTAGAACTATCTTTATATTTATGTTTTGAAAAATCAAATTCAATTAAGATAAGTGTGGTTCAGGTGCACACGTGTCCCCTAAACATGTGCTTTCAAAGCAGGTCACCTTGTTAAACAGATTCTATGCTGTGTGAGGAACCTCCACAAACACAGTGACTTTATTAGCACACTTACTACCCACGACTTTCTAGGTCACAAGGCTGGGGTCTCTGCTGGGGTCTCAAGAGGCTGAAGGCGACGTGTCAGCAGGATGTGGTCCACCGGGAACCTGGGATCTGCTTCCGGGTCCCATCAGGGATTGCAGAGCTCAGCTCCTTGTGAATATAGAGCTCGGTCCCTTCTCTCTCGCTGGCTGTGGGCCAGGGTTTGCTCAGGGCCTGGCCGTACGCCTCCCTCCCTTCATGGGCCTGCTGAGCATCTGCAGCTTCACCTTCTTTTAAGGGGCCACGTGATCAGGCCAAGCCAGGTCACCTCCCTTTGATCAATTCAAGTCAGCTTGTCAGAAACCAATCACTGGGAGGACTCCCACAGATTTGCGGCCCTCCCCTCACACACACACACACACACTCACACTCACACACACACACACACACACACACACACACACACGGAAGAGCTGATTCAAACGGGGTGCACTGGGGGCAGGAACTCATCTGGAACTTTGCCTGGTGTAGCCATTCATGTAAAACCTTCTCTTTCCCACCTACACACGTACAAAGTATCAAAGCTTCTGCAAAACACCTGCCTCAGAAACTCGGGTAGTCACAGCTGGCAGTGCCTGCGGTGATCCTGGTGCAACAGGCTCAGAGCTCCAGGGCCCTTGTCTGTCTGCTGACTTATCCATCGTCATCCTAGGCCCCCCAGGAGCTGGCCGGTCCACACTGGGTCCCTGAGGGCAGCTGCCGCCCACTCAAGCAGGGAGAGGTCGTCCGTAGGAAGGATGCTGGAGCCAGGTCTGGGCTCCCAAGAGTCCTGGTGGAGAGCGGGTGAGGGATACAGAGGTGGGGAGGGCAGGGGCTGATGTCTGTGGTTTGGGCAGGTCCCCTGGGATGAGGGCCTGGGGGCAGAGGTGGCCCCTGGCAGAGGGGAACCATAGAGCCGGCTTCTGGAGACACAAGCGTGGCCGGGGGGCGAGGGGCGTCTGAGCAGAACACTCTGAGCCCCGTCCAGGGAAAGGTGAGTGAGGGGCCGAGTGTACCCTCACACCGTGAAGCTTGGACACCACATGCTCGGCAAACAGGATCCTGGATGGACCCCAGAGCTGGGGACACGGGGCTGGCTGGTGTTTCTGGCCCAGGTCCTAGCCTGGGGGAAGCTGGAGAAGTCCCCGTTCCTGACCCATCTTGTCCCTTCAGCCCCCAGAAGCTGAAGCCTGAGGAGGGGAGGGCCCCAGGGGGAACAAGGCTGGGAGGCTGGCTGTGGGGGGTCATCCTGACCGTGCCTGGATGTCCAGGAACCCAAGCAGGTCAGAAGCACGTCCTCATGGACAGGAGCTCTCGGCGAGACGGGGACTTGATTTAGAAATGGAAAGCAGACCTCAAGAAGCGGGAGAAAATGACCCCTTCCAGCTGCCATAGTAACAAAGATGGGGGCGGAGGGAGGGGGGCCAGGAGGAGAGCCCGAGGCTGGAGGCAATTACCTGCAGTCTGCATCTTATCTCCCAAGACCCCAGAGCTTCTGCTGATGGTTTTCCCCCACCCCGTCTGGCTGGAGGGGGCAGGGCGGCTCTGAGCATCCTCTGAGCACCTCCGCCCAGGCCAGCCTGTGACAGTCCAGCCCATCCGAGTCTCTCCGCCAGGCCCCTCCTGGGCTGCGCGGGCGTCCAGCTCTGCCCCCGCCATGCCAGCCCCTTCGGCCAGGCAGGTGAACCCCGTCCACATCGGCTGAGTTGGGGGCAAGTGCCAGGGATCCTCCTCCCCGGGGACCCCCGCCGTGAGAACTGCTCCGTGTCCCTCCAGGTGCTGATGTTCGTGTCCAGGGTCACGTCGGGGGACGGGCGTCCCGCAGCCCCTGGGGGACCAGAGGGAAGCTCCTTTTTACAGGGAGATCCATACACTCTGATCAGGTCGCAAAACCAGAGTCAGTCATCCACCAGCCACAGCACGGGCGCCCAGGGCCCCAGGCCCTGAGGGAAAACCGGCTTCCAGGCAGGGGGGGCAGTCAGCTCTGTGAACAGTGACCTCAGGGTCGAGCCGGGGGCCCCCCTGGAAGGGTCAGAGGTCAGCCAGAGTGTGCAAGGCAGTCACGCGGCACCCAGACCGCGGGGCCGGCGGAGCTGGCACCTTGTGGAGAGAGCTCGTCCGCCAGGCCCAGGGCCGCACGTGCCCACCAGAAGCCGGGTCCGGGCGTGGGGTGTGGGGGTGCAGGGTGTCAGGGCGCGGGGTCTCTCCACTCTGCTGGGTGGGCAGGAACCGGCGCCAGCACTTGGGGCAACTCTCAGGCTTCTCTGCTACCCTGACATGCACACACTCTGTGGCCCGGACACAGAGGCCTCAGCTACAGAGCCGGAGCTTCCCTGGTGGCTCAGGTGGTAAAGCACCTGCCTGCGATGCAGGAGACCCAGATTCGGGGCCTAAGAACACACCCAAATAAGTGCTGGCCAGAGAGGCATAGTACAAAAGACGGGCCCTTCAAACACATATGCAAAAAAATAAGCATTTTAAAAAGAAGAAAAGGAAATGGGAGGAGAGCTGGTAGCTTTGGGGCTCAAACAGGACTCGGGTGTCAGGGCGTCCCCAGGTCCTCCCATGAGTCAGAGCATCTGAGTCGCGCCCTGGCACTGAGCTCCTGGACGTCCAGGTCTTGGTGACAGACACTGCGTCTCTACCAGAAGCTCGCAGCTGAAAATGGGAAACCGTCCCAAGGCCAGGGCCATGCCCCCCCCACCCCGCCAGCAGCAGGGGAGGCAGTGGGAGACCCTGTGCCCACGTGGGCCCTGGACGACCCTCCCCAGGGAGGCACAGGCTGAGCCCCCCTCGTGGATCCAGCCCCGCCATGGGGCTGGGGGTCGAGTGGGGCTGCTGGAGTGACTCCCACGGGCACCCCGTGCCCAGGCTGGGCCAGGTCCACGTCCCAGCAGGAGGGGCGGAGCCTGAGGCCTGGGCACGGAGGACAGAGGCGCCTGGCCCCAGGGGAGCACCGGAGGACAGAGGCGCCTGGCCCCGGGGGAGCACGGGAGGACAGAGGCGCCTGGCCCCGGGGGAGCATGACCACGTGACATGATTTCAGGATGCAGCGTCCCCCCGGGAAGGAGGGAAGTCAGGAGTGGGGGCGGCAGAGCACTTCCCCCAGCTCTCCTGAGAACGACCACAGCGGGAGAGGCGGGTCCGCCTCTGCTGGGCTGGCTCTGGCCTGGCCACCCCATCATTAAAGTTCAAAACTCCAGGCCCCTGGGCAGTACTTACAGCAATCTGTGCAGGATCGGGCAGCCGACAGGGGGGACAGGGTCGCCTCCCAGCATGACGTCGGGGTCCCGGGACACAGCGGGGCCAGGTCACTTTCCCACCGCAGGTGGAGAAAGCCGCGTCCAGCCCGAGGGCCACCCTCCAGCCCGGCTCTTCCTGGCTTGTCCTTTAGCTTCAGGGTCAGGACTGACCTCCCTGAGGTGCCCGGATGGCAAGGTGCCCACGGCCCTGTCCTGCCCCACCCGAGCACTCTCCCAGCCCGCCGGGGACCGCGGCAGGCGGCAGGGACCCTCACGGCAGCAAATGCAGATGTCAGGCGGCATGCGGCTAATTACCGGCAACGTGCAGGAGCAAATTGAGAAATGATGGATTTAATAAATCCCCACATTTTCTGTTTACACCAGCAGTGATCTGGGTGTGGGGCGGAGGGGTACGTGCTTGGCATGCAGAGTCGCACCTGCCTCCCTGCCTCCCCACTGCCTGGTGCCTCGGGGCGAGCAGACAGAGGGCAGGTGGATAATTGCATCCATCTCCCCGTGTGCGTGGCTATGGGGACCGTTTTAAGGAGGAGGCTGTGACGAATCCTGTTTAACCTCAGACGGCCGTGCAGCGCTGAGGGAGGCTGCTTGGTACACAAGAAACCACCAGCGTCCAGCCCCCCGAGTCTCCTGGGGCCCAGCTCTGTCCAGGGGAGAAGCCAAGCCCCTTTAAGGACGTGGGGGGAGACCCCCCGCAGTGTTACGCTCTGAGTGCTGAATGAAGAGGACCACGCCTCTGGGAAGACCCCCTCCAGCCCAGCCCCGCTCTCCGTCCAGCCATGTGATGCTGGACACAGATGTGAAAGTCTCCCACACGCACTGCTGAGCCTCCAGCTGAGACGTGGAGAGAGGATCCCAGAGGGCTCCTCCTGCCGAGGAGCCGCCTGGCTGGCCGGGGAGAAAGTGCACGGAGAACTGTCCCCTGAGCCTTCCGAGGCGGGGAGTCAGGACCCCCACCCGCACCGTGGGGAGCCCCGCACGCCCCAGGGCCGGCTGGGATTAGGCCCTTTCCCCCCAGGCTCCCCTTCGCTGGCTCCCACCCAGGCTCCTGGTGTGGGGTGTGGATGTCCGGGGCATCGCTGTGACCTCTAGGTCTCGGGGGCCTTGCGTGTGTCCTCCTCTACCTCCAGCCCCTGAACCCGCTTCCTCTGGGGGCACACAGAACCCTGCCCACGGCCTGCCAGGTGCAGACACTTCTTCACCCACAGGCGGCCCCCCTGTGCCACCCGAGGGACCCGCAATCTCACCTCCAGCCCCTGAGGTCTCGTCCCACCACGCAGGGCCCTGGCCCACGCATGGAGCCCTGGAGCCCAGCACTTCCCCTGGCCCCCGCCCTCTGCCGGGGTGTGAGAGCCGGCAGGACCGGTTAGCATTCCGGGCGCGGGCCCCTGCTGACAGCAGCAGCTCAGCACAATTTACAGCTTTATTTCCTGTTACAAACTCGGCCTGGAGATGATGGATTGGGCCTGCAGAGCCCCACCAGGGACACCATGCTGCAGGGGGCCTGGCACGTCCTCCCGCTGAGTCTGGGCGTCCTGAGCAGCGGCCCGCAGTCCTGGGCCCTCGGGGCCGGGTCCGGCCCAGGGCTCAGGGAGCACACAGCCTGTGCCGCCTCCATCTGGCCTTCCTTTTCTCACCCTCCTGGATTGTGAGGCTGGAAGCAGAAACCCAGAGCAGAGAGGCCTCGACTGGGGTGTAGCCATGGTGACGGTAGGGGCCGCCGGTCCCCTGTCCTTCCGCTGGCCCCGTGCCTGCACACAGTGGGTCAGCAGCAGCTGCTTGTCACAGTCCAGGATCAATACACAGTCACAGATCAATACACAGAGACCTTTAACCCTGGGCTTCCCAGGTGGCACTAGGCTTAAAGAATCCACCTGCCAAGGCAGGAGACATAAGAGATACAGGTTTGATCCCTGGGTCAGGAGGATCCCCTGGAGGAGAAAATGGCAGCCTCTCCTGTGGACGGAGGAGCCTGATGGGCAGCAATCCATGAGGTCACAGACTCAGACACGGCAGAAGTGACTGTGCCCTGTCAACCCTGAAGCATGAGACCAGCCCTTTCTGTGGGTCTCCTGGGAGCCAGACATGGGGCACTGAGGGGAACAGGTTGGGGGTGGAGACCTGGCCGAGCGGCGCCCGCCCTGTTGGGGACCAGGGACTCAGGCCAGATCTGCAGTCAGACGGGACCGTGGGGGACCTCAGGGAGTGTCATCACGTCCTCTGGCAGAAGAGGCTTTGGTGTGGAACTAGGGGAGCCGGTGGGTGCAGGGAGCAGGCCTGAAGGGCCCCGGGGCTGGGGGAGAGTCCAGGAAGCAGAGGGCGGAAGGCGGCCTGGAGGAGGAGGAGCCTGGGGGCCACAGACCGCTAGGGCCTGACACAAGCCCACTGGTGCGGCACGGCCTGCACCCCGTGCCCTGGGGGACGGAGGGCCCATCTGCCCGGCTCAGCCCTGCTGCCTGACGGTCGGCCGCCAGAGGGGACACGGGGCAGAGAGCAGCAGGGAATAACCGGGGCAACGCGACGCGGCCGGCTTCCTCCCCAGCTCTCCACACACATCCAGCCTGGGCAGCTGGGGGCTGGGCGGGACGCGGGCTCCCTGGACTCTCCTCCCCGGTCCAGCTCCGGCTCGTCACCCCAGGGGCCGCCGGGCTCCCTGGACTCCCACTCTGGGCACACACCTCCTCCTGGTCCAGCTCCGGCTCGTCACTCCAGGGGCCACTGGCCCCAGAGGCTGCGCCTGCGCTCCGTGGCCTCACCCCTGAAGGCTCTGCTCACGTGCGCACTGCTGTCTGGGTGAAGCTGACCATGTGCTGCCGGGCCCCCGACCCCTCCTCTCTCAGGGAGGGTCAGGTCGTGGGGGAGGCCACTGGGGTTCAGGGTGCTTGGGAGTGGGCGGCTGAGCCCTGACCCTGACCCCAGGAGGACCGGTTCCCAAGCGCAGAGCCCAGCACACTCTGGAGCATGGAGGGGGACCAGGCCAGGGACACAGGCGGTGGGTCCGTGGCTCGTGGGGGCGGCCTCCGCCTCCTGCCCTCGGCATCCGCTCTCACAGATCTGGAAACTGTGGTCAAAGCCTGGAGGACGGAAGGGTCATAGGCCCCGCGAGGCCGACCCCAGGCTGAGCTCCTCGACTGAGCCCTCCGCGGGTCAGCACACCCCACCCACTCATGTCGTCAGGAGCAGAGCCATCCGTCTGAGTTTTAATTTGGAAATTAGACAGTGCTCACATCCCATTATGTGGGGAGCAGGGTGATCTACGGCTTCATTAATCAGGGGTGGCGGCAGCGGAGGCCGGAAGACTAGAAAGGTCATTGCAGGGGGCGGCCACAGGCCGCTGCAGAGCCTGGTACCACAGGACCTTCTGAGCTGTGGGCTTCTGCCCCCAGAAACGCCCGCCTCACCTGCATCCAGCTGCCCGGCCCCTGGGCATGGAGGGACCGCTGCCTCCTGTATGTTCCCCGAGCCCAGGCTCCGCCCAGAAGGGGCAGGCAGGTCCCAGCAGAGGAGAGGCTGCCCTGGACCACGGGCAGAGGGGCAGGGTCTCGGGCTCAGCGCTCATCTCCTCCCCCAGCCACTGCCAGGATGGAGCTGTGGACGGAGGCCGCGTGGGGCCGGGCTAGGGACGGAAGGGAGACTCAGGCTCAGAGGGGGTGGCCCAGAGGAGGCAGAGACGGGTGACACGGCCTCGAGACCAGGAGCCAGGGGCACCAGGAACCCCGGAGCCAGGGCCCACCGGGAGTGCCTTCCCCTCTGCCCCCAGCTTCAGGCTTCCGGGCTCCCGGCAGTGAGAGGATGAGTGTCTGCTGTCCTAAGCCCCCAGTCCAGTTCAGTTCATCGGTCAGTCGTGTCCAACTCTTTGAGACCCCATGGACTACAGCACGCCAGGCCTCCCTGTCCATGACCAACTCCTGGAGTTCACCCAAACCCATGTCCATCGAGTCGGTAACACCATCCAGCTGTCTCATCCTCTGTCGTCCCCTCTCCTCCCACCTTCAATCTTTCCCAGCATCAGGGTCTTTCCAATGAGTCAGTTCTTCGCATCAGGTGGACAGAGTATTAGAGCTTCAGCTTCAGCATCTGTCCTTCCAACGAACACTCAGGACTGATCTCCTTTACAGCCCACAGTAATTTACTGGCAGCCCCAGGAAGCTCACGCCTGGCCCCTGAGGCCTGCTGTCTGCATGCTGAGTGTCCTACGGATAAGCCCCCCAAGGGCCAGGCCAGCGTGAGACTCAGTCGCCGAGCCCAGACAGGCGGGCTCCCCCTAAAGTCAAGCCCGTGTAAGGAGAGGGAGGCCGCCTGCAGGGACCACGGCCTCACCAGCCGCCTCGGGTCACGAGCCCACGTGTAAGCAAACACCGGGGTGAGGTGCTCCCGCTGAAGCCGCCTGGCTGAGCGTGAAGCGGGCCCAGAGGAGTCCTTCGGTCCACCGGGCCCCTGCGTCTCCTGGGAGCACCAACCCCCGCCGGCTTCAGGGGCCAAGGGCTGCTCTTCCCTTTCACGGCAACTCTCATTTCTCCTTTAAAACTGATCCGAGGTTCTGTGTGACTTGAGGAAGGAGCTCCAAGGACGATGGTGGGAATGGTGCTCAGCACCGTAGGGGGCTCAGTGCCTGCAAACCGAGCGCCTCGGGACAGAGCGCGAGCACCATGTCCTGAGTCCTTTCTCATAATAAGAGATGCATCAAAGTCGTGTACACGTGAGGCCAAGCAGCGAACAGCAGACAGGGCTCCGTGTAACTCGGCCGCCCCTGCCCCCGGGCAAGTGCTGCTCACGGTTTACATCTCGTGAGTGGCCCCACGCCTCTGTCGGGGCTCTTTGTCAATAAAGCTTTATTCGCAGCCTCGTTTCTCCTCTGCTGACTGCTTTCAGAGCAACTGCTGTTAAGTCAAGGGTCTGGGGTGCAGACACAGGGCCCTACGGCCTCAGGAGTCCCCTGGCTGGGCCCTCCTGTTGCGGGGGAGGGGGGTCTTGACAGGTCTGCACACCCACCCCCACCCCGGGCAGCTCTGCCCTCAGCTACGGGTGGTTTTGTATCCCCGTGACCTTACGTCCCAGGGCCTGGCCAGTTTCTCTCCCTGGGTTCCATCGGGGAGACTCAGCCCTCAAGGCCTCCACTGGGGAAGGGCCACCCACTGCCCACAAGCCTCAAGTCAGCCAGCCAATGGCCTCAGCTCCACTTACAGGGCCTCACCCCTGAACCCTGGACCTACGTGCAGCCCTCGGCCTTGACAGGATGATGGCCAAGCTCCTGGGAATGGGGGGCGTTTGCGGGGTGGGAGGTGCTGCTCATCCTGAAACTTTAGCCCCGAGCGAGCTCAGCTCAGCTGCCCCAGGGTGAGCCCAGGCACAAGCCAGGAGCCCGGGGTCAGGGGCTGCCCAGACGGCGTGGGGTGGGGCATCCTCTGCCCCCGTCCCCACCCTGACCCCCAGCCTCAGATTCTGGGTGCCGGGACAGCAGCTGTGAGCAGGGGACCAGGCCCAGAGTGGGGCCCCCAGCATTCAGGAGGAGCCTGCCTTCAAAGGGGACATGGCCAAGGCACGGCCTGGCCCCCAGGACTGCCCGTGTCCACTCACTGGGCTCTAGGCGCCCCATCCCCGCTGGATGGGTGGATCCCAGGGACCCCCTTCCCTGGATGCCAGGAAGGGGGTGGGCTCAGCACTGGGGTCGGGGTCTCAGGGAACACTCAGGTGGACACCACCCCCACTGACCCTGCCTGCTTACTGCCCCCGGGGGACCCTGTGGCCCAGGAGGACCCCAGGGAGCAGGAGCCCGAGCCCCCCAGAAAGGCAGGAGGGGCCACAGCAAGCTCACCATCCTTGGCCTTCTGCCCCTCCCGCTTCTCTGCCCTTTGCAGAACCAGTGGGCAGTGCCACCAGGGGGGCACCTCCCAAAGGGGCTCACTTCTCAGGAGGTGTCTGCCGTGGAGAGGGGAGCAGCTCAGGACTAAAGGGACACTTGTCACCGCAATGCAGCTGGTGGGAAGCTCCAGTGAGGGGCCGGGTCACTGCTTGGGGTCTTGGCAGCCTGTGGAAGCAGGAGGCTCAGGTGCTTTCTGGCAGGGGGAGGGTCAATGGAGGTGGGGGGCTCATGACCTTGGTGGGGCCCTGAGCACTCATGGGGGGCAGAGTGGGGCCCCCTGCCTCTCGGACGCCCTGGCAGAGCCTGAGACACCCCCTGTACTCGGAGCCTCGCAGGCCAAGGCAGAAGACGTCATCCTCAATTATCCCGTGAAACGAGGCCAGAGGTGCTTCTCAACTCAACACCCCCATTAGCCGATAATTCAGCGCAGATTCTCATCTAATGTGACTATATTTTATACAAATTATTTCGGACAAGAATTCAGTCCCTAATAACATTGATCTTCATAAAATTGTCGCCGAGCATCTTGTCTTGGGCCCCGCACTTCACTGGAGGCTGCAAATCAAAGAGGGAGACGGGCTGCCAATGACCTTGTGTCTGGAGCCTGGGGCGGGCCCTCCCTAGGTCGGCAGCAGGGCCCCCTCGAGAAGCCACGTCCAGCGACACCACCATGGTCTGTGCGGCCCGGTGGGGCAGTGGGGCCCTCGGGGCGACTGAGCCCTCTGCACACCGATGTCTAGCTCCCAAGACACGTCGGGGACAGACCGACAGCCTGCTCCAAAGGCCAGCACACGTGTGAGTGTGGCTGACGTGCACCGCAGGCGTTTGACGGGAGATTTACCGCGGGATGCTGCGGCGCGGGCCGGCCAGTGCCCTAATACGTTATCAGGCTTGTTGAAATATCAATTTTGCACATGGCTTCACACGGCTGCCCACAGTCCTGCTCAGGCCTATTACTTAATTCTTCTGTCATTAAGAAATCCAATCTCTGATTCCAGAGGAATGGGAGCGGGTGGTGGGAGGCGCAGGCTAATAGGGATCCAACTCTCCACCAACTGAGGTTCTTGAAGCCCCGAGGGGAGCGCAGGGTAGTCTAGGGGGTCCTGGGGCAGGTATGCCACAGGAGCAGAGCCAGGCAGATGTGGGGACTGGCCGTGACTGGCCGTGACTGGCCTCCTGTCCAAACCCCAGGGGAGAACCAGCATGGCAGTGGGGATGTCCAGGCCCCTCCGGGGAGGCCCCTGCCTCCAAGGTTCTCAGACATGATGCCCTGCAAGGGGGTCAAGAGCAGCTGTGAAGAGGGGCACCCTGCTGCCCTTTCCACTTGGCCGGGCGTGTCCCCACACCCTCCACAGCCTCAGCTCTGAGGCTGAGGTCACCCACGGCCCTTCCCCGTGTCCAGGATGCCCTTGGAGTGATGGATGACTTTGTAAAGCTCCGTCGTCCTCCTCCTCCAGGGAGGTCTGTTGACAAGTTTTCTATATCACAAGCCCCTTTGTAATTGAGGACATTAATTTATTTCTCCGTCCTGTTAGCTCCATGCTAAGCAGGTCCCAGTCCTAACCCTTCCAAGTTTGTGTTTGCCAACCATTAATCATCTCCATCTCCCGCGGGCCCTTTCCAATAAAAGGATTCGTTTGGTGCACCTGGAGGAAGTTGTCCACCGTCTCACCCACGTCTATTCACAGACAAACGAAACAAGGGCAGATTTTTTAAAGAATCATTCCCAGCCTAAATGACCGTAAACAACTAATTTTCCCTGCCATCCAGCACGCGGCTCCCACTGCGTCCTGGCAGGGGCGGCTGTGGTGGCGTCTCACACCCAGCCCTTTGTTCCCAGCTGCTGCTTAGAGCAGTCTGGCCTGCGTCCAAACCCAGCTACCTGCTTCGGCTCTGACTTAAAGTTCCCGTTTTCATTGTGGGTAGTTTTTGAGTAAATGAGCGCAAGCTGAGGAGGAGGCGGCTGGCTGGTGAGCTGGCTCACGGCTGGCCAGTGTCCCCACCCCATCCCTGGGAAGCCAGCCCTTCATCATTTGGGTCTCAATGAAGCCTGAGGCTCCAGCTGCCCCACTGTGCCCATGGCCTGGACAAGCTGCTTCTTCCCAAGTGAGACACACCCTCAGGTCTCCAGCGTCACCCAGCGGCACCGGGAGAGGACCCCTAACATGAAGTGCTTTGCAGCAGTGAAGAAAGCAAAGTGTGCTTGGGTCCTCACCCTGGGGATCCAGAAGGCAGGCAGGCTCAGTGCTGGGTGCCCAAGACCTCTGCCCATTCACAGAATCAAAAGTTCCAGGAAAACCAAGGAAAAGAATCTGTTTACTGAGAGGTTTTTATCAACTGCTGTTTCCAAGTTCAAAAGAGTAGGAGAGATTGATTGAAACCCATTTACCTAGGATCATGGCAAAACATACCAAGGGGTGGAAGGTCAGTATAGGAAAGGCGGGCTGTGTGGATGGCCTTCATCCATCCCCCCAATTTTATTGTTAGCTCATCCATCCATCTACCTGTTCATCTACCTGTCCATCCGTCTCTCCATCCATCTACCCATCCATCCACCCACCCACCCATCCATCCACCCATCCATCCATCCATCCATCCACTCATCCATCCACCCATCCATCCATCCAATCAACCACCCATCCATCCATCCAATCATCCACCCACCCATCCATCCACTCATCCATCCACCCATCCATCTACCCACCCATCCATCCATCCATCCATCCATCCACTCATCCATCCACCCATCCATCCATCCAATCAACCACCCATCCATCCATCCAATCATCCACCCATCCATCCATCCACCCATCCATCCACCCATTCATCCACCCATCCACCCATCCATCTACCCATCCATCCACCCACCCATCCATCTACCCATCCATCCACCCACCCATCCATCTACCCATCCATCCACCCATAAATCCATCCACCCATCCACCCATCCATTCATCCATCCATCCATCCATCCAATCAACCACCCATCCATCCATCCAATCACCCACCCATCCACCCATCCATCCACCCACCCATCCATCCATCCATCCATCCACTCATCCATCCACCCATCCATCCATCCAATCAACCACCCATCCATCCATCCAATCATCCACCCATCCATCCATCCACCCATCCATCCACCCATCCACCCACCCATCCACCTACCCATCCATCCACCCTTCCATCCACCCACCCATCCATCCACCCATCCACCCATCCACCCATCCATTCACCCACCCATCCATCCACCCATTCATCCATCCATTCATCCACCCATCCATTCACCCACCCATCCATCCACCCATCCATCCATCCATTCATCCACCCACCCATCCATCCATCCATTCACCCATCCACCCATGCACACATACACACACACACCCAATCCTCTCTTCCTCCCTCCCTCCCTCCCGCCCTGAGGCGTCCTCACTGTCAGCCTCCAGCAACCCAAGGACCTTGTGGTTTGGGATGCTGTGGATCTCCTGATTTTCTCTAGACCTCACATTGGGGGGCCCCCACCTAAGGTTTGGGGACCAAGAAAGGCCATTCTGCTGCCTCTGCCTGGTTCCGCGACTCCCGCCCCTGCTGCAGAGCTCTCCAAGGTGCTGGAGTGAGTTTGCTGGGACGAGGGGTTAAGAAGTCTGGGAGAGAAGGTGGTACCTGGCACCAGGTGGCAGCATGGGGGAGGGGAGAGGCGTGCAGAGACCTATCAGAGCCCAGGTGAGTGGATGCTGGAGGGCCCTGGCACTGAACTTGGAAGAACAGAGGACGTGGGCCCTCAGCAGGAATGGGGGACAGAAAGCGCTGCTGATTTCATGGGAAGGTGACTGCTTCTCCTTGGGCTGTAAGTTCACGAGCTCAGGGACTGTGTCTGCCTTGTCTCCAGTGTACTCTGATGCTGGCTCTACATGACAAGAGGCAACCTTTGAAATGAAGAAATGCAGTCGGGTTTGTACTGAACCTGGGGGCCCATGAGCCTCCCAATCGAGCAGCTGTGTGGCCGATAAGAGCACCCACCTGGGCTCACAGAGGAGGCTGCTCCACCAGCAGCAACATCAGATCTCCAGCCACATCTCCAGTGTGGGACATGGCCCATGTGCTCCCTCTCCAAATCCGAGGACAGTCCCCTGCAGCTTCCTGGTGAGAGGAGGGTCCCTTTCCTGTAGAACATCCCTGGATCAAATCGCACGCTCTCCACCCTAAGGGAGGGGGTCACACCCACCGCGCAGACGCACAGGCTCTACTTGCAGTAGCATTCTTGCTCTGGAATCCTGGTTCCACCACTTCAGACTCCGAGCCTCAGTTTCTGGACCTGAAATTTGGGAAGGGTCCTAACTGCCTCGCAAGGGAGCCGTGAGGATTGGATGGAATGACATGATGTGTGTTGCGTGCCTGGACCACACGTGGCTGAGTGGGGCCTCAAAATGCCTGTGCTATTACTGTCTTTGGGAACTGAGCACCCAGGACGTCTATGTGTCACCATGGCAACCGAGACCTCAGCCTGCCTCCTCCTCAACCAGGGAACAGTGTGTCTTCTGCCGAGAGCGCCCTGAGGGAGCTGCCATGGGAACCAGCTCATTGACCAGGAGGTACTTACCATTGTGAGTCTCCACGTGCTTCTGTCCCAGACAGACAGAGAACATCACAGGGTGAGCCCATGGGTCTCCCACCTGCCACAGAGCCTCCTAGGTTAACCTGTCAGAAGGACCAAGTTGAGGGATGCAGAGGCTTGGGGGATAAGACCAGAGCAGGAACTGAGGGGCTGGTGGTTAATCGGAGAGGAGCCAACCCTTGGGTCCTGCATGGTCCTGTTTGGCCACCGTGTCAATCAGACATCACGGTAACCAGACAAAAGAGGCTGCTGTCCACGCAGACAAGGGACCTGGGGTCACAGAGTTTGGACAGCCTCCCCATCCATCTGTCCCTCTAGGGACCCAGGGAGAGCCAAGGCCAGGGCTTCCTGACCCCAGAGCCCAGGCGGTCTTCAGAAGGTCAAGGATGTCTGGCTGTCCCAGGCAGGTGGGGCCCCACAGTGTCCCTTGAAGAGCCAACAGGAATGCCCACCCACTGTGACTGCCAAGCCCTCACCATTCAGCTGCACCCCTGGGTGTCATAGGTCAGGTGGGAGAGGGGCCGGCACTCAGGCCCCTGCTCCCGAATCAGGGACCACCTTCAAGGTGGGCTCCAGCGGATGGAACAGAAAGACCTCTGGACTTGGCTGGAATTTCAAATGTGACCTGTGATCTGAGCCGGGAAGGAGGAGCGGGTAGGGGTTGGCCAGAGGTCAGAGGCCCCAGGCTGCATTTCAGCAGGAAAAACAGGAAGGGCTCCTGAATAACGGAACAGCCTCACATTCCGTGTGTAGCTCACGGGCCACGCTGGGGGAGAGCGCTCACGGGGCAGGGCTGCCCGGGTCCTGCACGCAGCGGCCAAATCCAAACCAGCAAGCGCAGTTCTCATCAGGCGCGTCTCCGGAAGAGTCTCTCTGTGTTGGTAGAGCTGCAGCCTCGACTAATTAGTCACGTCACCTATACTCCCTGAGCTTTTGCTTAAAAAAAAAAGGTGTCTTTCTTTCCCCACTGGATTTATTGTAACTGAGACACACGGCTCCCACCACCGTCCTGGCTGGAGGTCATTGTGCCGCGAGGGCCTCTCAGGTGCCAGGCGTCTGTCACCACTGCCCCGCCCCACTCCTCAGTCCAGGGGCTCCGCTGCTCCTTGGCAGGTGACCGAGGTCAACATCACAGGGATCAGTCATGGTGACACCATGTCCTTGGTAAGACGTCATAAGAATGGCAGTTTGTATCTGGTCCCCACACCCCACAACCCGTCTCATTGTGAGAGAAACACCAGACAGATCACCATCGAGGGACAGCCTATAAAATGCATGCCCAGGGCTCCCCAGCACTGCTGAGGTCATCAAAATCAACAAGAGACCTCTGAGGAAGAGTCACAGCTCAGAGGAGCCTAAGGAGACGTGTCTGCTACATATAATATGGGTCCCGGATGGGATCCTGGGCAGAAAAAGACATCAGGGAAGTACTAGATGAAATGAGCAGGACCTTCAGGGCCATCTGAGGGGCAGGAACTGCCCCCACCCCACATCCCCCTCACCTCTCGTTGTAGAAGAAGTTCAGCCTCCCCGGCCTTCCTTGAGTTCCAAAGAGCAAATTTAATCAAAGGAGGAAGGAAAATGCAGAAACAAAGGAAAACAGCCAAACGAGACAAAATTACAGTAGTCTATCCATAAAAGCGAAGTTACAGGCCTTTAATTCCTCCTTCCCAGGTGGCGATAGTGGTAAAGAACCCACCTGCCAACGCAGGAGACATGAGAGACATGGGTTGGATCCCTGCGTCGGGAAGGTCCCCTGGAGGAGGAAATGGCAACCCACTCCAGTATTTTCATCTGGAGAATCCCATGGACAGAGGAGCCTGGTGGGCTACAGTCCATGGGGCCACCAAGAGTCAGGCACGACTGAAGTAACTTAGCATGCACACAAAAGGCCTCTAGATAATATCATGAGTCGTGTCCTTCAGCTGTCACGCAGATAGTTTTGCAGATACTGAAACCCCCTTCAGGTGGAGAGGTTAACTGCATGCTGCCCATCAGCACATAAACCCCAGACCTGGCGGAACCAGCAGGCTGATGCCTGAGATTCCCGAGACATCACCAGTTACCTCCCCAGCACCCAATCAGAGGACTGTCCAGGAGCTGACCCTCTCCCTCACCCAGTCTTTAAAAGACCTTCCCTGAAAGCCCCGGGGAGTCTGGGTCTTCTGAGCATGAGCTGCCCCTTCTCCATCCTTGGCCCAGTAATAAACGCTGTACTCAACCTTCACCACCCCTGGTGTCCCTGGAGGGGCTTTGCTATGGCAGGAACCCAGGCTTGGTTTGGTAACAAAAGTAACACACAGGCTTCTTCAGTTAACCACAGTGTATAAATATTGTTCATCAACTGTAACAAATGCACTATATTAGTGCAACATGTTAATAACAGGGGAATCTAGGTGTGGTTACACAGGAACTCTGTACTCTCACAATTTTTCCTGTAAGTCTAGAACTGTTTTAAGACAGAATGTCAATTTTAAAAAGTCCATGCACAGATATGGCTACTGAAATGTCACTCATGACAAAGGGATGGCTCTGTAAAGGATGAGACGTCCATGCAATGAAATACTACACAGTCCTGTAAAAGGACAGCTGGGAGCTCAGCTAGAACCAAAAAGGGTCAGACTTTAATGTTAGCTGGAGAAGAGGAGAATTAAAGTCCATAAAGACAGGATCACAACTCTACAAAAATACCACAAGGAAAATGGTTGGAAGAGGAGTCGCAACAAGTGCCCAGAGCCCTTTCCTAGAGGTGGGGCTGTGGGCTCTCCAGGGACCAGGAGTTGCTTCGTTGAGAAGTGGGCACACACAGGAGCATGGTAGGCCAGCTTGGGCAGAGCACACGGCGATTCCTGGATGGGACTTATTATTTCAGGAGCGCAGCAGGCATGATACTAGGAACTGAGCTACAGCCGCTTCTGTATTTATTGCCCTTGCCACCAAAGCTGTAAATCCTCTGGCCTCATTTTGCTAAACACGCGGCCTTTCGAACTGCAAGTGTGCAAAGTGTGACTGCCCAGGCCCCGAGAATGGGATTTGGACTGGACACTGTCCAGATGCTGCCCGGCTTTGTCACTCTGCTGGGCGAGGGCAGCGAAGCCACCACGGCTGACAATGATCTGCACGTAGTATTAGGAGGCGCGGCTGCTCTGCCCGGAAGATTAAAAATTTCGGGAGAGAATCCAGGTCTTGTCTGACATGACACTCTGGAAGCCAAAGCTCAGAAACTTTTGTGCTCGGTTGTAACAGGATAGCACGCTGCAGTGGTTGCCGTAATTGCTGAGCCCTCCTCCCAGACACGTGCTCCCAGAGTGCTGCCTCCATATGGTGAGCTGCTGGGCGGGCGGGGGAGCCAACCGGGACACCCATGGACAAGAGGGACTCACCCTCCTGGCCCCTCCGTCACCCCTTCACGAGGCTGGGCCTGGGGCAGGCCCCTCCCCAGCCCAGTGGGGTCATCCTCGGCCCCCGCCTGGCTTTGGGCAGGGGTCTCCTCACATCTGTGTGTCGTGGCAGGAGGGTGACTGTGTTCACCCTTCAGGTCGCCATCAGGACAGCATTCAAAGGTCCGCAGAGGGTCAGCCCTGTCCTGGAAGCCTCACACGGGGCTCCGAGGGCTGCACAGCAGGCTGGCAGTGGCCCCCAGTGTGAGCACATGTGGATTTTGAACACTGATGTTGCTACAGGGTATTGGAGTCCAGGCTTCCCCAACATGAAGAGAGTCCAGGGACCAGGAAGGGCATCCCCTTGGGCATGACCAGCGGGTTTTCAGATGACAAGATGGAAGGCAGGTGTGTGTCCAGGTTTGGGGCCAGCACTGGAGCCCTCAGGCCGCAGCAGCCTCTCCATAGGTGTGAGAACAGACAAGGGTCCCCCTTGTTTGGACGCCAAGGACAGAGGCAAGGTGGACAGGGAGGGGCCCCCACCCCTGCACAGGGAAGATGGGCGGGGCAGGGGACCAAGATCAAGCCTGAAGCTTCCAGAAGGGGACGCCAGGGAAAGCGGAAACTCGGGAGGGCGGCGGGAGGGAATAGAGTGGGTGGCAGAATGGGGTCTGACAGCCTGCTCTGTGGCCACCAGGAGCCTGGGGAGCAAGGCGCAGGCTGGGGATCCCGGCGCTGCCTAGTGAGGCACCATTTCCTGTACGTTCTTTTTTTAAATTTATTTATGTTAATTGGAGGATAATTACAGTATTGTGATGGTTTTTGCCATACATCAACATGAAGCGGACACATACATATGTCCGCCCATCCTGAGCCCCCTCCCTCTGCACCCCATCCCACTGGGTTGTCCCAGAGCACCAGCTTTGGGCGCCCTGCTTCAGGCATCAAACTGGCACTGGTCGTCTCTGTTACATACGGTAGTACACACGTTTCCGTGCTGTTCTCTCAACCACGCCTCTCTCACCTTCTCCCACTGGTCTGTTCATCCGTCTGCCTGCATCCGGCAGGTGCTGGTTCCAGATCCCGCCCCGCAACCTGCCAAGGCCCCGCCCCTTTCACAGACCCCGCCCCCTCAGACCCCGCCCATCCCAGGACCCCGCCCCTTCTCAGACCCTGCCCCTCCCAAGGCCCCGCCCACTCCCCAGACCCCACCCCTTTCATAGACCCTGCCCCTCCCAAGGTCCCGCCCCTTCCCAAGGCCTCACACCCCTCCCCTCTATCGTCCCGGCGCCTCCCCAGGAAAGAGTGTATGAGCAGTTGGGTAAACACAGAGAGAGGGGGAGACTGCTAAGAGAAGAGACAGACGATAGATTAGCAGACATTGATGACAGGTTAAATAGATGTAGACAGATGCGTCTCTCCACGTGTGCAGATATAGACGCATCTTTGTGTATGTGTCTGTGTGTATGCATGTATGTATCACGTATCTTTCAGTGTTCGGGGACTATGAGCGAATACTTGTACTTCTCTTTGCTAAGACTTTCAAAATTTGCTTTGGACTAAAAACAGACAGCGTTATTTAGGACAAGTAGACAGAGCACAGCCTCATATTGATCAGGTGCAAATGCGTAGGTCACAGGGCCTAGGGCACAGGACACGCTCCAGACCGACAAAACCGAGACGCAGATTGGAGCCTTCCAAGGCGAGGCCCTCACACATTTCCGGGTAAAGATGGGACAGCCTCAGCTCCAAGGATCCGGACACAACGCAGTGTCCAGGGACTTGATCCAGGGCTCCCGCTGCCTCTCCAACTTCACCAGGAAGCTTCTTCCAGAACCTGGCTTCCATCCCTCAGGGAATGGTCCTCGGACCCACTGTGGGGGCCTCTCTGGGATCCTTTCTGTGTGCTTGGCAGCTCCTCCCCCGTCCGAGAGCGGATCACACAGCCCTTGGTGTGACCCACAGCACTCTCTATGTAAAACCATGTACTTGTCTTCTTGGAACCTTCTGGGAGCAAGCAGGCTTGTCTGGAATGGGGGCCACATGTCTCCTCGTGTCATGCTGTGTCTTGTGAGAAAACGCGGGGCCTCAGGGAAGGTTGCCTGGAGCCTTGTGATGGAGCAGGACCCCTCCTTCTTGTGCAATCCCCCCACCCAGAGAGAGCCCTGGCCCCCACAGACAGCACCCCGTCCTGTAGAGAAGGCCCTGCCTGAGGCTGTAGGCCAACAAAGCTCCTTTCCCCTGCTCCCTCTGGCTGGGTTGTTGGCACGGAGACACCCCCAAGGCAGGGAAGGAAGCAGGCTGCCTGCGTCCCTCACAGCCAGCAGGGCTCAGGCCGGGTTCTGCCTTCTCAGTGACCGATGGCCTCACCCAGCTGTGGTCCCCCCAGCAGCTGTGGCCTTGAACGACTCACCCTCTGGGCCTGACAGGCTGGAAGCCAACCCTTTCCCATATGGCCACGAGCTGGGACCAGAGCTTTGGACAAAAGAACCCGCACTCACGGCACCACCTGCGTCCTTTCCTCTGTGTGTACAAGGATGCCCACACATCAGGGATCCCCTGGTGTGACCGACAGGCCAGGCTGTTCACCTGCAAACTTCAGGGCTCATAACAGGTTTCCCAGTGAGGCCAGGCCCGGACGATGCTCAGGTGGTGGAATGAACACCCAACGTGCAGACTCGGGCTTAGACAGACCTCAGCTTGCACCCTCACCCAGAGTGGACCGGGGCTGCTCCCTCCCTTGTGGGGCATCCTGCCCGTCCACTGAGGCCAAGCCTGGAGGCGCCGCTGCCCAGGCAGGAAGGGAGCTGGAGGCAGGAGGCAGGGCACTCACATCCCAGCCAAGCACTAAGCCAGACCCTGCGGGTCCCTGTGGCCCCAAGACCAGCCCCCCTTCTTCCCTCTGCACCCTCCAGTGCTGGCTGCCTGAGCCCCCAACTTGGGCACCTTTGGCTGACCAGCAGCCAGAGCGCAGCTGAACACAGATGGTCATGGCTGTGCTGGAGGGAGGGAAGACCAAGCTTGGCAATGCCTCGTGCAGGGAGCAGCATTGGGAGGGGTGGCGTGCAGGGGACACGAAGCCCACTAGCTCGAGGGGGGTCAGGAAGGGGGTGGCCAGGTCACCGGGTGTGACACTCTCTGGCTTCACCAGCACCAAAAGATGTGGGCATCTGACACCCGTCCTAGAGCTCAGACTCGGACATCCCTACCTTCCTGCAGGGACCTGGTTCCCACACACCATCCACATTGAAGCCGGCCCAGCCCTCTGTGATGGCTGACTCCACAGCCAGGCCTTGGACAGGACTATGGCTGCCTGGTCCCAGGTCAAGGACGCCTCCCTGCTTGAGGACACAGCCCAGTGGGCATGGTCAGAGGCCCCGGGCAGCATCCACGCCTTGCCCAGCCAGTGGCATGGGCACTCTGCTGAGCGCAGTGGCGCCCATGGTCTGGGTCATCCTATGGCATACTGGAGGAGGCGGGTGCAGTTGGACTTTGGGGACAGAAAGAGGAGAGAAGGAAGGCGCAGGGTCAGCCATCGCTCCCTCCCCCACAGCAGAGCGCCCTGCAGAGGATGCTAGCAACGCGTGGAAGAAAACTTAGAAAAGAAATGCAGATCAGTTCACGGGTGCATACATAAATAAGGAGGCTGGGAGATGACTTGTTAGAGAAAGAAGGGGTCTGAGGTCCCCGCACTTAACTGGTTCCTCCTGGATCACCTCCCCGAGGAGCGCAGCCCTGAATGGTACAGGTCCTGGGTTCTCACCTGAGTCTTCAAATCGGGGGGAAGGGGCTGGTCACCCCAGTTCTCCTCAGAGGCCCGTGTCTCTGCCCAGACTCAGGAGCCGGGGCGAGAGTCGGTGTCAAACATCACGACAGGCGCCTCTCTGGGGACCACGGGCTCGTGAACCGGGAGAGACTGGTGTGAGCGTGACTGTCCTCGTCCAGGGAGGGGGACTCCACCTGCAGGGTTTCCCAGGCAACCAAGTCACACCCCTCTGGGCTCCTCAAAGCCACCCGCCCCGCTTTCATTCCCAGTAAACCACTGGGGCGGGGTGACGTGAAACTTTGTCTGCAGTGAATGATCTTTTACTGAAGACGCCCCGTCTGCTGCAAGGGGATTTCTTCACCATAAACAAAGAAATGGGCTTCCCTGGTGGCTCAGACGGTAAAGCTTCTGCCTGCAGTGCACGAGACCTGGGTCTGATCCCTGGTGGGGAAGATCCCCTGGAGAAGGAAATGGCCACCCACTCCAGTACTCTTGCCTGGAGAATCCCATGACAGAGGAGCCTGGTGGGCTGCAGCCCATGAGGTCGCAGAGTCAGACACAACTTCACTTTCACCTTCACTTTCGCCCTGAACCCGTCTGCTCCTGGGCTCGCTCACGATCCATTCATTGGTCGAGGTGTGCGTCTTTGCCCCGAGGTTGTGCCGTCTCTTTCCCTCAGGTTCGCAGTGATGATGATGTAATGACGCAGGCGTGCGGCCCCAGCGTCTGCAGGGTCACCCTCAGCTCTGCCCTTCCAGTCAGTAGATCGTCAGGTGATTCAGAATCAGCTTGTCGACGTCTAGGGGAGGAAACAGCCCAGCGTACCATGGAGGCTGGATTGGGATGTGTGTGTTGCGTGAGGGCGAACTGGCCTGCATCCCTGGGGCGAGCGTCCCTGGGCTCACCTTTCCGTCTGGCCGCCCACCCCAGTACTCTTGCCTGGAGAATCCCACGGACAGAGGCGCCTGGTGGGCTGCAGTCCACGGGGTCCGAAGAGTCAGACACGACGAGCAACTAGCACACTTAGCTTTCTGATAAAGGGAAATACAGATAGAACCATTCACTGTAAAGTAGAGAGAGAAACCCAGCTCGTTCCCCAGCTTTGCGGGGGATCGAATCCCATGGGGGAGATGGAGAAAGTCACATTTAGATGGAATGTTCTGTCCTCCCCCAGATTCGTTGGCCCCGAAGGTGCCACAGCCTTGGGGAGCACACACGGGGACTCAGCACCCTCTGGGCCAGGAGCTCGGGAGCCCACCCTGGCTGGCCTTCCCCAAGCCCTTTGCCCTTGAGCCCAGCAAGGTCAAGGAGCCGCTCCCCACCTGTCACCTGTCGGGAGAGCATGGGTGAGGCTGTACCTTCCCGCCTAGAGCAGCTCCTGTTCCCAGGGGCCAGGCATTTCTGCGGAGATCTCCTGTGGCGGGTGTGGGCTGGGCGAACCCCACTCAGTGCTGACGAGCAGGTGGGCCCCCGAGGGGTCGGCCCCCGTGGAGGAGCCTTCCCCACGGTGCTGGATATGCCATATTATGAAAGGGACACGTCTATTCTTCAGCTGCTTGGTAAATTATTAAAAAATCAGCCTTCCATTTCAAAAGTGATCTAGAATGATGAGCTCAGTGGGGGGAAAATGCTGCCAAATGTTTTCTTGTTAAAAACCCTGATGTTTAAAAAAAAAAATGCTGTAATATCTTCACGAAGAGCTGAAGTGGTCTGACCGGGTCTCCAGAGTAATCTTCTTAAAAGGTTTTCAATAATTTTAGACTTTTATTTGTTACGCGTTTGAGTCACTTTGGAAGCTCAGCATGGTTTTTGGTTTGGGATTTTATGAGTTTGTTTAATGCCCACTGTCTGAGCATTTCCAGCCATTAATTCGGCCACTTCCAGGGGCCACCGCGGCCCATTACCTCCGCCCTCCCCTCCCAGCAGACGCTGCCTCTCCCTTCTGCCCACTGGAGACCTCAGCACTCACAGAGAGGACCCCTGGCCTTGCTTCCAGCTCGCACCCCCATGGAGGTCAGGCCCCCGCTGGCTCCCAATGTCCCCCTCTCCTCAGGCACCTGTTAGGACCCCAGATTCGATTGCCTAGCATCCTGGGACGTCCTGGCCGCCTTCACTGTTGGCTGAAGCTCAGAGCACCGGGGACCTTGTGGGCCTGGTTCTCTCGCTCCCTGGGGGCACTGGGGGGCAGGGACGTGCAGGCCGGGAGCCCCTTGTCTGGCCATGTGTGAGGCCAGGGCCTCCCGTCCCCAGGACCGGGCGAGTGAGGAGCTCTGCCCGCCTCCCTCTCCTCTCTCAGCCTCCCTGCCTGGCCATCCCCTGAAAGACCCAGGACATGGACCACGCAGCCTCTCACGGTGGGCTACACGTCCCGGCCATTCACAGGCCTGGGGCTGGCCCAAGTCACTCAGCACAAAAGCCTCGGGGCCCAGAGCCCTGAGACAGTGAACGTCTGCTGTTTAAGCCACGGCTGGGGGTCGGGCACAGCCAACCCTGTGCAGGGCAGACCCGCGTCCTGGGCCTCTGAGTTATCATGTGGGCAGCCCTGGCCTTGGCTTGCCCCTCTCTCCTCCACGGCAAGGGCAGCTGACCCTTCCAGGGGTGGCCAGCTGGATGGGAACCAGCTGCGTGTCAACCTGTGCAGGGGCGACCCTGAGGCAGCGGCTGTCCTGGGCCCACTGGCCAGGTCAGCACACAGCAGGGGCTCGGCCCAGGCCCCCAGGCAGCTCAGAGGCTGCGTCACCAGCCTCCCTAGGTCTTCAGAGACCTCCATGGGGCCAGCAGGCCTGTCCTCCTCCCAGAGAAGTCTGGTCCTACCGCTAGAAGTTTAGTGAACCCATGGCCACGAAAGAGGTACTGACCAGGGACCCTGACCGAGCGCTTGAGTGCCAGGCGCTGTGGGCACCCTGGGGACACAGCAGTGAGACAGGGCTGCCCCCACCCCTATGGGTGCTCAGAGCTGCCCTGACTGGACAGGTGGGCTTCTGGGAGGAGGCAGCTCGGGGGCAGCCGTGAGGGACTCAGAGGGGCTTGCTGGGGGTCTTGGGGGGTCCAGGGAAGAGAGAGTCCTGGCCCTGCGAAGGTAAAGGGTGTGCAGGCCCCCAGCTCTCAGAGAGGGTGCAACTCCGCACTACGGGTGTCAGGAGAGCTGGGGAGGGGATGGGGGAGACCCCACGACCACGACCCGGGCTTCCGCGTGGGCCTCCCAGGCAGGCTTTCATCCCGTTCAGACAGGGGAGGCAGGGGGGCGGGAGGAGCCGGGTCAGGAGCCTGTGTGGGGGCCGGGCCCCCCTGAAGCCACCCTGCCCTGGATGTGGACCTCCCACCAGGCCTTTCTTCAAGACCTCCCCCCGACCCCTTTTCAGTCTTGCTTCTGGGGATATTGCCCGGCGGGAATTCAGGGGAACAACCCCGGAGCCCCAGGCAGGCTCCCGCTGTCCCGGACAGATGGGCCTCCTACTTGGGGGGCAGCCCCACAGCCAGACACCCACACCCCACACGGCTAGGGGGATCGAGCCACGTGCTGGCCGAGCAGACACCCCCACAATACGGCCATCCCCGATGGTCAGGCTGGCCTGGCAACTCCCTGTCCTTTCAGCACTGAGTCAGCCCAGGAACCCGCTCTCCTGGGCACGGCCTTCACCAGCCAGGGGACAGATCAGAGGAGAAAAGCCACAGGCCCGGAAGGAGCCTGGGGCCACGGCCGCCTCCGCGAGCCTTTGAAGGCAGAATTTTGCACGGGTTGGCGTTTGTTCTCAGCAGCAGGCAGCAACATCGCAGATGCTAACTACTCTCAGATCTGCTTCAAGCAAAGGGACAGAACTGACTTAAAAGCACCCTGGAGCCCCCGGCAGTGGGTGGGTGGTTTCAGCGGGGAGGGGTCTCTGGGGCGTGCCCTCTTGCACAGCAGCACTTCCAGCCTCTCTTCCTGGGGGCAGCACGGCCCACGGGATGTTTGCCTTCTTCCCTGCTCTGCCGTGCAGGGAGCCGCACTCCAGGTGAGGCAGTGCGGCCCACGGGATGTTTGTGTTCTTCCCTGCTCTGCTGAGGAGGGAGCCATGCTCCGGGTGAGGCAGCGCGGCCCACGGGATGTTTGCGTTCTTCCCTGCTCTGCCATGCAGGGAGCCATGTTCCGGGTGAGCCGTGCCAGGGGTCCCAGCCGCCCTGCATGCATGGGTTCGGGCAGCAGCTGGACCACCAGACAGGACGTAGGAGAAGTGCCATCTCAGGCTGCTCGGGCCGCAGGGAGCCTGTGATCAGGGTGACAGGTGATGCTGCCCCTGAGAGAGTCTCTGCTTGGTGTAGACACGGCCTTCTTCCATGTCCTCACCTGGGGGCGGGGCTCTGGTTCCTCCGCTTCTTAGGAAGCCCTGGTCCCATCAGGGACCCTCTCATTGACCCTGATCACCTCCAGAGGCCCCGCCTCCCAACACCATCACCTTGGGGTCAAGGCTTCAACACACGACCCTGTGGGGACAGGGAGCCACCAAGCGGCCAGGGTGGCCCCTTCTTTCGCTGAGCAGAGCGAGGGGCAGACAGGCCCCAGGAGGGCAGCTGGGCCGTGAGGTCAGGGGTCACAGCCGCCACCTCCAGATCTGCCTGTGAAGACCTTCCATCCAGAAGGTAGGTGCGTTCCCTTCTTTTGCTTGAAAAGGAATTTGTTGTTGTTGTTCAGTCACTAAGTCATGTCCAGCTCTTCCGGACCGCATGGACTGCAGCACGCCAGGCCTCCCTGCCCATCACCAACTCCCGGAGCTTACCCAAACCCATGTCCACTGAGTCGGTGATGCCATCCAACCATCTCATCCTCTGTCGTCCCCTTCTCCTCCCACCCTCAGTCTTTCCCAGCATCAGGGTCTTTTCAGATGAATCAGCTCTTCACATTAAGGTCAAACCAAACCATCAGGGCTGGGGGGGCAGGCCTGGAGTATGTCCCTGGTGGTGTGACTCCCAGGTCTGACTTGCTGATGGGCTGGAGGGCAGCCACGCACGCTCTCTCCTGGCCATAGCCCGGCTCAGCCCCTGCGTTTGGTCTGCACGTTCACTGGCGGCAGCCTCAGAAGCAGTGGCAGCTCATTGCAGAGGCCACTGTGCTGCAGCTGCAGACACGAGCGATGATGCGCGATGATGCGCGGGGCCCCGCCAGCCGGCGGTCGCAGGTGCCTGAGCCGGCTCCTTGCTGACGGCCTCCCTCCCCTGGCCCTCCAGGAACCGGTGGCGGTCTCCCTGCCTTGTTAACAGGTCTGGCCCCCAGGGCCCTGCAGCCTGGGTCGGCCGAGGCGCCGGGCCAGCCAGGGCCTCGCTGTCCCATCTCCTCCCGAGACGCAGCCTCCTGCCGCGCGCCCATCTGGATGGCATCTGCACGCGCTCTGTGCGGAACATCGACCAGTGTTCCGTAAACTCGTGTTTTTTTCTCTCAAACGGATGCCGCAGCACATTCCCCAGGGCTCAGGGGGCCCAGCACCAGGAGCCCAGTTTCCTAGGATGGTGGACCATCCAGCCCGGAGCCCCCCGCTGCCCCAGCCCTCCTCCTGCTCACAGGGCGGTGTCCCCACATCCTGGGGCCCCACGCGCAGCCACGCTCCCAGGGTTAGGGCTTGGGCACCCCTGAGCCGGTTGCCGACCCTGACTGGAGCTGTCCTTCACTCCAGCCCCAGGAAGAAGCCTGGACCCAGACTGCTGCTTCAGCTCCGTGTGCTCGACACTCTAGTAGAAAGCTGGGGGGTCCTTCCTGTGCCCACGGGAGGCACCCACACTGGGGAGCCTCTGACCCACACAGCTTGTCTGAGCCAGTTTGGCTCCGGTCTCACCCAGACCCCTGACCAGGGACGACTCCATCCCCACGCCCTCCTTTATCCAAGCCTGTTGAGCAGCCTCTGGGGCAGCAGCCCGGCCTCGTCCACGTCCACCTCCTCCACCGCTGCTCGCGTCCAGGGGATGCCTGGGGCTGCCCTCTGGGGCCCGCCAGGGGCGGATGGGCTCCTTCGACTGATCCTGGGGCTGCCCCAGCTCAATTCACAGGAATCTAGTCTCCCCTATGACTGCAATCTTCCGAAGACAGGAAACAGCACGTGTGGGCAGATCCGTGGAGCACAGACGCCTGGAACAGAGAGGGTGAGTGGCCGGCGCTGAGGCCGGAGAGGTGGACGCTGTCCAGGAGGGCAGATCCGTGGTTCTGGACCAGACAGAGGCTGCTGGAGCGCCGTGAGGAGAGAGGAGTCCGGCTGGCCCTGCACTTTGTGAAGGACCACTCTGCTTTCCGGCTTCTCTGGAGGGTAGGGGAATGGAGAGGGACACGGGGGCTCCGGAGACATCCGTGCTTGGATCCAGGAGGCACCGTGGCTGGGATGGGAGGAGGGGGTGAGGAGGAGGCGGGGCCAGCAATTACCTCCAGGTGAGGGGGCCGTGAACCTCAGACTCAGCACCGGCTTTCACTCTGCCAGAGGAGCAACAGTAAAGGGCATCTGGTCCACTCTGGGAATTTGGGGGTGATGAGCTGCGAGCCCATCACCCTGAGCCAGGGTAGGAACTGCGGACCCTGCCCCATCACCGTCTCCAGGGACGGGCGTCCAGAGCATCCCTGGTTGTACCTGGGATGTGCCCGAGGCCCCCGTGTTCTTCCAGGAGCCTCCTCATCCTGACCTAGACAGCCCTGCCGACCCCACGTGGTCAGTCACAGCGCTGGCACAGACCCCAGGACATGACAAGCGTGTCTGGGCGCTTCAGAGCGGCAGGATCATCCTCTCTCAGATAGGAGCTGGGGGTCACTGGGGACACCCCATTCACCCCAGGCCTCTCCCCTGCAGCCGCGCCCGTCAGCCCCCCGGCACAGCCTCCATCAAGCCGCCCAGCCGCGCGTCCTCCCTAGGAGTGCTTCCTGTCTGAGCTGCTGATCCAGGCTGGGCTTTGTTGGCTGTTCCCTCTGGAGCCCTGTTGGAGACCGTTTCCTTTATCATTAAATGAAAGCACCAACGAAGACAGAGGAGGGAAGGCGGTCTGTCCTTTTCTCCCTGACTCGGCCCCTCGCTCAGCCCTCGGCCGGAGAGGATGGTCCCCAAGGAGCCAACACAGAGGCGACAAACGGGGAAAACGCAGCCCTGGACGTGCCGTGGGCAGGCAGGCCTGGGCTGGTGGACGCTCCCGGGAAGCACGTTCCTGGCTGGAGCGGGGGGCAGCCCCAGGCAGACGCATGGTCCGCGTGCGCGGATGGAGCAAGCTGAGCGGGGCCCACGCCTCTCCTGGGTGGCCAGGTGGATGCAGCTGGGCCGTCGTCTGAGCGGCCAGAGTGGGAGAAGGGTGAGCCCAGGCCCCAGTGCTCAGGAAGGCAGGCTCGCTGGTCATCCACGGGCAGTGGGGGACAGCCGGTCGCAGGCCGAGACATGGAGAGCCTGGGCAGAGGTTGACGGGATGGGGCAGCGGGCCTTGCTGCCGCTGCCCACCCAAGGGCTCACCAGGTGCCCCCTGGCTGTCAGGGGTTCATACCTGAGCAGGCGGGCTCCTCCAAGAGGGCTCTCCTGAGAGCAAGGATGTGCTCAATACCCGCCAGATAACAGTCTTTCATGGCAGCTGAGCCTTCCAGAAGCACAGAAGATTGGGATTGAGAGCCACGCATCAGTATAGCTCTGGACGATTCTGAAGTCATTCACCACCTATTCATTCATCCTTTCAGTCCAACAAGCCCATCAGACTGTCCACTCGCTGGGCACTGGCTTTCCCGACATCCGATCGGCAGTTTTAAGGAGGCATTTCCCTCCTCCCTGGAATTCCCGCCTCCGACAAGACCTTCATTCAGCCCTCTCCTCCTGAGCCTGGGGAGGTGGGCGCCTAGAAACCTGGGGGCTCCCCTCTTGGCATCAACCTGAGCGCACGTTTTCTGAAATCGCATCCTAACCAGAGGTTAGTCCTCCAGTTTATCAGTTTACATTTACCGCCGTATCCAGTTTACGTGTACAAATGCAACCCTCGTCCGTGCCGTAATTATGCTTTAGTCCGCTTTCTGCTTAGAATCCTTAAGAATTTAGAAATTCTAATTTCTGAAGTATACAGCATGAGGAATGTTTATAAAGTCTACTCTTTTCCAATTCATATATTTCTTCTTCTTATTTTTCCTTAATAGTGATTGCTCATGCGTTATTCAGGATACTCCATTATTTTCTTAACTTCCTTGGTTGAAGGAACACTCATGCTGCCTTAAGGCTGTGGATGCTCAGGAAGCATCGCTTTGGCTCAGTGTCTTGTCTGGAGTGTCGTCAGGAAAACTGTTCAGAAGGGCCGGAGTCTGGACACGAAAGTGAGAAGGGCGAAATCTCCGGCCGGCGCCGTAAGCAAACGTCACTGACGCCCACACCCCAGAGACCAGAGTCCAGTGCGCCTGCCATCTCTGGCTCATATCTGACCTCCAGTTTGCTTCACCGAGTGTCAGACACGACGGTGAGTCTGTCTGGGTGCCGCCTGTGAGTGCTGTGGCCAGGTCACTTCTCTGAGTGTTCCGTCGGTTTCTGACCGCACCTGCTGTGATGCGGGTGGAAGCCTGTATCTTCCTGTGTCCCCGTGTAAACACAGATCCTCACCCGTTCAGGGGCGCGTGTCCGAGAATCACTCCTGTGACGTGACATAAACAAGTTTACTTACACTGCACGTCATGCTCAGATGCCAAGGCCGTTGCTAGGGGTTCACTGACATTCGTTTTTCCAAGCGGCTTCTCCAGTTGTCCTGTGTGTTTTGATATTTGATCATCTGTTGTATATTTTTACTTTTTTTTTACATTTATAGATTCTGTCTCCTATAAGCGTGAAACAATCATTGTTTTCCTTTTTGTTTGCTTGAGGTCTATTCGCTCCTGTACCAATAGGTTCACACAGTCGATCACAAATAACCTTCAGAACATAAACGGCAAATGGCTGCATCGCCTTAGGTCAGCCGGGCTCTGAGTCCCCCCCACAGGGAGCTCCTGCAGGTGTCCCTCCAGGGACTCCCCCACCTGCTGGTGCTGCTGCCCTGGAGTGCTTGCCAGGCTGCAGAGCACAGACTCCAGAGGGAACCAGGGCCGGGTGAGGCCTGACGGTCTAGTCTCAGACTCGGGCGCGGAGGCGGCCGGGGGCCTGGGGCCTTGAAGCCTGCGGCGCCAAGCTGGGTGCTCAGCCGTCTCGGGAGCTGGAACCCAGGTGGGAGGGAGGCACACCAGAAAGAGGCCGCCGTGGAGCCCCGCCATGCGGGGGCTTGGAGGCGAGGCCCTCACGGTGACCCGCGTCCTTATAAAAGGCCCGAGGGCTGTCCCGTGTGAGGACCCAGGGCAAGAGCCCCCTGCAGCCTGGACAGGCGCTCACCAGAACCCGACCTGCTGGCACCTGGTCCCAGACGCCCAGCCCCCAAAACTGCAGAAATTAGCCTCTGTGGTTTCCGAGCATCCCGCCTGCAGTGACTTGTCCTCAGGCCCCACTTCCCCACTCTGTTCGTGCATGGGGTGTATCCCCAGCGTCGGGGCTGACCGTTTACAGAAGGTTATTTCAGTCATCCCACCGCCCTCCAAGCTTCACCAGCTCCAGAGACCTTCTCTCCATGTAATTTCTAAAAGCAGAAACAGGTGTGTGTTTATGTGAGCGCAGACGGGCTGCCTAGACTGATGCCTGACACTGCGCAGGCAGGTCCACGCAGGCATCGCCAGCCCCGTCCTGGGGCCCCCAGTGGGGCAGGAGAGACGCTGGGGGAGCTTCGTGGGGCCTCTGGTCTGGTGTGCCTCCCACTCGACCGAGCTTAGACTCTGAGACAGTTGAGCACGCAGGCTGGCCTCAGGGCCCCGGTCTGCCTGGGCCCTGGGAGATCCACAGCGGGATGGGACGAACGGAGGGGGCACAAGACTCTGTGCCTGGAAGGTCAGGCCTCCCCGGCCCTGGGCGCCCTCCTGACTCTGTCCCTGCAGCTCACAGGGCCCTCCCCCTTGCCCTCGCTCTGTGGGGGGAGCCCCAGAGTTTTCTGGATCCCTGCAGGACACACCCCCCAACCGCACATCTCTGGCTGACCCTTTCTGAGCCCTCTGCCTCCTTGTGGCCATGCAGGAGTGCCAGGCGGGGCTCAGAGACACGCTGTGCCCCATCCTCAGAGGGAGGCTGAAGCAGGTCTGCAGCCCCCGCCTCCCCCGAGCAGTGATGCCGAGCAGGTCTCCCGCTGCTGCGGCCGTCTTGGTTCTGCTGTTTTCCTGTTTATGTAACTTGCTGTTCACGTGGTCTGCATGAGCTCCATGACGATGAGCCCCTGAGAAAGCAAAGATGCCCAAGCTTTACCCCCAAAGGGCAGGTCCACGCGCTGTGGGTGGGAGTGCGTGCTGAGCTCCAGTGCTGACAGCACGAAGCGGGCACACCCAGCCTGGAGCCTCGGCACCCACCCCGGGCCCTGACCACCCAGACGAGTCTCTGCTGCAGGGTAACTGAAGTCTCCAGCCACGAGGCCTCTCAAAATGCAGAGGGGGCGGGGGGAGTTATTCTGAGATAATAAATCATTTTGTGCTGCGGGTTTTACAAGCTACTGTTGGTTGTCACTGAGATAAAATGTGATCAAACGGTGTCATCCCGTGGGGAAAGGAGCCGGTGATCCCCGGGGTAGAGCCCGCCTCTGGAAGTCAGCTCGCTTCCAACTCCAGAGGGGCGCCCCTCCCTGGCCCTCTGTTTACACCGGCTCTCCACCTACTGCTCAGCCTGCCGTCTCCTGCAGCCTCCTCTGTCTCTCCAGCCATTTCCATTTCACAGGAGCACGATTTGAGTCATTATCAGCTGCTGACAGTCCTTCAGCCTCTGTTATCTCCCCGAACAAAAGCAACAATATTCGATTCACCCTGCTCCAGTGTCACAGGGAAGCGCAGGTGATTAAGCTCTGGGGGCCTCGTTTATACGGATGAAACGCTCGCGGTACAGCTGGCATCAGACACACCCAGCTCTGCTCCAAGCAGAGTCGATGAGCCGGAAGTCCTCAGGCACCAGAATGGTTCTTCGTGTGCGTCCTGGGGCAGATCGGCAGTAAACCCCACCCCGTCGCCCCAGCGTGTCCGGCAGAGCTCCCCGCGCGGGGGGCTGTGTGCTATGCGGGTCCCCAGGAGCAGCGCCCAGGCCCTCGGGCCCCTCCCGAGGAGGAGAAGGGCCACTCTGCACACATGTATCTGCAACTATAGATCTAGAGCCGCCGGAGCCGCCTTCTTCGTGAATCAGTCCCTCAACAGGAATGTGCGGTAACGGCAGGGCCGCGAGGGCTCCCCGGGCATTCGGAGCCTGGTGGACTCGGGGTGGTGAGCTGGCTACCCCAGGAAGGGGTGCACCTCTGAGCGCTGCGACGGCGACCTCGGCCAGGCCGCTGCCCTGGTGGGGACTCATCTCCCGGTCTGCTCGATGCCGGGGCTGGGCTGCTGGGCCCGGAGGTCTCTGCCGGGGCTCAGTTTTTCTTATCTTAATTGTGTGCTATTGACCACTGGCGGGCCGGTCACCGTGGCACTGGCCAGAGCCGGCTTTGCGTATTGATCCTGGCCCTTCTTCCCCGCTGTCAAAGCGAACTTCCCAAAGTGACTTTCGTTTGGCATAAGACAAGCCACACGGCATTGCTGGAGATTAGTTTAACCTCACGACGATGTGGCAGCTTTACAGGTCTGGAAAGGCTGTGGAGGGGTGAGGAGGGGCCGTGCCCGGCCCCCTTCCCTCCTGTCTGGTTTCCCTCTGGACACATCCTGAAGGTCAGCGCCAGGCGAGCGGTGGGGGTCCCGCAGTCACTCATAACTGAACACTAGGCACTTCCCCAGTATTTTTCTCATATGTGCTCAGGAAGGAAAGCTTATAAAGGCCCTCCTCCAGATATGGTCACAGCGGTGGGGCCTCGACACCTGCCTCTGGGAACACAGCTCAGTCCAGAGGGCAGGGAAGGCCAAGGCTGGGGAGAGGGGAGCAGGGCTCCCTGTGCATCTGGGCTCTGAGTTGGAAGGAATCAAGGCTATTTCTGGGCTGAGGGGCTCCTGTCACCGTCTTCAGAGTCAGAGGCCGAGGGACAATAGACAGAAGCCATAGGATGAGAGGGAAGGGGAGGCGTCCAGAGCTGAGCAGGTGAGAAGGGCCCACGCTGTGGCCAGAGTCACCCCAGAGGATGGCAAGCCGGGGAAGGAGGTGACTGCCACCCAGTGCTGGAACTGTGCCCCCAAACCCACGTCAAAGCCCTGACCCGAGGCTCTGTTTGGGGAGGGGGTCTTCAGAGAGGTGACCCAGTTAAATAAGGTCACCAGGGTGGGCCCCAGTCCAGCATGAATGGGGTCCTTCCAGGAAGAGATCGGGACACAGACACGCAGGGGGAGGACTGTGTGGGGACCCGGGGAGAAGACGGCGTCCTCCTCCCCAGGGGAGAGGCCTCAGAAGGAACCAGCTCTGCAGTTTCTCCGTCTCCGACCCCCAGAATGTGAGACAGTAAGTGTCCATGCCGCTGGTTACACAGCCTGAGCTGACCGAGACAGCCAGGGAGGACCAGGTTCTGAGTTACCTTTGATTCCCCCATCACCTGAGAGCAGCTCTCCATGAATGCCTGCTGAGCAAAATCCGCTTGTCCCCTTGTGATGTCACATGTCACTAAGCTGGCTGCCAAGCTTCAGCACAGGTCCTCAGCCCGTGTCCTCAGCAAGCCCGTCACCTCCAGCACAAACAGTATGGAGTGTCTGGGCAGGCACCACCTCCGTTAACCCTCACCATCCACCGACGTCCATTTCTCTGCATGGAAATGCCCGACTCGTATTGACCAAGCAGTTCAGCAACAGCTCCCCCTCGGGAGATGGGCATGTGCCACCCTCTCGAGCTGATGCTGAAGGGCTTTAAGAGAAACAGACAACACTCACAAAGGGTTTTGGTGTGGGTGACGCGTGAGTGTTTACGACAGCCTGGGTGTTTTCACTCCACTGTCCTGTCGTCTCTGCAGAAGGAATTTACCAAAAGCAGCCATGGAATCCCCAGGGGCAGCCCGTCTAAATGTTAGCAGGGGTTATAATAGCAAGGCGTCCCCAGCGCTGTCCGGCTGTTTGGGAACAACCTGGGCACGCAGGTGATTAGGAGGAGCGACGCCTGGGGCAGCCTGAGAACGGCCACCACCCTTAGCGAGGAGCCGCGGGTGCTGGGCGGCAGCAGGGCCCCCTCCTGGGGGAGGTGCCGCTCTTTCTTCCCCACAGCGTGTCAAGGATCAGGAGGAAACGCGGTGCACAGTAGGGCAGGCCCTGGACACCCGTGCAGAGGTGGGCGCTCTGGAGAGCAGCCGGCTGTGAGGTCAGCAGGCTGCAGTCAGGATGCCGTCCACCGTGCTCTCCTGCTCCTGGCTTAGCGGCCACTCTGACAACCCACTTCTGTCCAGACGTAAAACAGGCCAAATTCCTGAGCCTCCAGCCAAGCCACTACCAGTGAGCTGCCGGCGCTCAAGGGGAGCTCACTCATCCTCCAAGTACCCAAGCATCAACATCACGGACTGTGGTTCTCCTTGCCTGGAGGAGAGTCTGTACCCCAAAGGTTATGTGATTTTCTTCTCCCAAAAGCAGGCAGAGAGACAAGAGGTTCTCCAGACAGACGGCTCTCACAGAAGCAGCACCGCCGTCTGAGGCTGACCCGGGGATGTCATGATTCCAGTGCTCTCAGGCCTCCGGTCAGCTGACGCTGGCCCTGCACAGAGCCCCACCGCACGGAGGCTCAGCCCTGGACCTAGCCGGCGGCAGGACAACCCCCTTCCCCTCCTGGGACACTCTTCCTCCTGAGTTGTGTCTCTTGGGTCTTGCTTTCCCCAAGCTCCCATGCTCTCAAGTCTGTGCCAAGCAGCTCTCTGGGGTTTGATCAGTGCGTGGTGATGTGGGAGAGCTGCATTATTATCTGATGAATGTATCATGTGTGCCATTGTACTTGTTGGTTATGAAAAATCAGCGGTTGCCTGGTAACCAAAAATTGTCTGTCAGCTCCCAAACCCCAAGGCTGCAGAGCCAGGCTTGCTGGCTTCTCTGGGCCGTAACTGAAGATTCTGGACAATGTTGAGCAAACCTGGGGATATCAGGGACTTAGGGGCCCTTGTTCAAAGCCAACCCACTTAAGAAAAGCCTCAGGTAAGCAATGTGGCCGTGGTTTGTGGCCACAGTCAGCTTGAAGGGAGAAGAGAGAGCTTTTCCAGGCTGATCTCTGCACGAGTGACCCCACGAGGGGAAGAGCAGACACACGCAGGTGACAGCCACCTTCCAAGGCACCGAGAGGTCCTGCATCCCTTCCGGATGCCCGGCTCCCTTGCTTTCCCATAGTAACTCCCAGAGTTCCACTCTGGGCTCTGGTGTGGGTCTAGATCCTGGAACCAGTGGCCTCAACACTGAGGTCTCTGCTTTCCAGCCTCCCTCTGTGTGAATGTTTCTCAGTGGGCTGGCCCCTCTGGGGGCCCATCAGCCACTCCAAAGAGCCTGCCCCATGGGATGCATCCCAGTTCTGGAATTGTGATTGAGGAAAGGACATTAAAACACCCTGAGACCAAGCACCCAAACCCTGACCCTGCGATGCTCTCTGCCCCCGTAATCAGTCCTGCCTCCACCCCCCCACCCCTTTGCCCTGTGTCCACCTCCAGTCTCAAAGTTCTTCTCCTCCTTTTCTCTGCATCCTAATGGAAGATTCTATCTGACGAGAGGGACACAGTACAGGCAGGGAGCTCCCACTCAGTGCCCTGGGAGTCCCCAAGGGTATGTTGACCCCATCCCAGTCAGCAAGAACTGTGGGCGCAGATTTCACTTTAGACTGTTTTAACTTTTCCAAAATTGGAATAAAAAACAGTGTGCGTGCCCCAAACTTTGTCTCTTAAATGTTTACCACGTGTGTTCTTTTCCGTTGTTCTTAATTTTGTTGTTGTTGTTCAGCCACTCAGTCTTGTCCAACTCTTTACAATCCTGTGGGCTATAGCCTGCCAGGCTCTTCTGTCTGTGGGATTTCCCAGGTAGGAATACTGGAGTGGGTTGCCATTTCCTTCTCCACCATCTTCCAGAGTTTGCTCAAATTCATGTCCGTTGGGTCTATGCTGCTGTCTAACCATCTCATCCTCTGCCACCCTCTACTCCCTTTGTCTGCAATCATTCCCAGCTTCAGGGTATTTTCTAATGATTCAGCTCTTCACAACAGTTGGACAAAGTATTAGAGCTTCAGCTTCAGCATCAATCATTCCAAAGAATATTCAGGGTTGATTTCCTTGCAGTTTTATCTCCTTGCAGTCCAAAGGACTCTCAACAGTCTTCTCTAGTACGATAGTTTCAAAGTATCGATTCTTCAGCACTCAGCCTTCTTTATGGTCCAACTTTCACATCTGTACATGACTACTGGAAAAACCATAGCTTAAATCTTTCTAGGAGATGGACTATCTAAAGAGGTTTACAAAGTAAAATTGTGTTAATAAAATAATGAGTGTAATTATATGTCGAATGGGGAACATCCTTTGCTTTCCAGGACTGTTGTGATAATTGAGTGGACTAAAGGTCAGGGTTGTGGGAGAGATCATTGCAGACAGAATCCTGAGCGCTTCTGCTTTCTGGAGATAAGCTGTCCTGGGAGCCGCCATGGGTTGGGAGCTGTCCCAGGTGCTGAAGGCACCCTGAGCAGGGCAGGTGCTGAACAGAATCCCAGACAGAGCCCATGGTGCAGGCGTTCGGGCAGAACACCCTCGTCTGTCCACGAGGGACTCTCTCATGGATTTCTGCTCCACTATTCACCATCTGTCCATCGCTTGCCCTCCCAGATGCCTCTGGCTCAGACTCCCCCCATCCTTCCAGGCCTTGCTGTGACCTTGCCTTCCCAGTTGCCAGGACAGCCCACCACACGGCACCACCAGCAGTGACCACCTCTGTGACCCTCTCTGAGTTTCTCCATAGACAGAGCATTAGCCCTGGCACCTGGCATCTGGGTTCCAATCTGAGGTCCACCACTCCCAGCAGTGAAACCCTGTGGCAGTTATGTGACGCCCTGTGATCCGTGGTAATGAGGCATGATTGCACAAGACGCTTATGAAGACAGGTAAACTAACGGCCACAAACGGCTGGAACACTGTGCTTGCCACATGCTAAGCGCAGCCCCAGTGCATAAGGATATACCGGTGCCACCAACATTGAGCGTGGCCGTGGGGGCCTCTGTAATTTCCGCTCTGCATCCAGAGTGCTCAGCGCAATTCATGACTTGAAAATGACTCATCAACTCCCCCACGAAAATGAAACGCCTACCGCACCAGCGACTTCGTCCATTTAACCAGGGGCCCCAGAACAGCGCCCCACACGCAGAGGCACTCAGCATGCAGCTGTAAAACGAATCCCAGGCTCTGCCTGACAAGCACTGCCCCCTCACTTTTGCACAGACCCATCCTGTCCCCAGCTGACTTTCTGGAGAGAGAAGAGTCCCTTCTCTCCCATTCTTGCCCATTCTACTTTTGCCTCTAGAAAATCCCCTTACTTGGGAAGGCAGGTTTGCTTCTTCCCTGGAATCATTTCCTCTCCCATTTTTATTTTAAGCTTATCAACTTTGGAAGGAATCAAGCTCTACTCTTGTTAAAAAAAAAAAAAAAAAAAGCACCCCCACAGAAATGCTGCCAACATCTGCTATGCGATATCATTAATAAATTACTAGAATATTGCAGCATCTTAAATGTTCATCTGCTAAAGCCATTTGAAAGAAGCTGAGCTTTTCTGGGCTGGACGCCAGTGGCCGTTTGGCAGCCCCTGAAGCACATGTGTAAGGGAGACGTATCCCTGCCAACTGGGGGTCTTTGCCCCCTCATTGGGAAGGCAACATGCTGCCTTCTGCACCGCGACTCTCCTCCCAAATCTGATGTATTTGCACTCATACTTTCCTAGAATGAACAGAGAAGCAGGAACAGTCAAGACACTTTTCTGAAAGACAATTCAATCTCGATGTCTCAATGGCATATATGATGTATATTTTAATGCGATAGGATATTGTCTGCATTT
Source organism: Bos indicus x Bos taurus (assembly GCF_003369695.1). Classification (NCBI taxonomy): domain Eukaryota; kingdom Metazoa; phylum Chordata; class Mammalia; order Artiodactyla; family Bovidae; genus Bos; species Bos indicus x Bos taurus. Next base: position 1,223,076 of record NC_040080.1, on the reverse strand, counting down.
TTTTAACCTCAGACAACTTGTGGCTTCTGAGAAGACTCAAGGGATGCACCTCAGTGTTTCTGTTCCTGCCTTCCTCACAGTCACTTGTCAGAGGAATGAGATTCCTGCTGGCCTGAGGAACTGTGAGTGGGGGGTCAGAGAGTGGGGGTGCTGGGTCCTGACCATTGTCATCCTCAAGCCCTGCACAGTACCCGGCACTTTGTTGGCTCAATGCTTGAATGGATTTATGAGGAACAAGAACAAAGCCTGTGTATGATATTTGGCAGGGCCTTTAACCCTTGTCAGTCAATATCCAGGTTTAATTTTTAGTTTAACGTAACGTTGGGAAGAAATGATAATACATCTCAACACACCAAGGAATTTTACTTCCCTCAAAACTCTGGAAAGGAATGAAACAAGTGAAATTTGTGATTCTTGCACACGACATAAGGGAGCCCCCGTGTAATCATGGTAACTGTCAGTAATCAGGCAAATGTGGACCAGAGTGTGACACCACTGTGAGGGTTCACACACCTCCACTCAGGGTGACACTCTGTGAGTGTTCATACACCTCCACTCACGGTGACATCTCTGAGGGTTCACACACCTCCACTCAGGGTGACACTCTGTGAGGGTTCACACACCTCCACTCACGGTGACACCTCTATTACTGTCCACACACCTCCACTCACGGTGACACTGCTGTGAGGCTTCACACACCTCCACTCCTGCAAGAACCCAGCAAAGAGGGGACAATGGACCCCATTTTATAGACAAGGAAATAGAGGTACAAGTTGAAGGGCTTTGGCATGACCTCGAGCCAGTGAGAGCAAACTGCTCCGTCACTCTTCCTGGGATGCATTCATGCTGCTTCCACACCCCACACGTGACTGTTGCTATTCCAGGCCCAGGGTTTATGCTGAACCTGGGGCCAGATGAGGCTCCTCAACTGGTCCCAGCTGCCTCACTCATGTTCATCCACCCGCAAGTGTATTTACTCTCAGCCGCTAGCTGCGTGTTCTGGATGCTGAGCCAGGTGTCGGCAGAGTCTGCAAACCTGGCCTGTGTCAACCGCAGCTCTAATCACTGGGGTTCTCAGGAGGGGAAGCTGCACCGCCTCTGAAAAGAGGCCACTTGCCAACATCCATAGCCATTCTCGTGATCACTGGTGTGGGAGGGGTCTGGGAGGGATGGGACGGCCACTCCAACCCCAAGGACTGAGCCGGCCGAGCAGCTGTGCCCGAGCAGGCCCAGGATCCCCTGGTCAGCAGCACACCTGCTTCTCTCTGGCTTTTTTTTTAACTTTTTGTTTGGTATTGGGGTATAGCCAATTAGCAACGCTGTCATAGTTTCAAGTGAACAGCAAAGGGACTCAGCCAAACACAAATGTGTCTCCATTCTCCCCCAAACCCCCGACCCATCCAGGCTGTCACGCAGCATTGAACAGAGTTCCCTGTGCTGGACAGCAGGACCTTGTCACTGCCCGCTTCTCCACCCATCCAGGCCTGCTCATGAGGAAGCAGACCTGCCCCATGTTGGTGCTACTGGTGTGTCAACCTCTCTGTCCATCCAGACATATCCACCATGCCCCCCAGCCTCCCTCCATGGGCCACGGTGAGGCTCACTGCTGCTTCACACTACTGAACTGTGCATTTAAAAATGATCAAGAGGGCAACTTTTGCTATGTGTTTGAATCAGTTCAGTTCAGTCGCTCAGTCGTGTCCGACTCTTTGAGACCCCGTGAATTGTAGCACACCAGGCCTCCCTGACCTTACCCAACTCCCGGACCTCACCCAAACTCATGTCCATTGGGCCGGTGATGCCATCCAACCATCTCATCCTCTGTCGTCCCCTTCTCCTGCCCTCAATCTTTCCCAGCATCAGGGTTTTTTCAAATGAGTCAGCTCTTTGCATCAGGTGTCCAAAATATTGGAGTTTCAGCTTCAGCATCAGTCCTTCCAATGAACACCCAGGACTGATCTCCTTTAGAATGGACTGGTTGGATCTCCTTGCAGTCCGAGGGCCTCTCAAGAGTCTTCTCCAACACCACAGTTCAAAAGCATCAATTCTTCATCGCTCAGCTTTCTTTATAGTCCAACTCTCACATTCATACATGAATACTAGAAAAACCATAGCCTTGACTAGATGGGCCTTTGTGGACAAAATAATGTCTCTGCTTTTTAATATGCTGTCTAGATTGATCATAACTTTCCTTCCAATGAGTAAGCATCTTTTAATTTCATGGCTGCAGTCACCATCCGTGGCAATTTTGGAGCCCCCCAAAATAAAGTCAGCCACTGTTTCCCCATCTATTTCCCATGAAGTGATGGGACCAAATGCCATGATCTTCGTTTTCTGAATGTTGAGCTTTAAGCCAACTTTTTCACTCTCTTCTTTCACTTTCATCAAGAAGCTCTTTAGTTCTTCTTCACTTTCTGCCATAAGGGTGGTGTCATCTGCATATCTGAGGTTATTAATATTTCTCCCGGCAATCTTGATTCCAGCTTGTGCTTCTTCCAGCCCAGCGTTTCTCATGATGTACTCTGCATATCAGTTGAATAAACAGGGTGACAATATACAGCCTTGACATACTCCTTTTCCTATTTGGAACCTGTCTGTTGTTCCATGTCCAGTTCTAGCTGTTGCTTCCTGACCTGCATATAGGTTTCTCAAGAGGCAGTTCAGGTGGTCTGGTATGCCCATCTCTTTCAGAATTGTCCACAGTTTATTGTGATCCACACAGTCAAAGGCTTTGGCATAGTCAATAAAGCAGAAATAGATGTTTTTCTGGAACTCTCTTCCTTTTTTGATGATCCAGTGAATGTTGGAAATTTGATCTCTGGTTCCTCTGCCTTTTCTAAAACCAGGTTGAACATCTGGAACTGTTCAGAAGCCTTGCTTGGAGAATTTTGAGCATTACTTGTTATGTGTATTTTACCACAATTAAAAGGTCTTTTTTAGGAGGAAAAAAAAAACTTCAAAGAAAGAAACTTGGTAGACCAGATGTCTTCACTGGTCAATTCTATCAAATATTTTAAGAACAATTAATACAGGTTCTTCACAGGCTCCTTTAAAAGGTACAAGAGGAGACATCCCAAGTCTTCCCAGGAGGCCTGTATCACTTTGGTACCAAAGACATCACCAGAAACTACAGACATTCCTTTTGAGCACACATGTAAAAATCCTCAACAAAATACCAGCAAACTGAACAAAGCAGCATCCAAAAAGGGTTCCTGAAAGTGCAAGGCTGTCTAAACACCCAAATATAAGTTAATATAATGTACTGTATCAATAAGGTCATCATGAGAAACGCTGGGCGGGATGAAGCAGAAGCTGGAATCAAGACTGCTGGGAGAATTATCAGTAACCTCAGATATGCAGATGACACCACCCTTATGGCAGAAAGTGAAGAAGAACTAAAGAGCCTCTTGATGAAAGTGAAAGAGGAGAGTGAAAACGTTGGCTTAAAACTCAACATTCAGAAAACTAAGATCATGGCATCTGGTCCCATCAGTTCATGGCAAATAGATGGGGAAACATGGAAACAGTGGCTGACTTTATTTTCTTGGGCTCCAAAATCACTGCAGATGGTGACTACAGCCATGAAATTAAAAGATGCTTACTCCTTGGAAGAAAAGTTATGTCCAACCTAGATAGCATATTACAAAGTAGAGACATTACTTTGCCAACAAACATCCATCTACTCAAGGCTATGGTTTTTCCAGTAGTCATGTATGGATGTGAGAGTTGGACTGTAAAGAAAGCTGAGCACCAAAGAATTGATGTTTTTGAACTGTGGTGTTGGAGAAGCCTCTTGGGGGTGTCTTGGACAGCAAGGAGATCCAACCAGTTCATCCTAAAGGAAATCAGTCCTGAATATTCATTGGAAGGACTGATGTTGAAGCTGAAACTCCAATACTTTGGCCACCTGATGCAAAGACCTGACTCATTTGAAAAAACTCTGATGCTGGGAAAGGTTGAAGGCAGGAGGAGAAGGGGATGACAGAGGTTGAGATGGTTGGATAGCATCACCGACTCAATGGACATGAGTTTGAGTAAACTCCAGGAGTTGGTGACGATCAGGGAGGCCTGATGTGCTGCAGTCCATGGGGTCGCAAAGTCGGACACGACTGAGTGACTGAACTGAACTGATCAATAAGATGAAAAACAGAAACCTCACGGTGCCTTTAATATATACAAAAAAATGTGTATAAGAAAGCTCAACAACACTTCATGGTAAAATAAAAGAAGATTACAGCACACTAGGAATAAAAGGCACTTCCTCAGCCTGATGAAGGGAAGTTACAGGAAAACTCACAGCTAACATCGCACTTAATGGTGAAAGACTGGATGTTTTTCCCTTAAGTTCAGAAATAAGATAAGAATGTCCATTTGCCATCCTACTGTTTAGTTATGTGCTGGAGGTTCTACCCAGGGAAATTAGGCTAGAAAAATAAACACAAGGTCTGAAGACTGGAAGGGAAGAATAATCTATCTCTATTTGCAGATATCATGACACTGTGTATAAAAAATTCTAAGGAACCCACGAAGTTATTATAGTTATTAGAACTAACAAAGCAAATTCAGCAAGTTCTAGGACACATGATCAATATAGACAATAAATTATATTTCTATACACTTGTGAACAACCTAAAGTTGAAATTAAAAAACAGCTCTATACAGTACTGTGAAAATAATAAAATACATAGGAATAAAGCTAGCAAGAGAAATTCAAAACATATATTTAAAACTAAAAAATAGTGTTGGAAAAAAATCAAACACCCAAATAAATAGAAAGATGCCCCATGATCATGGATCACAAGATTTACAAGCATTAAGATGGCAATACTTGCTGAACTGGTATACAGATTTAATGCAATTCCTAACAAAACTCTCAGCTGACTTCTTTGTAGGAATTTGTGAAAGTTGCTCAGTCACGTATGACTCTTTGTGACCCCATGGACTATACACTCCGTGGAATTCTCCAGGTCAGAACACTGGAGTGGGAACCCTTTCCCTTCTCCAGGGGATCTTCCCAACCCATGGATGGAACCCAGGTCTCCCACATTTCAGGTGGATTCTTTACCAGCTGAGCCACCAGGGAAGCCCATATGCTGATCCTAAAATTCATACGGAAATTCAAGAACAGTCAAATAGTCATGAAAAAGAACAAAACTGGACAACTTATACTTCCTGATTTTTAAAACTTACTACTCGGCCACTGCAATTAAGACAGTGTGGTGCAGTGATTACATAAGGACAGACAGTTCAGTGGAACCGGTTGGGACAGAATGGAACAGAGTTGAATAACATAAAATAGAACCCAGAAAATAAGCTTTTCTGATCAACTGAATTTTGACATGGGTGCCAAGACAATTCAATGGGAGAAATAATCTTTTCAATAAATGACCCAAATGAAGTAATTTGCAGCCTACCTTACATGATATAAAAAAATTAACTCAAAATGGAGATAATAGTTAAATTTAGTATCAAACTATAAAGCTCTTAGAAAAGAATATAAGCATAAATTTTTGTGACCTCAATTAGGTCAGGCAACAGTTTCTTAGATAATACATGCAAAGCATAAGAAACAAAACAAATCAAAAGGAAAAAAAAAAAGATAATCAAAATTTAAAACTTTTGTGCTTCGGAAACACCATCAAGAAAAGTAAAAAGCCAATCCTCAGACTAGGAGAATTTTTTCTAGGTTACATATATAGTAAGAGATTTTTGCTAGAATATAAAAAAGACTCTTAAAACTCAAGAACAAAAAGACAAAACAAATTAGAATAGGCCAAGTATTTGAATAGACACTTCCCCATAAAAGACATCTAAGTGGCCAATAAGCACATGAAAATATACTTGGTACCATTAGTTATCAGGGAAATTCAAATCAAAACACAGTGAGATACAACTTCACACCCACCAGGATGACTGCAGTAAAAAGATAGATTATAGCAAGTGTCGGTGAGGTTGTGGGGAAATTGCAACCCTCAGGCCTTGTTGATGAAAATAAACAGGAATTAAAATGTAAAATGTAGCTACTCTAGAGTTCCCTCTAAATGTTAAGCATCATAATACCATCTGACCACATCTCCAGTCCTGGGTCCCTACTCAAGAGAAATGAAAACTTGCGGACAAATGTTCATAGCAACATTATTTACAACGGCCCCAGAGAGGGAAAATGTCCATCAATTATTGAACAAATAAATAAGATGCAGTATATCCATACAACAGGCTATTATTCGGCTATATAAATAGAAATGATACGCTGATGCACACTGCAGCATCAAGGAACCTTCAAACCTCATCCTTCATGAAAGAAGTCAACCACGAAAGGCCACAGAACATAATTGCGTTTATGTGAAATGTGTAGCGGGCAGAATGTAGATTAGTGATCTCCATCTGGGAGGAGGGTTGGTAGAATGGAGAGTGGTTGCTAATGGCTGTGAGGTTTCTTTTTAGGATGATTGAAACCTTCAGAATTGATAGTAGTGATGGTTGTATAACTGTGAATGTACCAAAAACTTTGAACTTCATAGTTTAAATGGGTGAATTGTATGGTATGTGAATTTTATGTCTAAAAAAGCGTTACTTAAAAAAAAAAAATTAAGATGATTGTTTTGTTCCTCTGGAGAGTTTTCCTTCCCAACACAGAAGAAAAGACATCATCAAAGGCATGAATCTCAGGCTGGAACTTCAGGGTTGAAGCTACAGCCAAGGGACTGTGCTTTGGGCTCAAATTCACCCTCCCCACCAAAATACACTCGTCATCTCAGATGAGATGCTTCCTCTGCATCCTCCTTGGGAGCCAGCTGATGCCTGAGAGCAGCTCTCCCGTCCTTGCTGTGCGCGCCCCTCACCCCGCCTGCACCTGCAGTCCAGATTAGCAGACCCCACCTGTCTACTCCTGTGATGGAGCCTGAGTACTTCCTCCAACGCCCCTGGGGGATTCCGAGAAGCTGGGTGGTGGGACAGTGTCTTTCTGGTCCGAGGGGCTGTCACTTCAGTGCAAAAGGGGTGGTTGTCCAGACGCCCTGGGCGGGGGGAGGGGGGCTCCAAGGGGCTGCCAGCCTCGATGGTCTGCCCTGCCTCGAGACGGGTGCTTCTCAAACTGTAATCTGCACAGCATTCAACAGGGACAAGGGGATGGGAATGGGGGCTTTTTTAAAAGAATTCATATTCCCAGGCCACATCTGTGAAGTCCTGGTTCAATCTGCTCACATACCTACATGTTAATTGGCCCTAGATGTCTCTGGAGCGGACAGTCTGGGAAGGAATGGCGAAGCCAAAGGTTCTTAGGATGGGAGTCAGGCGCCGTCACCCTCAGGCCTGGACTTCAGCCTGCTGACAGTGGGGACTCTTAGGATGGGAGTCAGGCGCCATCACCCTCAGGCCTGGGCTTCAGCCTGCTGACGGTGGGGACCAGGGATGGGACAGGCCTTCTCTCTGCCCACCCAGCCACTCCCTAGGGACCTGACCCATCTTGCAGCTTTATGTATCGTACCTGCTTGGCCCATAACCCTCCATGCGTGTGTCCAGCCCAGCCGCTCCCCTCAAATCTGGGTGGTCCTCTAAACGATGTGTAAGCATCTCTGCTGGGTTCTCTCCTTAAAAAATGTTGAAAACTAAATTTCAGAGTCTCAAGGCCCACTGCCCACTTTCCACCATCAAACTGCCCCTACAGAGTCTACTTCGTCACCTAATTCATCACTCTCTCAGCTACAGCCCTTCCAGGTTCTCAGGGGAAAGGCTTGGAGCATTCTTGGTGCCTCTCTCTCCCTCCCTCTGTTTCTGTCTCTCTCTCTCTCTCTCTCTCTCTCTCTCTCTCTCTCTCTCTCTCTCTCACACACACACACACACACACACCCTCCACATCTGATCCATCAGCCGGCTCTGGTTGGCTCTGCCTTAGATGTACATCTGGAATCCGAGCACATCTCAACCCCCTCTGAGGATCACCTGGTCAAGCCATCACCTCTTCCTGAACCAATGGACTTGCTCCCCTCCTGGATTCCTAACTCTGCCCCCCGCACCTGAAGCCTGTCTTGAATACAATGTTTAAGCCCAGTTCTTAGCTCAGAACCCTCCAGAGGCTCTCATCTCACTTGACATGAAAAACGCAGTCTGTGCAGGAAGCCCAGGACCCCGATGGCCGGCCTGGACTTCTCACTCAGCTCTCTCTGGTTTCTCTGCCTCGGGTCTGCATCACGCTCGCTGTGCTCTGAGGCCCCACTCACCCCTCGATTCACTGTGTGACGTGTACAGTGCACACAGACCTGCCACACTCGAGTTTCTAGAAGCTGCTTTGAAGCTGCTCTCAGTTCACTGTTGTGTCTATGAATGGAAGAAAAAACCTTTTAGAAATGCTTACACTGAAACGGTTTCCGTACAAACAATGAGATGTTTTAAACAAGCTACTTGCAAGGCGAATCCATGGCAATGTTCTTTCACAGAATGGAACTTACGCCCAGTATATGGTGAAAGTAGGGAATCGTTTAACAGATCGGTAACTCTGGTGTTTCCAGGGCTACTCAGCAGCTTCCCAGAGCTGTTAGTGCCCTAACAGCAAGTGGATTGCAAGCCTTTCTGTCTGCAGGTAAGGACTTGTTCCCACACTAGATACATAGAGATGTTTCTTACAAGCTGTGTGAAATAACTGTTTGGCACAGCGTTCTTTCAGTGAGTGCAACTGAACCCCAGGGTGCAGGGACCTCGTTACTGTCCCCCAAATGCTCCGGGCAGGCTCTGCCTTCACTCTTCTCTCTGCCTGGAGCACCCCCCACCATCCTCCTAGCCTCCGCTCAGCTTTCCCTTACCTGCAGCTGAGTCCTGCCTCGGCCCCTGGCTCAGAAGGAGAGTCCGCTCTGTTCCCTCAGCCGCACTGGTCACCTCCGGACTCCACACTGGCTTTGTGGCCCGATGGCTTTGTGCTCGGTTGCTTTGTGAAAGGCAGTTTGTTCCGCCCCAGGTGGGACAGCAGAAGCTTGGAGTGGGAGCCCCTCCCTGTTCCTGAGTGAGGAGCTCTGGGTGCCAGGACCCTCCCGCCTGCACCCTGAGATGAGCCCCTTATCCCTGTGAGGCTCAGGCCAGGTGAGGGGCAGGCCGAGGACTTTCCTCAAAGCCCACCACCAAGTCTCTGCTCTTCCAAGCCCAGAGGTGGGAGCAGGTGGGGCCAGGGTGGCAACTAGATGCCATGGGCAGAAAAATGGATGGAGATTGGGCTCACCCTTCCGAGGACCTGGTGTATCCAGCTCCCCACTCAGATCTCCTCAGGGTCAGCAGCCCAAGGAGAGCCAAGGTCTGGCCCTTCTGACCACATCAGGCAAGGTCGGGGTGGGGGTCAGCTGAGGCAAAGAAGCGAGGTCCCCTGGAGGGGGTGGGGCCCAGGCAGATGTAGAGCTGCCCAGCCCTTCAGCACCGCGGGGATGGACAGCTCCCTGCCTCTGTTGTGAGAACAGGGGGCTGAGCTACAAGGACCGCCCCTGCCCAGAGTGGGTCTCAGCAAACCTGGACCCTGTCTTCTAAAACGATTCTGTTTATTTCCACCAGCTCTGGGTTAACTTGTTGCCTCATTTGGAGCCCCAATTTCCATGTTAAAGTGAAGCGTAATAAGTAGCAATAAAATCGGCTCATCCTGGATTTGTTTTCCCCCGGCAAGGAGCAATCAATTACCTGAGAGGTGTTGTTGGCTGAGGGTAAATGGTGACCTAGCAAGGTGCAATCGGCAAAGTGTCACGTTTATTCATGGCCTCAAATCCGAGAATGGGCTTGTCTGAATTTTAATTATCAGAAAGCACTTCCCACCTTTGCTTTAATGAATTGTATAAAATTTAAACACGCGCCATTGTATTTTATCCATGAAAAGCAATGGGCATGGTGTGGGCATGCTGTGGTCTCCAGCTGAGTTGTGTGAATTTTCTTCACCGGCCCCCCTCCACTGTCCCAGCCCCACATCAGGCCTTTTCTCGCATCTTCTCTCCCACGCTCTCCTTTGTCAACTATGAGGTGGAGACTCACCCTTCCCAGCCTCTTTGTCAAGGACCGTAAGGCGCCTGGGTTAGGGTGGTAACCAGGAGCACAGCAATGTCCAGCCGACCCCTGTGTCCACACACAGCCGGACAATGTCCCCTGCAGGGCTGGACCGCCCGGAACCCCAGGGCTCTCCGCAGCTTGTTGCTTCACAGAGGCAATGGGGGCAGTCAGGGCAGACAATGCTGTCTTTTGGGACATCGTGTCCGTCTGTCCTGCATTTGTCACTGGGAGGGAGTTGTGGCGAGTTCTGTCCACTTGCTCCCTCTTGGAGCACAGGCCACAGGGACCCCACAGGCCCTTCACCCTGAGATGTTAAAAGGACAAATTCAATTATGTGAATACTGACTTTATTTATGAAGAACCAAGAAGTCATGACTATTTTTATTCAAATACAGTCTTATCATTCTGTTTACTGCAAACCTTGCAAATCCACCATCAAAATGTGAGACCCCAGCTGAACACAGCGGGCAAGGTTTCTCTGATGTAGGGTCAGGGAGGTGGGATCCTAGCCCCCAAGCCCAGCTTGGGGTCCAGCTGGGAGTGGGAGGGGCTCCCAATTAGAGGTCGGGGTGCTTCCATCTGGAGAGGGACTGGGTCAGCAGAGCCAGGATCTGAACAACGAGCTGTGAGGGAGAGAGCAGCCGGCCCCCAGCTCCGCTTCGGGACTTCCATGGACCCAGACCAGTCAGTTCCCACTTCCAGCCCCCTTTGCAGCGCTCACTCTTCTGTGAGTCCACATGGTGCCAGCGATGGTGGAAGAAGGAAGGTCTGGGCCTCGGGGAAACCAGCTTGAGTGCATCTTCCTCGGGATCAGGCTGTCCACGGGTGGGTGGTTGGGACAGAGCGACACAGAGGCCTGAGGGTGTTTCCGTCCTCTCTCTACTCAGGAAACCCAGCAGGGTTTACCTCACACTTCCCAAGTCTCGTGTGACGACACGGACACCGGGGCAAGCCCTCATCCACCAAACCCCCCGCATTCTCCCGCCTCGCCGCCGACCAGCAGTCCAGGAGGGATGCTCAGCTCCAGAGCCACCCAGAAACGCTGGGCTGTGCCTCCCATTTTGCTTATTCTGGAAAAGCCTCAGCATCTAACACCTTCTCAGAAAAGCATGCCGTTCCCTAATGTGAATGAAAGTCCTTCCTTCAAAATCACTCATATAGAAGGTGAGACGATGTCTGAGTTGGAGACTGGTCAACTGACCTCTGGTGCTCAGCCACCTGGGAGCCCCCTACCAACCACTGTTTGGTGCCAGGTGGGGTTGTGGGGAGACGTCAGGGCCAAGCGCCCAGCTTGGAGGAAGCTGCCTCTCCCTCCTCCTCGGGGGAAGCCGCCCCAACTCCTGGTGGCCGAGAAGCTGGATTTGGGGCACAGGCTGGACTGGAGGCGGAACAACTTGAGGGAGGTGGGCTGGGGCAAGTAAACCACTGTCTGTGGGTTGACTGCTGCCCCAGTTGAGAAAAACCTCTAGAGTGGCTGGAACTTTTTGCCAGAAAACTGTCAGCTCCCAGTCAGTTCTAGCAGCTCTGAAGGGCATTTATGAGAGGCCAGGTGCTGTCCTAACACGCAGAACTTCACCATCCACCTTCCTCAGTGAGCTCAGGAGAGCAGCTGGCCAGGACCATGGTCAGCGCTGGGCAAGGCTCCAGGGCCAGGGTTCCTCACTGGAGGACATGCCCATCGAAGCTGTCCTTAAAACGTCACCCTTTGTGACCCACAGAAGCTGGAACATGGCCCTCATGGGCTTGTCCGCCGTGCCCAGCTGCTCACGGGGGACGCCCAGGCTCCAGGCAGGTGACCGTCAGCCGGTGCTCACGCAGGCAGAGCAGCAGACCCACTCACACCTGGCAACACAGGAGAGACCAAGAGAGAGGTGGGGCTTCCCTGATGGCTCAGTGGTGAAGAATCCGCCGGCCAATGCAGGACAGATGGGCTAAATCCCTGGTTTGGGAAGATCTCACTTGCCTAGGGGCTGCAAAGCCCATGGGCCACAAGTATTGAGCCAGTTCTCTACAACCCAGAAGCCACAACCGCTGAAGCCCACACACCCTGGAGCCCCTGCTCCATCACAAGAGAAGCCAATGCAAAGAGGAGACTAGACGGCAACTAGAAAGAGCTCCCACTCTCTACAGCTAGAAAAAGGCCCACGCACAGCAACAAGACCCAACACAGCCAAAAGTAAATAAATTTTGAAAAAGAGAGAGGGAGGCCAGGCGCCGGGAGTCGTGATTTGGATCCAGGGGACAAGAGCCCCATCACTGCCCTCTCCCCATCGTCCTGCGCTCTTGCTGGACACCGAAAGGGCCTGCAGGCTTTCAGTGAGGTGCCGTGTGCAGGCAAGTTCAGGGCATGGTGGTGTTTCCCAAAGGCTGCTCCGAGGGACCCTGGCTGCAGGAGGTGACCCTGGAAAGCATGTCAGTGGGAGGAAGCAGGGAGAAGCTACCAGGAGCTGGAGGAGCCCTGGGAGGGCAGAGCAGGGGGGTCCAAGTATCCCTGTGGACAAGGTCAGAGCCTCTGCATCTCCTCAGCTGTGCCAGCAACTTCGGAGTCAATGATGTGGACACAGAGGCTGTGTCTCCTCCCCCAGGTCTGCACCCAGGGCCCCGGAAGTTGGCTGCTGTGCCGAGAACACAGAAGCCCCTCCATCACTCTCACTGGCTGGCATCATGGTGTCTGAAGGCGTCCTCCTCCAGGAACCCGAGTGAGCAGAGTGAGAGGAGAGCCAGGCGTCCTGCAGGGGATGAACCCGCCTGGCTCGCCCAGGCCTGCCCACCACCTCCTGAGACCAGGAAGGTCAGGATCTGGTTCCGTCTTAATCATTTTACAAATAAAAGCCGGGGCAAGGAGTGGGGCCGGTGTGGGCTGACTCACACTCCCATCTCACCCAGTGTATGAAAGGCACAGTCAGTGCAGACTACATGTGGTGGGTGATGCGGATGGCGTGCTGGGGTCGCCTCGTCTGGGGACGCGGATGGCGTGCTGGGGTCGCCTCGTCTCAGACCCTGAGATCGCCGTCCCCTCCAGTCTGTCTCTGCTCAGCATTCATTCCCGTGGACCAGGTGGAGCATTGACAGTCCAGCAGGACCACCCGAGCGTCCTCTCCTCCACCAGGCACTGTCTGTAAACAGCGTGTCTCTCAACAGTGGGGCTCACACACCAGGCTTCACACTTACTGGGGTCTCCAGAGCCCCGGGCAGGCCAGGCCAGCGGGTCTGCTGAGCCAGTAACAGAAGCCTAGCCCTCAGGGCTTCCCAGATGGTGCTAGTGGTACCGAACCCAGCTGCCAACGCAGGAGGCCTAAGAGACGTGGGTTCGATCCCTGGGTCAGGAAGTTCCCCTGGAGAAGGGCATGGGCAACCCACTCCAGTCTTCTTGCCTGGGAAATCCCATGGACAGAGGAGCCTGGCGGGCTACAGTCCACAGGGTCACAGAGTCAGACATAACTGAACAACAAGCCCTCGGGAACTCCTCAGGCTTCCTGGTGGGGAGGAGGGGACTTCTCAGGTTCCCCTGAGTAGAGAGAGGCAGGGGTCCGAGGAGAGTTATCAGGATGCGTCCAGGCACTGGGGTCTCCCCGCCACCCCCCGCCCCCAGCCCCGCCAGGGAGCCGGGCAAGTTCCTGGATCCAGGCGTCTGCCTTTGCTCTGAGAAACACAATGCTTTGTAAAGGTAGGATGTTGAATGGTTGGCGGGGTCGATGGGGAATGTGGGGGACACGGAGCACCTCAGGAAAGCTGGGAGTCCAGGGTGGCAGTGCCGTGGCCGCCAAGCGGCAAGATTCTTAACTGGAGACAGCACGAGGGTGGTTTGGGGGTGGGACAGCCGGCCCTGTGGGGGGGAGGGAGCCGGCTCCGTGGGGGGAGGGGAGCCGGCCCCGTGGGGGGCAGCATCCCGTGAGGGTGGTACGTAGACGCCAGGACATCTCCACCCTCGTAGAGACCCCCCCTTCAGAGCCAAGAGGCCCAGAAGTGCCTGGAGACCTAGGAATGGCGCTTCCTCTCAGCATTCCGTGGGAAGTTTGTAGTTCTCCGTACTTCAAATCCCAAAACAAATGAGTTGAGACCTGGGGGATGGAGAGGGATGTCCTGTGATTCCCCTGTGAGAGTCAAAGCGAGACCAACCGCAGGGGACTGGACGAGAGGGGAGGAGCCCAGCGAGGGAGGAGCCAGAGGCCGACAGGAGGGCCTCCGGGTCAGAGGTCCGGGCACGGTCCCCAGGTGTGGATCGGAGGTTCTGGGAGGCCATCCAGTCCTGCCACTGCCTGTTCACAGCCGTCTTCTGCTAACTGTCATCCTCGTAAAAAAGATACACGAGTACATTTGTGAACAAAGTGTGCATTGCACGCAACCCTGCGGGTGGTCCCAGGAACGAGTCTGGAAGCAGAGTACATCCTTCAGAGGGCAATCTGGACCCACGACCCTGTGCTGCTGCCCCAGTCAGGACGGTGAGCTCCGGGTTTCCTTACTTATCACAGAGCTTCGCTCCCCCAAACGCTCTGCGGGAGGGAAGCTGTCAGAGGGTGTGAACACCGGGAAATGTGAAATCAGAAATGGATCCCACACCTGAATTACCAGAAGCAGCATCAATTTCAACAGCAAAACCAAGATCAGAGTGAGCAGACAGAACACTTTAATCAATGAAAAAGGAATAGGCTTAAATGAAGTAAGTGTCCCCTGTCCCTGACCTGGTCAGCCTGGCTGTCAATGCCCCAGTTGCCCGGTCTCCTCCGACCCCAGCCTGCCCAGGGGTGCCTGGCCTGCATCTTCCCCGCTGACCTGTCAACCCCGACAGGTCCTCCCCGACACCCAGCCACCACTCACCTCTGCCCCCACCATGCCACGCAGCGGGGGCTCTGGCTCCACGACCCCGAGGGCAGGGTTTGGACGAGCGAGGCGGAGGATGGTGTGTGTGGTGAAGGGCCATTTCCTGTGGATGTGGCGGGGACAGCTCCTCGGGCTCCCCTCTGCTTTGGGGAGCACGTGCTGGGCTGGCCTTATTCGTGCACCTGTGTGGGAGGGAGGGGGAGGGGTCTCAGAGCACCCTCAGCGCCCCTTCAACCTGTCTCTGTCCCCCAAGCCCAGGGAGGGGGCAACTCCAGGAGGAGGGGGGCAGGCAAGGGAGGTCGGCGGGCGAGGCTGGCACTGAGCCGGCTCTTCAGGCCCTCCTCCTGGGGCCCAGTGCTGTGTCAGTTCATCTTGTGTGTGGACTTGTGTGGGTCACGAGGTGCCCAGATGTGTAGTTAAGCCTCAGCCCTGAGTGTGCTTGTGTGTGTGTGCATCTGTGTCCTCGGTGTGTACATGTGTGTGCATGAGTCAGTGTGTGTTTGCATGCGTGTGTGCTGGGAGGAGTTCCTCCATCCCACTGAACGGAACAGGACACGCGTGGAGGAAGGGAGTGGGGGCTCTCCACCTGACTGTCGGAGCTGGGACGGGGGTCCTCGCCTGCCTCGGGTCTGGGGCCACACCTCTGACTGTGCGTGGTCTCCACCGAAAGAGGGCAGGTGCCGGAGCTTCTCAGCCTCCGTGATGGTTTGAGGCAATTCCTGCAATAAATATACATGTATATGTAAGTGTGTGTATAACTGCATTTATAACTATGTGTCTGTGTCTATATCTGTATCCGCAGCTACATCTATATCTGTAACTGCATCTGTGTCTGTATCTGTAATGTGTCCGTATCTGTAGGTGTGTCTTTATCTGTATCTGTGCTGTCTATATGAGTATCTACAGCTATGTCTGTATCTGTAATGTGTCCGTATCCATATCTGCATCTGTGATGTATCTGTATCTGTAGCATCTATATCTGCATCTGTGCTATGTCTCTATCTGCAGCTATGTGTGTGTGCTCCTGTGCTGTGCTGAGTGATCAAGTCGTGTCGGACTCTTTGCGACTCCATGGACTGTAGCCCACCAGGCTCCTCTGTCCATGGGGACTCTCCAGGCAAGCATACAGCAGTGTGTTACCCATGGCCTCCTCCAGGGGACCTTCCCGACCCTGGGATCGAACTTGAGTCTCGAGTCTCCTGCACTGCAGGCGGGCTCTTCACCGCTGAGCCACCAGGGATGCCTGTCTGACTCTGTGTGTCTCTGTCCGTCTCTGTCTCTACATCTGTATGCATACCTGTATCTAAAACTGTGTCTACATCTACATAGCTCTGACTGCATCTGGGTCTCTATCTGTAACCACATCTGCCTCTGCATCCCCATCCCACTGGTCCTGTGTCTCGGGGAAGCTGACCAATACAGATGACATCCTGGGTTTCCCCAGGCCTGGGGCCCTGTGAGAGCCCTCCATCCAGGGCCGCGTCTCACAGCAAGTGTCACCCACGTGCCAGCCCTGCCCGTCCAGCAGAAGCTGAGGCTGTCCAGCCCGGGAGAGGCTCTTCACAGTGCCGGTGGGTGGGGACCAAGGCTCAGTGTCAGGCCCTAGAAAGTCCAGCGCTTTCTGCCCCGCTCTTCTGGACTCTTCCACTCCCCCGCCAACTCCTACTCAGGTACTACAAATGCAGAGGACTTCATGAATTTTAAAACCTGCAAAGGATTCAGTTCTTAATGTTCTAATGACTGTGTGACAAGTGAAGCCACTCTTAGCTTCTCTGATTAAACACATGTGCACACCCCAGAGAAGACAGGGCATGTCAGGGACTCTCCAGACGCTGGGGTTTGACCTGTTGCATCTGTGATGTGTCTGTACCTGTAGTATCTATGTCTGTATCTGTGCTATGTCTATATAAGTACCTACTACTACTACTAAGTCGCTTCAGTCGTGTCCGACTCTGTGCGACCCCATAGACGGCAGCCCACCAGGCTCCCCCGTCCCTGGGATTCTCCAGGCAAGAATACTGGAGTGGGTTGCCATTTCCTTCTCCAATGCATGAAAGTGGAAAGTCAAAGTCGTGTCCGACTCTTAGCGACCCCATGGACTGCAGCCCACCAGGCTCCTCCGCCCATGGGATTTTCCAGGCAAGAATACTGGAGTGGGGTGCCATTGCCTTCTCCGATATAAGTATCTACAGCTGTATCTATATGTGAATGTATCCATATCCATATCTGCTTCTGTAATGAATTGCTATGCTAATTGCCTTTATCAGGGCTTATCTGCAGATGAGACTAAACTTTGACTTAAATGAGGAGCGAAGTGAGAGGCGATGGGGCAGGCATCTCACCACATCTGTGAAAACGTGAGAACCTCGATGAAAGGGAGGGAAATCACACACCCAAAGGGCAAACAGCACCAAATCACCACGACACCTCACTGCTCCACAGCGAGGCTTTGATGTCCCCCGCCCAGTCCCCGTGGCGTGCAGGGACGCTTTAAGTGGAATTCAGTGATTTATAAATCCGTGCGTTTTGCATCCTTGCTCATTTGACTGCTTTTGGTTTTCTTTTAGGCGCTCAGATGCTCAGTCATGGCTGACTCTTTGTGACCCCATGGACTGTAGCCCTCCAAGCTTCTCTGCCCTTGGGATTCTCCAGGGAAGAACACTGGAGTGGGTTACCATTTCCTTCTCCAGAGGATCCTCCTGACCCAGGAACCTGGGTCTCCTGCATTGTGGGCAGATTCTTTATCATCTGAGCCAGATGCCGTCGTACCAGTTTTCTGGGGTTGTCTTAACAAAGTCCCACAAACTGGGCAGGTTGAACAAAAGAAATTTATCCTCTTGCAGTTCTCATTTTAGTGACCTCATTCTACCCCAGCACCTCTTTACAGCCCCTGTCTTTAAACACAGTCACCTCCTGAGGTGGGGCCTTAGGACTCTAACGCATGAACACTGAGGGGGGCAGGAATGAGGAGACGCGGGGCTGCTCACAGACTTCTGCACAGACGGGCCTGCGGGGTCTCCACAGAGCGCGATCTGCCCTCCCTGCACCTTCCCTCCCAGCCTCCCTCCATCACACTCGAATGCTGGCAAGGCCCCTCGGGGGTGCCGGCCCGCAGCCGGGTCCTGTCAGGGCACCCAAAAAGCTGGGCTCTTGCGGCCCAGCCCTGTTGGGGGCTATTGGGGCCCGAGTGGTGAGCTCCTCCTGCTCAGCCTGGCCTGTTGGCAGGCAGGCTCCCCACATGCTCCCCGGGCAGGGTGGGCCCTCCACCCTGGACCCGCCAGCCCAACCCGGTCCCCACGGGGAGAGCCCTCGACATGGGCTAGGACAGGCCTGCGGATGACAAGGACCCAGGGGGCGGCCTGGCCCCATCCCCACAGCTGGCCTGCCGCACAGCTGGGGGGCTCCGGGGGTCCCCAACACATCATGAACATCACCTTCATCCCCCTTCAGAGGGGTAGTCAGTGTGCCTGGGCCAGCCTCTCAGAGGCCCCCTCAGGGACCCCGCTGCCCTTTCTGCCACCCCCGAGGTGGCCACTGCGTGGTGTGAGGTCCAGCGGCAGCCCGGTCATGCCTGGTCTCTGGGAAAAGGGACACAGGAAGTGAGGACGGGCCTCAGACCCTGGAGCCCCCTCCCAGCCGCACTCTCCAGGCGGGGCCTCTGGGGATCCTGCTGGAACTTTCCGGAGCCTTCCTGCCCACTGTGCCCACGCCCGGCTCCCTCTCCAGCACCAAGGGGAGGCAGAGGGCCTTGGCTTCCACCGCTGCAAACAAGCCCCTGAAAATCATCAGCTACCAGGTCAGGGTCTGGCAGCCGAGGCGCCTTCTCCACGCAGTCTCACAGGGTGGAAATGCGGGTGTTGGGGCCGGTCCTTGTCTGGAAGGAATCCTCCTCCACACCCATAGGCTGTTGGCCAAATCCAGCTCCTGCAGCCGCAGGTAGGCCCCGGGAGGCACCCAGTTCATCCTCCAGCCCGTGACCCACCGATGGCCTCTCGGCCTCCCTCTCTGAGCCTCTGGAACTTCGTCCTCCTGCTCCAAGTCTGGAAAACCCTCTACTCCAGGGACGCTGACGCTTGGCAAGGCGACTCTACGAAGGCCACACAGCTGCCCCAAATGCACTCAGAGGGAGGGGCTCCGGCTCTGGCCCTGCCTTCCTGTGCCCTCGCCGTGTGTGTTGGCGTCGGGGGCGGTGATGGTTAATCTCACGCGTCAGCTTGATGGCTCTGGGGAGAGCCGGGATATCTGGGTGTGTCTGTGAGGCCTCAGGGTCCAGGGCTCACCGCCCAGGACCTGCCCTCTGGCATGTCCATGGGTCATTTACTGAATCTCTGGGACCCTCTGTGGGCACGCTGTCTGGGGGTTTGAGCCCCCAGAGAGGGGCAGGGCCGTGGCTGGGACAGGAACAGCATACCCGCCTGGCAGCCCGGCCCCAGGGCAGACAGGCCTTCGCTGCCAGCATCTCATCACAGCCTTGGGGGTTCAGTGGAGACCCCAGCACATCCGCAGGCTCCCCTGGCTCGGCCAGGGGTCTTAGGACTTCCGTTCCACGGCTGTGCTCAGCTTTGTAAAGACCAGCCGATAGGACGTAGGATACTCTGAACCCCAGAGGGAAGTTTAATCACCTGTGTCTGATTCCTTCTTGGTCTTCAGTTTCATAAAACAGCCTTTCCACCTTGAACCCTCCATATTCTATGAGTTGAGAAATATTACCGTTTTACCTCAGAGGTCTCCCATCTAGTACAAGAAACCTCAGTAAAATTTACAGTGGAAATCCAGATAATTATAGCCAGTATGTGTCTTTTATATATAAGTGTAAATATATACATCTCTCTCTCCAGGATTCCCAGGTGGTGCTGGCGGTCAAGCACCCGCCTGCCAATGAAGGAGACAGAAGAGACCTGGATTCAATCCCTAGGTCGGGAAGATCCCCTGAAGGGGGCATGGCGACCCACTCCGGTGTTCTTGCTGGAGAATCCCGTGGACAGAGGAGCCTCGAGGGCTACGGTCTACAGAGTTGCACAGAGTCGGACACGACTGAGCGACTTAGCACGCATACGTGTATCTTCCTACCCGGCACGCCAGGAGCCGGTCTTATGAGAAGGATGTAGCTTTTCTCCTGTTTCCCCCCAGGATCCCCAGTGGCCCGCCAGCCCTTCCAGGGGTGGTCACGGAGCCTCACAGGACCCGGTGTGAATTCAGAGATGCCTTGTTCAGGTTTGGGGGGCCAAGGCCCTTCCCGGTGCCCAGGGGTCCCCAAGTACGGGAGAATTGCTGTCCTGCTGGAGGTGCAGATAAAACAGAACAGCCTGCTGGCCGGGGCGTTGACAGCTGCGTCACGCCAGGATAGGAATGGTCATGGGCGCCATCCCCAAATTAGCCCATTTGTTACCGGGATGAAAATGGGACCCGAGGCTCCCTCCCCGTCCTCTTCTGCGACGTCCCGAAATAGCTGCCTGCTGGTCATCGCTTCTGCATTAACGTTTTCATCTCGATTCAATTACAGAGCGCGTATTTCTGGGCCGCTGGTTTATCATGTAAGAATGTAATTTAAAAGTGGTCTGCACCTCACATTCCACATTTAGGAGAAAAATTAAGTAAGAAGTAATGAATGCCACCCATCTCTCCACAACTACCCGTAAAGCTCTTGGCCCTTTAAATTCTTTATTGAAGTCTGGGAGATGAGGCCCTGCAGAGGAGGCCGGGTACCTCGCCATCAACGGGGCTCTGCGCACATTATCCAGCAAAATCCACCATTAAGAGGCTCGCTCTGCTTGTTAAGTTCAGCTGGGATTACTTTGCCCTGATCTGTGATAATGCATCAATATTTGAAATGCATTTTCAATTTGGGATGTGTTTTAAAGCAACTCACAATTGGTGGACAACTGTAAATCAGAGTATTAAATTAATCATGTAATGAATATGCTGGAGCCATTTTTGGCAACACAGCTGAGTTTATTTGCCTCTATCTTCATGTGATTCTCGGACCCTGCACGTCTGAAATGAATTAAAAGCTTTGTTTTTAAACCACGACTACTCCAATCAGACTCCGCTGGCCTGTCCATTTGCAATTCCAAGATGTCCGAGGTGACTTTCCCCCAGCGTGAGGCTGAGGGGATAAACTGGGGTTAGTCACCCAGCCCCATCTCTGCTCTGGACTAGGTCTCCATCAGTCACGGGGCAGGCACGACTCCAGAGTGAGGCTTTGGCAGGCAAAGCCCCAAGGCCCTTGTGCCAGAGTGAGGGGAGGCAAGATGGGGGCACCTTGGCCAGCTCGTCCACCTGGGAAAGTAGCGAGTGATGCTGGGGGCAGGGGAAGGCCCTGGTGGGCAGTGTGGCCGACTGCACGAGGAGCTGGATTGCACGACCCTTGGGTCAGGCGTGAGTTGCAGTGTCAGCTGAGTCCGGTGTTAATGCGTCGACAGTATATACAAAACAAGGAGTCTTTTGCACTGACCGGGGATGGGATGCTGGGGGTGGAGGCCCCTGGATCCCACCCTGTGTCGCTAGGACCCAGGGGCTCAGCAGCCTCTGGCCACGTGGGGCAAATGCATGGAGCACACCAGCTGTGGGCGGCAAGCCGACCTTCTCCCTTCCCAGGACCCGCCCTGCCGTGGGTGCCTGTGCTCAGACCAGAGGTGGACACAGAGCTCCTGGCCCTCTGCGCTCCGCCTGCCACCAGGCTCGGGTCCTGCAGACTCACCTGGGTGGGCAAGGGAAGGCAGGGATCGGCGGGTCAAGGGCTCCACTGATCATATTGCCATGGCCAGCCCGGCTCCTCAACCCCAGACTCTGCCCAGTTCTGTGCTTGGAGCTGTGAGAAGCTTGCTCTCCAGAACCATCCACAGGGGCAGGTGCCCTGGGCCGTGCTGGACAAGCCCCTTGGGCTGGGCTGGATGGACGGGGAGCTTTTAACCCCATCAGCAGAGCTGACCTGCGCCCCGAGGACCACCCCCGAGCAGGCCCCAGCAGGCAGCTCAGCTCACCTGAGGTGGGCGCCTCCTTGGAGACCACCACGATGCTCAGGCCACATGGGCAGGAAACGGGCCCCTCCCCCACACAGGAGCGGAGCCCCGAGGAACAGCTAGGGGAGGGGTTGCTTGTTATGTATTTTTGTTTAATGGATATTCATTATTTTTATTTACCTCCTTACCCACAGCTATGTAAATAAATGCAGAGTGATACTATTCCTGCAGCAAAATGAATTATGGAATAATTTCCCGAGGGACGGATGAGGGATCCTGAGCTGGCCCCAACAGGAGGGCTCTCTAGACCAAGCCAGAGCTTCCGGCCCCCTGGTCCTCCCTTGGGAAGGGGTAGCGGGGTGGGGTGAGTGAAGAGTGGACGGAGCTGGAAGCTCGCCCTGTCCCACAGTCACCAGGCCCAGGATGCTCTGTTGATCAGAACACGAGGGAAAGGCATTTTGTCAACCCCGCATCCCCTGGGCCCCTCGCCCTGCACTTGCTGACCCCTCAGTCATCTTGTCAACCCCGCATCCCCTGGGCCCCTCACCCTGCACTTGCTGACCCCTCAGTCATCTTGTCAACCCCGCATCCCCTGGGCCCCTCACCCTGCACTTGCTGACCCCTCAGTCATCTTGTCAACCCCGCATCCCCTGGGCCCCTCGCCCTGCACTTGCTGACCCCTCAGTGGGGTGCACCCTGCCTGAGCCCTTGCTGGTGGGCAGTGAAAACAGAAGCCCTGACCCTTGAGAGATTCGAGGCCTCTTAAGGCGCCCCCAGCATCCTGGCACGGGCGCCCCCTCACCCTACCTGCTGTCTTCGCTCTGTGGTGAACTCGCACCGGCTGTGCCCCTGCAGGCTGTTATGTCCCAAGACCAAGGGCCCTGCTGGACCACACGGCTTCAGCATCGGCACTGCCCAGGGCCCCTGACAGGTGCCCAGCCTATCCCGACTCCAGTCTCTGAACCAAGCACATAACGGGGGCACCAGCTGCAGGGCTGCGGTATGGTGACCCCTGTCACGTGGAGGGGGACTGCCCAAGGTCCCTTCAACCCCAGACCAGGGAGGGGCGGCCCTCGGATGACAGTCCAGTGGAGGGGGTGGCGTGGTCAACAGCAAGGCCCCAGGCTTCTGTGCATCCGTGTCTGCCTTGGTGAGGGTCAGCCAGACACGAGAGCTGGGCAGCCCAGATCTCAGGGCGTACAGCCTGTTGTGAGGATACGCAGGCAAAACCACGTGTGGAAGCTAGGAAGGGGCCGGCATGGGTCCTCGCCTGCTCCGC